>NC_143030.1:23935592-24246092 GCF_057628025.1 Oncorhynchus mykiss
CAGGTTAATTACGACTGGGGTTGGATTGACGACCTACAGGAAGGTACAGTAGTTCTACAGGAACAGGGTTGGAAAGAACTGCCATGGGCTCTATCCATCATACATGTCAATGCCCTATACACACCATTTTCTCTATTATATGTGATTCCCCAGCACAGTTGGGAGTGTAAACAATCGATCCAAAAGGGCTCATTTCTCCTTTGTGGGAGGCCATCTTAAAAACATTTTAACAAGTGTTTACTGCCACAGACAGCAGTTTACTTCCCTGTTTTTTTTTTTCTTTAATGACGCTACACGATGGTGCCTAATCCCAACATAAATTAATTTGGGAGGGGTACATTTTTTTTACCAAGAAACTTTGATAGCCGTTTGTTGTTTCTATTTTAGTTTTCCTCAGAGTCCACTTTGAGTCTTGCAAAAGAGACGTACTGTATATTGGTTATTGTAAAAGAGACGTGTATTCCCATACTCATGTACTGTACAGAGCACTAAAAAGAAGCAAGTTAAGCTATTAGCATGCAGACAGAGGTGTTGGCACTCATTTAAAATGGCTGCTGCATTGTTTTACTCATTTGTAGTGGCGCCAGAACACAAATCCACTTTAGGGTGTACACTTTATTCCATGGAAAAACCAAACAGATTCAAATAAACATCCTGTGGATCCTCAAACTAACAGGCAATTAATGGAACAGGATAGAGCAGCCCCTAATTAGTACAATCCGAAAGACATTACACTTGAGAAATTGTGCTCAGTGGTAAGCGGAGGGACAAACACATTTGTGTAATGAGGAACTCAGCACTGTAAATAAATAGGTTGACTTGACAGGTCACATCCCTGGTAAGTTTTGAGATTCTCTCATTTTTTACTTTGGCGTCTCCTGGCCTCAGAAAACTTTTGCACTCTGTAAATAATCTATGAATATCTTAGCAGCCGACTATTTGTCAGGCTGAACAGACAAGGGCTCGGCTGCATTTTAAAACATGAACATTTGTTGGAAAACAGAGGCAGAAAAAACGAGCTACATATTTATTAAATGTCATTGGGAATAGCAACGGTATGTGTATGCCTAGCTGGTTACTGTTATACTAAATGGATGTATTGTCATTGGAGGAAGCATATTGAAGCCCATTTCCCAGAACAATACTTCAGTGATCAGGGGATTCATACAGGTCCCACATGACAAATGTGACCTTTGAAGCATTCATGAATGTCATTTCTAAACATGGTAGAGTGCCATGTCTGAGCTGTGTATACATTACCCAACATTGCTGTTGGACTGCTAAATGGATCCAAGACCACATAATAAGCCCTTTGCACAATAATAATAATAATATGCTATTCCAATCATTATTTAAAATTTTCAGAAACTGAAACACAATTCCTTAAACAGTAAGACAAAATTTACACATTAAAGAAACCTCCTTGGACTGTTCAAAACTGATGTTATCATTCTAGGAACATAGTACTAACACTGTAAGAACATTTAGGGGGGCCTCCCAAGTGGCGCAGTGCTAGCTTGCCACTAGAGATTCTGGGTTCGAGTCCAGGCTCTGTCGCAGCCGGCCGCAATCGGGAGACCCATGGGGAGGCGCACAATTGGCCCAGCGTCGTCCGGGCAACGGGAGGGTTTGGCCAGCAGGGATGTCCTTGTCCCATCGTGCACTAGCGACTCCTGTGGCGGGCCGGGCGCAGTGCACATTGACATGGTCGGCAGGTGTACGATGTTTCCTCCAACACATTGGTGCGGTTGGCTTCCGGATTAAGTGGGCATTGTGTCAAGAAGCAGTGCGGCTTGGTTGGGTTGTGTTTCGGAGGACGCATGGCTCTCGACCTTCGCCTCTCCCGAGTCTATGGGAGTTGCAGCGATGAGACAAAACTGTAACTACCAAATGGATACCATGAAATTGTGGAGAAAAAGTGGGAGCGATGTCAAACATGATTTCTCAGCTCACCTCCAATTCCTTCGAAATGTGTTATTTTGTGTTGAGATTGAAGTATTACTAACAACCTTGTAACATGTACAAAGGTGGGGTCAAATGAAAAGATGGTGAAGAAGAAATTTAGGGAAACTGAGGACCTCTGTGTAGAGCTCCACGACACCATTTGCAGGCCTCGAGACAGGCTATGGTGGAACAACATCGCAGCCTGGATGCTATTGTTACCTCAGCCGTGGAAAAGGCTGTGGACAACATTCTGACACCAAAGATTGCAGCTTTTCGTCGGACGGGGCAACAGTGTCTCCCGACGCCTCCTGTCTCAGCCTCCAGTATTTTATGTCTTGGGGGGCTAGGGTCCAGTTTTTTTTCTCTCTCTCTCTCTCTCTCTCTCTCTCTCTCTCTCTCTCTCTCTCTCTCTCTCTCTCTCTCTCTCTCTCTCTCTCTCTCTCTCTCTCTCTCTCTCTCTCTCTCTCTCTCTCTCTCTCTCTCTCTCTCTCTCTCTCTCTCTCTCTCTCTCTCTCTCTCTCTCTCTCTCTCTCTCTCTCTCTCTCTCTCTCTCTCTCTCTCTCTCTCTCTCTCTCTCTCTCTCTCTCTCTCAGGACCTGAGTCCTAGGACCATGCCTCAGGACTACCTTGCCTGATGACTCCTTGCTGTCCCCACTCCAGTTTCAACTGTTCTGCCTAAGGCTATGGAGCCCTGACCTGTTCACCGGGCGTGCTATCTGCCCCAGACCTGCTTTTTTCAACTCTTTAGAGACAGCAGGAGCGGTACAGATACTCTGAATGATCGGCTATGAAAAGCCAACTGACATTTACTCCTGAGGTGCTGACCTGTTGCACCCTCGACAACCACTCTGATTATTATTATTTGACCCTGCTGGTCATCTATGAACATTTGAACATCTTGGCCATGTTCTGTTATAATCTCCACCCGGCACAGCCAGCCCTCATAGCCTGGTTCTTCTCTAGGTTGCTTCCTAGGTTCTGGCATTTCTAGGGAGTATTTCCTAGCCACTGTGCTTCTACACCTGCATTGCTTACTGTTTGGGGTTTTAGGCTGGGTTTCTGTTCAGTACTTTGTGACATCAGCTGATGTAAGAAGGGGTTTATAAATACATTTGATTGATTGCAGGTCCTGGTAGTCACAGATCCTGAATAAATAAATTACATTTTTAAATATTTGTTATATTGCCTTTTACTCATCAGAAGCTACATTTGATATGCAAAGGAGCAAGTTATTTATGCAGAATTTGGCTTTAACTAAATGGGATTTATTAGACAGAGCTGCTGGAACAACCCGTAACCTTAGAAGAGCTTGGGATGCGGTCAGGGCTCTACAAAAAGGGAAATCTCCCTTGCTTGATGGAACTATATCTGGTTCTATGGGATAAAGTTGATCCCCTGATTTTGGACTCCATTAATTATGCTATTGAGACTGGGTCCTCCATAGGGACCAGAACATTGCATGAATTACTCTGTTACTGCTTTGTTAAAAGGGAGATTGGCTGCAGATAATGTACGCATGTTATTGACATTGCTGACAATTTGCTGACAATTTACGTCACGACCACTCTGTTTTTGTCACTTGATGTTGAAAAGGCATTCAACCGGTTAGAATGGGGATATCTATGGATTGTTTTGGAGCAGTTTGAGTTCAATCATAATTTCATCTCTATGATAAAACCATTATACAACAGTCCGACTGCGTCAGTGACAACTGGTACCTGTCAACCGTCTCCATTTCCAGTACAATGCGGATCTAGACAAGATTGTCCTGTGTCCCCACTGCTGTTTGCTCTGTCACTAGAGCCCTTTGCACAGGCTGTCAGAGAAAGTATGACTATATCTCCAATTGCAATTCATGGGTCTACAAACTTTATCTCACGTCATACAGATGACATCATTCTGTTCCTCTTCAATGTTGGGTCCTCTCTCTCTCATGTACTGGAGTTGTTTGATGAGTTGGCTGGATACAAGATAAACTGGACCAAATCTGTGCTCCTCTAAATGAAGCAGCTATGCTCAGTTACCCTCTTTTGAACCAATAAGCACCAGCTTTACTTATTTGGAGGTTAAAATACATCCTACTTTGCAGAAAATTGTTAGAGACAACTTCTATGGCCTGTTGCAAAACATTAACAAGGATTTGCAGAGGTGGTCTAATCTAACTATTGTTACAGGGCAGAGTTACCCCAGTGAAAATGAATATCTTGCCCCGGGTTAACTTTTTATTCTTTATGATCCCTTTATCGCCACCTCCAACATTTATCTCTAACTTTATATGAAGTGGAAAAGGGGCCAGGATCAAACTCCCTACTTTGCGGCATGCTAAATGCACAGGAGGTTCTCAACTTATATCATTGGGCTTTTCAAATAAGAGCATTACAAGTGTGAATGGACCGTCAATCACTTGTACCTTGGAGAGCTGTTGAATCTGATCTGGTTGAACCACATCAACTAAAACAGTTTGTATTTGCTGGGGTTGGTAGCACAGTTCTGAACTCCGTGAATATATGGAAGAGGGTGTAAAAGTTAATAGGTTGTCAGGTCATCTCCAATATGGAACCATTTCAAATAATTGCAGTTGGACATCCTTTCACACAGGCCTCTTGGTCTTCAAAGGGTGTTTATGTTTTGAAGGTTCACATTTATTTCAAATCAAAAGTATTTCTAAAGCCCTTGTTGTAATCAGCAGATGTCACAAAGAGCTTATACAGAAACCCAGCCTAAAACCCGAAACAGCAAGCAATGCAGATGTAGAAACAGATGTATTTATATTGAGATTGGCTTTGCACAGATTTCAGGATATTAAAGACAACTATTCCCTGCCAGGATCCTCATACTTCCTGCATCTGCAGTTAAGGTCAGCTATGAAGGCTTATGGTGTACCCTGGAATTTGCCCTTGCCACCCAATGGCAGGCTGGATAGGTCCAGATAGGAGTTTTAGAGGGCTAGTAGCAGAGATATATTACACACTTGCGGGGAAGACTTATAAAATATTACCCATGGAGGTGGTATGGGAGTTGGAGAGGATGGGATTAAACCCTGATTGGGATCAGATATGGTCAAATCTGAGTGAGGGATCTAAGAATCTTAGCCAGCTCATTCACTTCAAATTGATTTACAGAAAATATGCAACTCCATATAAACGTTTTCTGATGAAAATAATAAGTCCAAACTGCACACACTGTACAAACAATGTTGTCGGTACTGTTCCCGGGATTGTCCAGTCACACACACATTTTGGAGTGACATATGCTCAGTGCTGTCAATATTGATGATGGTAAGCCTTATCTCAGATCCTTACCTGTGCCTGCTGAATGACGATTCATCTGTATCTTTGACACTTATTCCACATCGAATTCTACTAGCTGGATTTACAGCAGCAAAGAAAACTATTGTGCAGTTACGGTTAAATTCGGGGGTTGGCTCTGGAAATTGACGATATGTTTTCCAGAATATGGCTCATTCGGAATGCACAACAGCAAAACAATAGGGCGATGCAGTCCACAGTGCAGCATGGGCAGGGATATCCTCCGCCCTAAGAGACCGACTGGTTGGCTGACTTACCTCTCTTTTCTTGTTTCTTTTTGACTATCTCTACTATTTGAGAAGTTTGCTACGGGCTGTTGGTGGGAGATGGGTGGAGGCTTGGCCAAACTTGTACATTCAATTGTATTTTACTTCTGTGATTTTTCATGGGCTGGAGCTGCATGTACAGTATAACTCCAAGTATTTTTTTATCAAGGTCAAGGTAGGAGTATTGTATTCATCAGTTTGTTATCCTCGAATTGGCTTAGTGTTTATTCTTTGAAGTGGGGAAAAGATCATGCATTACTAGATGCTGTCAGCAGACTAGTCCCAGATGTTTTGGAATGCTTCTATTTAGGGCCTGGTTTTAATGCTCACGTAGGGGTTTCTTTTCTCTCCACAGTCTCTCTTCCTACCCCACGGTGATGGGTACTCCATGTATAACATTGTTTGGGCCTCACACACAATGGCGCAGCAGTCTAAGGCATTGTATCGTAGTGCAAGAGGCATCACTACAGATCCAGGTTCAGTCCCAGGCTGTGTCGTAGCCAGCCCGTGACCCTGGCCCAGCGTCGTTCGGGTTAGGGGGGGGTTTGGTCGGCCGGCATGTCCTTGTTCCATCGCACTCTAGCGAATCCTTGTGGCGGGCCGGGCGCGCTGACTAATGTCGCCAGTTGTACAGTGTTTCCTCTGACACATTGGTGCGGCTGGCTTCCTGGTTAAGCGAGCAGTGTGTCAAGAAGCATTACGGCTTGACAGGGTCATGTTTCGGAGGATGCATGGCATTCAACCTTCGCTTCTCCCGAGTCCGGACGGGAGTTGCAGTGAAGGGACAAGACTGTAACTACCAATTGAATATCACAAAATTGGGGAGAAAAGGAGTAAAAAAAAACATTGTGTGTTTGGGATCGCACGTGTGTTATGTCTGTTCTTTTCTGTCAATGCAATTTCATTTTTGCAGAAATAATTTTTTGTTGTTGTTGTGTGAACTCAAACTAATTACACAAACAAAGTAAGAACATTGAGGGAATTATCTGTTCACCCTAATACAAATATTGTATGCAGTGTGAATTACGGTTGAGATATGAGCTCCCCTAAATGCAACAAAAGTCAAAGTTTCAGTGGGCTCGAATTGAACCATTCACCTATTTCTTTCAGTTGGACTGACAAGGTGGTAAATATGACAATAAAAGCTTCAACAATTGAAATCAGTATTTGGATAGGTCAAGGCAGAGTGCACTATTAACAATACTTACTGGAATTGCTGCTCCTGGCCTTGTTTTCTGTGTCATTCCTCATCGCTCCAAAAGCAGGGAAATTCATGGTGGTCTTTGTGGAGTTGGAGTTTGATACTTTACCACAAAGTAGGATGTTCAGACTGCCAAATGCATCTGCTCTGAAATCCAGCCTATCAGCGGCCTTGAACAACATTGAGTTCTGCAACTTGTTCATCTGTATTGGTGGGGGTGTCATTGGAGGAAGATGCACAACTACATTTCAGAACATCACAGTATAGTACTTAATCTATTGACTTCAAGACAACAAATTGATATGATTACAACCCAATATCATGCAATTTCTCAATAGACTTGTCTTTAAATTTCCGTTTTTGTTATTGATTACAATGAGTCATACAAGCCCAGGTCACTAGGCGACACAGGTGTTCTCAACAGAAACTAATACTGAATGTTATTGGATTTCCATGTAGGCCCACTGTCCTTCAGATGGTAAATAACTACCACACCCACCTCATCAATCACGGTGAAGGCATCCTCTGTAGTTTTTCTCACTAATCCAAAGGTCTCGGACGGAGCCAAATCCAAAGCTGAAGGTAGCTAAATGAGGGAATAAGAAGTTGATTTAGCAAACATTGTTGATTTATATTCAATATATAATGTGTATTTGTTTGTAACAGGCTCAGTGTTTTAAAGGTTAAATTATGTATTTTACAACTTAATGTTAGATGGTTCCTCAATCTGAATTGCACTGTTGCCCTTATCACTCCCACTGATTTTTAGCTAGCGTTGGTTAAAGTTCGCTCATGTTCGTAGTGGCTATTAAAAAAAAAACATGGATTACAGTTTATTCTAGCCCATAGACTACTTTCACAGTGAGAAACCTTCTAAGATTATGTTGTAAAATACTGTACTTCTCCTTCAAGCTAACACCTCAGATGTTACCTCAAACACCTCAAGTGTTTGCAACAAAACTGGCCGACAGAGAGTAGTTCTGCATTTCCTTTTTCAGGTGCATGTCTTCAGTTTAAAATAATGGTTGCTTGAGGATATACAGCACTATATAAAGTGCTGTTACTGTAACAATCGAAAAACATCTTAGATGCAGCATTTTTCCAACAGTGCCCTCCTTCAAAAGCATTGGGTGCATGAGGCCTGTGGTAAGTGTTAGTCTAAGCAATGTCAAAACCAATATCTTCCCCAACAATGTTTATTGTGGATGTATTTTTATAAAATGGCAGGAATATGATTCATAGCCATACCACATATCTGATGTTAAGAACACAATGGCCCAAGGCAGCCCAGCCACTGCACGTTTCCTTTGAAACGCTATCATTTCCATGTGTCAGGAGTATGCTAACATGAGTCCCCCATTGAACCTTCACTGAGAAAAACAATATAGCTCAAATCCATAGAGGGAGAGTGCTAAAGAGAGAAAATGAATCCTAAATCCCCCAGTTGTATTTATGAAAAGTTTAAGCCACAGAGCATTTACAAATTCAAGGAGGTGTCACTCGAATCCCCATTTATCCTGCAGCCCTCATTGAGTTCTCAGTATATTCATTTTGGTTCAATTTTACCGTCGGCAGCAATACACAAGGAAGCCGAGACGTGCTGATTAGAAAAGCATGGGCATCTCACTTAGGAAATTTGGGATGAAACAGCTTGAAATCACAGCTAAGTAGTCAATGGGCAGAAAGAGAGGTCTTGGGCTGTATCGTATTAATGGCTTGATAAGTAGACCCATGGCACAAGGCAATCTCTCAGAGCCATTGGGTGAACTCTATGATGTTTCGTTCTTGATCTGTCATTTCTCAGCTGTGTTTCCAAGGGAGGCTAGAGCATGGAATGGTGTTACAAAAATAGAACATTCATTTCATTGTGGACTCAGAAACCACAAAGGTTACCAAGACAGTGACCTTACTAGATGTAATGGGAACTTTAATGGATACTGTAACTTCAGAAGGAATGCCCCCAAAAGAACCTCCTCAGATTTCTGTTGTTTCAGAGTTCATAACATCCAAGCACCCTAAGCACCTTAAGTAATAGCTCTGTAATTTACTGTACTTTCACAACACAGTATGACTGGTTACTACAATACATTTACCATGTGATGGGGGCTATATCTTAATGTTGTTTCAGAATGTGTAGTTGATTCTGTTGATGCTATTGACGTCATACAGTTTATTCGGAAAGTATTTAGACCCCTTGACGTCTTACATATTTTGATAAGTGGACAGCCTTATTCTAAAATGGATTAAATAAAAACAATGCTCATCAATCTACACACAGTACCACATAATGACAAAGCAAAAACTGTTTTTTAGAAATGTGTATAAATTTATGACAAAAAATAAACTGAAATATCACATTAAAATAAGTATTCAGACCCTTTACTCAGTACTTTGTTGAAGCACCTTTGGCAGTGATTACAGCCGAGTCTTCTTGGGTATGATGCCACAAGCTTGGCACACCTGTATTTGGGGAGTTTCTCCCATTCTTCTCTGCAGATCCTCTCAAGCTCTGTCAGGTTGGATGGGGAGTGTTGCTGCACAGCTATTTTCAGGTCTCTCCAGAGATCAATTGGGTTCAAGTCTGGGCTCTGGCTGGCCACTCAAGGACATTCAGAAACTTGTCCTGAAGCCACTCCTGCGTTGTCCTGGCTGTGTGCTTAGGGTTGTTGTCCTGTTGGAAGGGGAACCTTCGCCTCAGTCTGAACACTCTGGAGCAGGTTTTATCAAGGGTCTTTCTGTACTTTGCTCCCATCATCTTTCCCTCAATCCTGACTAGTCTCCCAGTCCCTGCCATTGTAAAACATCCCAACAGCATGATGCTGGCACCATCATTATGGAGAGTCTTCCTACCCAGGAAGACTCGAGGCCGTAATTGCAAAGTTTTTGCTTTGTCTTTATGGGATATTATGTGTAGATTGATGAGGAAAAGAAACAATTTAATCAATTTTAGAATAAGGTTTTAACGTAACAAAATATGTAAAAGGTCACAGGGTCTGAGTACTTTCCAAATGCACTTTATATTGCACTGGTTCCACCAGCCATCAGTATTATCAGGACTTTGTGTTCTTATGTATTCCTGTGTGTCTTTATTGTCCCTGTAGCTATGTGCCCAATGCTGGTGACAATTCCAATTTCTCCTCTGGGGATAATTAACTTTTATTCAAGTAAATTATTCTATGTTTAAAACACACTACCAACCACTTTGTTTTCCAGAAAATATCCACGTTGCAAAAGTAATATTTCTAAGCTACTGTAATGTGCACCTGGACCCTTGTAAGACAAGAAGATAGCACCGGTTACTTTCTGTACAATGCTCCCTATAACCTCACTATATTGTGCTCTGTGTTCCCTTAAAAATATATATTATGTCTCAACACAACTAAATCACCCACTACCACTCAATGCTGTCTCGATAAACCCAGACTAAATTTTTTTATTTCTAAAGTCCCTTTCTTTATGTATTTGTTATCACCACTTTTCTTCAACCCCAAGCTCTCAGTGTGTGAAAGGGTATTTTTTTCTCCCCTCCATTTTGCTCAGGGGAGCCAGATGACTTTTTTTTGCCATATCTTGTCTGGCATTTTCTTCGATGACTGAAAATGCCTCCAAGCTTAAGTTGTTCAAATGGCTTTTTTTCCCCTCCATGAACTTCTTGCCTCATCACTTATTCATTGCTTTTGCTGTCCCACAAATTTTCTCTCAAAGATAAACTGGGAAGGGAAGTGGACTCTTGTCGCCTCTACAGGAAGTAAGGTTTCAATGAAATCCAGCAAATATCAATGCTAAATAAATCTAATTGTTTCTACTTTACAACGGTTAGTGGAGACCAAGAGAGGAGGAGCATAGAGAAAAAAATTAAATTAAGAGGTCGTACAGACATTTGGCCTCTGGTGCTCTTGAGCCAAAAGGGGTCCCGTAAATGGACAGATATTGGCCAGATATGACCTAATTTGACTAAAAGGTATATAACTCCCCACGCCCATGAGCAAAAGCATATTGTTAGCCAAAAACAAAGGATTGTGTGGTTTCTTGCGTTAAGTGACAAAACATCACAAAAGCATCTTTAATGAAGCGCAAAGCTCAGCTTCTCAGGCTTAGGAAAAATCTCCCTCACCTTGGGTTTTAATCAAACATACTTTGCCCCCACAGCCATCCAGACCGTTATATCATCATGCCAACGTAATATATACGTTTCTAATTTTGTCAGAAAGTCGTTGTCATTGCAAGTTAAAGCGTAACGTTAGATAGCTAGCTAACGTTAGCTGGCTGGTTCGCTAGATCTGTGTAGTAATATCTCAGAAAGTAATTTGCATTGCTAGTTATAGCCTAATGTTAGCTAGTTAACTAACATTGGAACCTAGTTGGCTATCTTTAGCTAGCTAGGACAATCTGTTTTGTATTGCTAGTACTCTATGGATTGGGATTATGGTTCATTGCTTAGCTAGCTGCATGTCTAAACAAAAGACTCCAAGTTAAAGCGTACTGTTAGCTAGCTAATGTTAGCTGGCTGGCTCATTAGCTAATATTCTTGAGACTAACATATTTCAAAGGTGCAATAAACCAAGCAGGTTAAAATGGTGAGTGCCTTTGACAGTTTTGACCGCAGGAGGCTCTGTTTGGTGCAAGATTGAAAAAGTGAACTCATGCACTGGAGTCAATGAGGTACAAGACACAAGATTCAGTAAGGAAAGTACTCCGGAGAGTGCAATCTAGAACATAAACCCAAATGGTTGCCAACTCCACACACTCATGGCAAAATCTATAGATATAGTGCTGTCAGTATAGTGCTGTCAGGTCCGTCATTATTGGCACCATTGGAAAAAAAAGAGTGAAATAAATAATACACACACTGAGTTATAAAGTATGCACATTATTTGTTTTACTACTATATTATTTTAAACGAATACAATTAAACCCAAATAGATTTTGTTACACAAGTAATATTTTTTTCTCTCAAAAAGATAGGGGTCAAAATGATAGGCAACACTCTTTTCAATACCTGTCAATATCTCACCTTACGAGAATAATGGCACTAAGCATTTTTCTAAAATGTTTTATGAGATTGAAGAACACGTTGGGATCTTAGACCATTCTTAGACCATTCCTACATATATAATCTTTCCAGATCCTTGATATCCTTCGTCTGCACTTATGGGATGCCCTCTTCCATTGAAAACCATTAGGTTCAAGTCCAGAGACCAATATGGCCTTTGCAAAATGTTGTTCTTTGTGGATTTTGATGTGCTTGGGGTTATTGTCTTGCTACAATATCCACTTGTGGCCAAGTTTCAGCCTCCTGGCAGAGGCAACCAGGATTTAGGTTAAAAAGTCCTGGTACTGGGCAAAATACAGGATCAAAATAACCAAATAATATTAAAGATCCACCACCATATTTTACAGTAGGTATAGGGTTCTTTTCTGCATTTGATTCATCTTTGATGCCAAACCCACCACTGGTGCTCATGTCATCTGACCATACGGTACTAATCGCCAATACCGTTTAGCAAACTCTAAGCGTTTACATTTGTTGGATGACATAAAAAAGAGCTATTTGGCAGTAGCTAACATAGATTTCAAACAATTAAGAGCCACAAAGAGAAAAGGTCAATTAAGAAGCAAGTAAAATACACAATTACATCTTTATGTCACAATGAAGTAAACAGCACAATCAAGTCACATTTACATAATTGAGTGGTAGACCTAATTTGATTTGACTTACATTGGTGAGCATTTTCCTTGGATCCAGGTTTTGTAGGAAAACTTCTCTGGTTTGTCTCAGCTGCTGTGCTGTGAGGGAGCAGCTGACTTTCTGAAAGGCCTCCTTGTCAAAGGCGCTGGTGAATTCCACGTATCTATCAAGAGCTGTTCCACTGCAAAGGGTGATCCTCAGATCGTCTTGCCTTGAAATGCCCATCATCTGGTGAAAGGACAGGATGAGCATCAGAAGTGTTAGACGTAAAATAGAAACCCATCTGATTCAGCTTTCTTACCTAGACTTTTATTTGTGTACTTTACACACACACAAGCACACACACACCAAGCAGCCTTGTCAGCGAGGAGCGTATAGCCTGGCACAAATAATAGTCTTCCTCCTCCTCGTCTGACATCAGTTAGAACATGGCAAGGTATCGATGTGGAACATCTGAAGGGGCCACTCACAGATCACACTTATCGCTACAACAGCTGCATTTCACCCGAACACAAACGTGCCAGGTAGAGCAGTGTTTCTCAATCAACTCCTGGGGTACCCCCAATGTGTGACATTTGTGGTTTAGCTCAGCGCTAACACATCCAATTTCATTATTCAAGTGCTTGGGGATTGGTTGATTAGTTGAACCAAGTGTGTTAATGCTGGGCTATAACAACGATGTGCACCCCTAAGAATCGATTGAGAAACATTGACTTCTTAAACTGTAAATTCTCTGCAAAGTCATACAGTATGTCTCCCCTGAATCGATTGGAACAGTCAAGAAATGATGTCCTTGCAATGCATTATTTTCAATCATATGGGTAGGTAGGTAGCCTAGAGGTTGGAGAGGCAGACCTGAAGCCAGAAGAGCATGTGGGAGAGGGGGTTGACAGAAGAGCAGAAGATTCATTTTGGATTGAAGATTTGCGTTGTGTTTGTTAAAGATGCACTACGCATAAATCCCCTCCGGCATTTCCTGGTTGCTAAAATTCTAATAGTTCACCTAATTTCAGTTTATTGTACCATCTAAACAGTTGTGAAATATATTTTCCATAACCACAAATATTGTATTTTCTGTTGTTTGAAGATGGTGTACAAAACCGAAAGCAAAAAGACACAAAAACAAACCTTAAGAACAGGAAGCATAGAAATAGTGCACATAGAAGATATCTACGGTTTCTTAGACTTGCTTTCAATGAGAATGACAGATCTATAATGTGTATTTGTTCAGGTCACCCAAAACGTTATATCTTGTTGTTGTTTCCTGACCACTCTGCAGTACTATGCTGTGAAAAAAGTTATGCTGACTCACCTCATTCAGGCGAATATTTGAGGTAATCAGACCGTCGGCTACCGTCGATGACAGGGACAAGTTTTCCCTCAGATATGTGGTGAACATTTCATTGTCATTCAGGATACTTCTCAGAGGAATGGGCTGACCTTAAACATAAAGAGCGAGAACAAGTAGTGTGCTTTCACTCGGGCAGAATTCGAATGGATCTGGGAAGAAAACTATTTTTGAGGGAGCTGTATCAGTTTGTTTTTGATAGACAGGCATGTAAAACAGTATACTCCATAGGTGTGGCGAACATCAAAGATGGGTTTGGAAAATGTGATGTTCCTTACTCATTTGATATTGACAGCATCCTACTGATATATTTAAGTGTAGCATTTCCCAAACTGCTTTGCTTTGCTTTTTTTTGTTTAACAATCACTTTGAGGGGCATTTGGTCGTAATCAGAGTTGAAATTGCATTGTATTCCACAGGTGAATGTTGCAATAAAACGTGGATAAGAGCGAGGGAGGGTCGCCAGAGGAATTGTTTTAGTGGGAGCTGGCATATCGTTGCTAAACATGCATCAGTCAGTTAAGCAGTCATTTTGTACTGATTAGATGCCCACTGATAGTCTTGGTCGAAATGACAACATCAAAACCAATCGACTGTTTAATGTAATCCTCCCCGCTTAGACTGGTGAGAATGTCTGGGTGCAGATCACAAGCCAAAGACAGCCCATTACTACTTCACTCCACAATGTTTATCTCTTAGGCTACATGGTTCGTTGAGTATTCTCAAGAAATCTGCTTTTGAAACAAACTCATGAGTAGCGATATTGGAGAATATGCAGAGAACATTTTGACTTGAGCCACATACATGGCATTGTAATATGGTAGAAAATAAATGATAGTATGGACCTATGACGTTTAATTCATGCTTATAGGAATTCAAGGTAGAGATACTAATCCTGTCCTTATACTCTTACTAAAACTACTACTTCCTCTGTCATTATCATTTTCAACACCATCAATAAGGTAGGACAACATGACACTTGTACAGGTCGAAACAAAAACATGCTCTGGGCTCTGTCTGAACTTGGTTACCGGGCGAGATTGGAGTCCCCACCCCAACACCTTTCAACATCTCCGGTGAGAAGCACAACACAATCACCTTTGCCATTTATATCCCTTTGATATCCCTCTGCCTCTCCCTTGTGTTGTATGACCTTTCGCCATGTCGCCTCAGACAGCGTATCCCATTAATTAAGCCGTGCCTTAGATCTCTGATGGATTTAATCTTGTATATTACGAGCCTGTGACCCCAAAATGCAAATACGGTTTTGGGTGCGCCTCAACAATGGCTGGGCCCACTTTTCCCTATTTGCAAATTAGGTGCCTTGTGAAAATCTGAATATCATCAGGCTAAATGAGCCTAATGCAAAGTAGCAACTTATGAAGATAAACGATCTGCCACTCCACACGGCAAATTAGATCATAAATAATCAGTTGTCATTGTTTTTTCGAGTGATCTCAGAGAATAACAAATCCTCCAAACTGTCACCCTTGTGAATGGGCTACTCTAGTTGATAAAGGGCCGTGGTCAAATCTATGGCAAAGTGATTGTCAGTCTGGTAAAGTATTATACTGTTCCAATTACTGCTGAGCCATTAGTCAGTGGCTGTAAAAGCTTTATTATTCATGAGATATTCAAGGTTTGGCTTAGAACTTAGTTCATTAATATGGTCCTCAGTGTATTGAACAGTGAGTACAGGATCAGTTAGGTTGGTGTGCTAAAGTAGATCATCAATGCAATGGGCTCATGATTTTCTAGAAAAACTGTATGAACAATTTGAAAACGGTTCAAACTCTGTACCTTTTTCACGGTTAGATGTCGGTAGAATCAAAACCCACTGGTCCACATCATCGGAAAGCGTCTGGATCTTGGTTAAGATGGATCTGTTCGCCAGAAGTGACTGTAACTCGATCAACATCCCAGCAATTCTGGTTGGACAGAGGAAGAATATAAAAAGTCTTAGACTTTTGCATGGCTAAATGAAAGATAGCTAATAGGCCTACTTCAAATGTGATGTAACTCACTTTCTAAAGGAACATCAACGGCTAACTGACTACCAAAACCTGTCATTATCAAGGTGAAATAATGTAACTCAAACTAGGATCATTTACAGTAAATTTGGAAATTGTCACTGTAGGTAAATGGCTTGAAAACGGATGCCCCTCTACATACATGGAATTGTTGAAGTTGTTGACTTGTCCCGGTGCTTCTCCTGGCGTGGAATGGTTTACACATGGGTTGTCTATGTTACACATCATGCCTTGAAGCCAAGGCAGCACCCCGGCGGAAGGCATGGCTTTATTTGGATAATGACCTTGAACCCAAAAAATAAGCTATAATTTTCATCCATACATGAGCACCTAAACGTCCTCATCCTCCATCATCTTTCTGCAGCTTTCTGCAGTGTCCTCAGATGATGGCTTCAATTAGGGAATTGCCAAGTGTGTGTGTTCATGTTCTGTGTCAGCTGACTTGTGTGGCAGTGTCAGCTGACTCGGCGGCCATCTTGCGTACTCCCTTATCCACTTTAATAGGGTTTTCACTAGATGGTATACAGCTATGGTCAGAAGTGACTTTTCGAAGCCGGTTAGGAGAATTTTCGCAGCAAGTTAGGATAAATAACGTAACAGGTTAGGAGAAGGGTTAGGCTTATCTAAAATGCAAAAATTATCCCAGACGCAACTCAAATATGTATATTTCGATGTCACTTTGACATAAGCTGCACTTTGACATAAGCCCATCTAGCCATTACCCTTGGATTTGACATGTCAGGTGAACTCACAACAAGTATGGTGTACATTTTAGGACACCCATTCTCCACCTGACCAAACGTCCCTACTTCCTACTCATACTTTATGTCAAAGGGAGTAGGGGTGTCCGAAAATGTACATTATACTAATGAGAGTTTGTAGGAAGAGTGATACTGAACAGTGTGTCATAGTCGTAGGTATGACATTTGCTGGGCCACGGTGACATTGCTACTTTTATCAGGTGACAAAGTTACAGCAGCGATTGGAGAAAGGAAGGGACACGCTTGCATTTCACAATTAGAAACATTGTAATTGTAGTGCAATAAATTTCGTTTTGGGGGAATTGAAATAGTGTCACATTTGGCATATGATTTGTGAGCCTATAGTTTATTTGTGAAGCATCTATTTAAGTTGTAAATACTTTATGCAGTTTGCTTAAACTGGGACCATTCTACTTACATTCGCCCTGGTAAATGGGTTGGCTGGTTGATCTCACCCAGACCAGGATGAAGAACAGAAAGAGAGGCCACAACAGCTCCACCACCAGACGCACCTGAATTGAAGATGAAGTAGACAGATTACCTCATGTTTAATCATATTATATCATAGTACAGTATATTACCTCATGAATCCCATTCTAGTCTCTGTGTTTGTGTTGCTAATGCCTGTGTTCTAGCCCTAAATGATAGGGGTTGACACTTGTTTCTGTGTTGCTGAAGTGGAGATGGGGTCACATTGTTTGTGGTCACAATAAAATACATTGTCTATTCAAATCGGCATGCCAAATGCATAGACTTCTGCAACAAATGCCATATAATCTAATATGAATAACATGCCATGCATGTTATGTTATGACATTTACTGTCCACAATAAATGTTTTGAAACGGTGGTGAAACATAACTAGCAAACCAACAATGATCAAATGCTTAAATACATTCGCAGAATGGCTGATCATTTTCTTGCCTGTTCATCAATTGCGTATTTTAGACCCACTTTTGCAAAACCATAAATGCAATTGTCATCAATGAGTACAACATTCACTCTAAAGTGTTCTGTTCACAGAATATCAACAGGTAGTTTTCATCAGAAGAGAAAAAAAGGTTTGCAAATGTGTTCTCTATTTCCAGCTATCAGTATGTACTACTACACAACATTGTATATGGCTTTAACAGTAGAACACCAGGTACAATATCGGGAAAGATCTGAAGAGATGGTAAGATAATAAAGTGGAGTCACTCCTAAGTTATCTCCAACACTGTGACTTTCCATTATAGAGCTTTGCTTTGGTGTGGACTGTGGCCTATACATTCATATCAGTTGTGGTTCCTCCATTGTATTCACCTTTCCTTGTTTCTACTGGGGAGTGTGTTTCTGCTTGCCGTCGGAACGTCCAAGCCTATGTACAGTTTTGAATACATGGACTTGGATTGTGATGACACTAATGAATGACAGTGGAAAGGAAGTCCACAAATTAACTTTTAACAAGGCACACCGGTTAATTGAAATGCATTCCAGATGACTACCTCATGAAGCTGGTTGAGGGAATGCCAAGAGTGTGCAAAGCTGTCATCGTAGCAAAGGGTGGCTACTTTGAAGAAACTCAAATATGAGTAGGTGTGTCCAAACTTTTGACTGGTACTGTACATAAAAAAATAGTAATTTTGCATAATTCTGCACCTTTTGATAGTTGCATTACACATTTTGATCATCACGATTTAGGGACTTCAAAGAAAACAATTTGATAACTAGGATTTTTAAAATGACAGAATAACTTTGTTTTGTCAGATTTGACTCAAGATCAAATCAAATCAATTCAAATCATATTTTATTGGTCACATACACATATTTAGCAGACATTATTGTGGGTGTAGCGAAATGCTTGTGTTCCTAGCGCCAACAGGGCAGTAGTATCTAACAATTCACAACAATCTACAAACATCTAAAAGTAAAGGAATGGAATTTAGAAACGCATAACTATTAGGACGAGCAATGTCGGCGAGGCATTGACTAAAATACTGTAGAATAGAATGCAGTATATACATATGAGATGAGTAAACCAGTATGTAAACATTATTACAGTGACTAGAGTTCCATTATTAAAGAGACCAGAGATTCCATGTGTATGTATGTAGTGCAGCAGCCTCTAAGGTGCAGGGTTGAGTAACCGAGTGGTAGCCGGTCTGTGTGGGTGGACCATTTCAGGTTGTCAGAGATGTGTACGCCGAGGAACTTGAAGCGTTCCACCTTCTCCACTGTGGTCCCGTCAATGTGGATAGGGGCGTACTCTCTCTTCTGTTTCCTGATGTCCATGATCAGCTCATTCAGTCATAGGTGAACAGGGAGTACAGGAGGGGGCTGAGCACGCACCCTTGTGGATCCCCTGTGTTGAGCATCAGCGAAGTGGAGGTGTTGTTTCCTGCCTTCACCACCCAAGCTTAATGATGAGTTTGGAGGGTACTAGGGTGTTGAAGGCTGAGTTATAGTCAATGAACAGCATTCTTATTTAGGTATTGAAGTTGGTCTAGGGTGTCAAGTAAGGTGGAGGTGATATGATCCTTAACTAGCCTTTCAAAGCATGATGACAGAAGTGAGTGCTACGGGGCGATAGTCATTTATTTCAGTTATCTTTGATTTCTTGGGTACATGAACACTGGTAGACATCTTGAAGCAAGTGGGGACAGCAGACTGGGATAGGGAGAGATTGAATATGTCCATAAAAACACTCCAGCCAGCTGGTCAGCGCATGCTGAGGAGGCGGCTAGGGATGCCGTCTGTTCTAGTAGCCTTGACACACTTAAATGTCTTACTGACGTTGGCCATGGAGAACAAGAGCCCACAGTCCTTGGGAGCGGACCGCATCGGTGGCACTGTGTTATTCTTAAAGCGGGCGAAGGTGTTTAGCTGATCTGGGAGCAAGACGCCGGTGTTCAGTAGCAAGACGCCGGTGTTCGGGAGCAAGACGCCGGTGTTCGGGAGCAAGACGCCGGTGTTCGGCAAGACGCCGGTGTTCGGGAGCAAGACGCCGGTGTTCGGGAGCAAGACGCCGGTGTTCGGGAGCAAGACGCCGGTGTTCGGGAGCAAGACCCCGATGTTCGGGAGCAAGACGCCGGTGTTCGGGAGCAAGTCGCCGGTGTTCGGGAGCAAGACCCTGGTGTTCGGGAGCAAGACGCCGGTGTTCGGGAGCAAGACCCCGGTGTTCGGGAGCAAGACGCCGGTGTTCGGGAGCAAGACGCCGGTGTTCGGGAGAAAGACGCAGGTGTTCGGGAGCAAGACGCCGGTGTTCGGGAGCAAGACCCCGATGTTCGGGAGCAAGACGCCGGTGTTCGGGAGCAAGACGCCGGTGTTCGGGAGCAAGACGCCGGTGTTCGGGAGCAAGACGCCGGTGTTCGGGAGCAAGACGCCGGTGTTCACGACGTGGCTAGTTTTCCCTTTATAGTCTATGATTGTCTGTTGACCCTGCCACATATATCTTGTGTCTGACCCACTGAACTGCGATTCCACTTTGTCTCTGTACTGACGTTTTGCCTGTTTGCATTAACCTTTATGCAGGAAGTCGTGTTCTTTTGAGGAATGTATTAGCAATTGGGACGGTATACTATCATTTTGAAAATGCATTTCCTGTTTTGCAGAATGCCACAGAGTTACTTGTCTTGAGAACACGCAATTGAGAAAAACTGTAAAGGTCCTGATGATTCCAGGGAATTTGAAACAAAAACTATAGCAACCCATCTATGATTACCAAAAATGCAGCTCTCTCACAGAGCCGTCAGATGTTTCAGTAAATTGCATCACCTCTGCAAAATCACCTGTTATGTACAAATGTGCTTTTTTCAAATCATTGGGTATGGTTCAGTGACGTGAATGAGAGTTCACTGGAGCGTGTGTGTGTATGCACATCGGCGCCTGTGTGTGTGTGTGTGTGTGTGTGTGTCAAGGCATAGTCATTGCAGTCAGGTCGGTCGGCTTCTACATCCCTATACCTTTGAGCTTTTACAGAGGATGAGACTGCAAGCTTCACTGAATCCTCCACTCCTCTGCCCGGCCAAAGCTAACTCACCTCATCTCCTCATACGCTGTCTGCATCCCAAATGGCACCATATTCCCTATTTTGGGCTGCCCATTAAGGCTCTGATCAAAAGTAGTGCACTATATAGGGAATAGGCAATCATTTGGGACACAGGCACTGTCCATCCTGCTATAAATGGAACCTAAACCTGAGTGTCTGGACCCATGGGTCCCTTCCCTTCGTTAATATGTCCACTTCACCATCCGCCCGTATCCCTTCTTACCACATCAAAGATCTCAGCCTTTTATTCCAAATAACCCCGGGGAATGAAGAATGGAGAGAAAAAACGATGGACCAAATGGAGGCTTGATGTGTTCTCTTTTTAGTTTTCTCTTAGTCTATCTCTTCATTTGCCCTTTGCAGAGATGGCTCGGAACACTGTGAATACAATTTCACTGTGGCATGGGAGATGGGAGGCTTTTCACCCCTCCTAGCTAATCAGAATTTCAATGGGACTCTTGCCCTATGCTATCTCACTTAAATACATCAACTAGCCACACACTTAAAAAAAGGGTTCCAAAAGGGTTCTTCGGGCTGTCCCCATAGGATAACTCTTTTTGGTTCCAGGGAGAACCCTTTTTGGTTCCATGTAGAACCCTTTTGGGTTCCATGTAGATATTCTGTGGAAAGGGTCCTCATGGAACCCAAAAGGGTTCTACTTTGAACCAAAAGGGTTCTACCTGGAATCAAAAAGGGGTTTTCAGATTCTAGATAACTCCTCCCCCCCCCCCCCCCCTAAGAGTGTAGTCGACAAACTTGCTAATGTTGAACCAACTCCTATATGCAGCCTGGAAATACTTCTGCCATGGCAACTTGTGTAGCTAAGGGGCAAGGTAGGAGTACCTGCATTCCCCTCTTGACTAGAGTTCACTTTGAGAGGGAAATTCAGAACAACAGTCAAAGTGCTCGAACAGCGGGAGCTGTCTACAGGCTTCGCAGGGAGCCAACTAGGGAGAAAGATATTACAATGCTACATCTCGCCTCAACTCTTCACCTCCCTCCCTCATTTAGGCTTTTACGCGTCCCTCGGCGCCTTCTCTCTCCCTCCGCCGACCTTGTCTAGCGGCGTGTTCATCCCCCCCATCATCTCTATTGGAGTGACCTAGCTGCTTAGAGAAATCAGAGGCAGCGCTAGCCTGTATCACAATGCGGCTCTCGCAAGAGTCCATAGCCTTAAAAACCACTGCTGCTCTTCTACTGACAGGTCTATTGTTGTCAATCCTCTCAAAGGTGAACAACTTATGGAGTCTCTATGGCATGCGTCATGCCATTATTATGCCATACATAATGGCATAATGAGATGGCATTGTGAGACGGTCGTCTGCAGTGGTGTAAAATACTTTAAAGTACCACTTAACTTGTTTTGTGGAGTATCTGTACTTTACTATTTATATATTTGACAACTTTTACTTTAATTTCACTAAATTCATAAAGGACATAATGTATTTTTTACTCCATACATTTTCCTTGACATCCAAAAGTAGCAAAATGTAAGCCAAATTCACACACTTATAAACAGAACATCCCTGGTCATCCATATTGCCTCTGATCTGGTGGACTCACTAAACTTGCATGCTTCGTTTGTAAATTATGTCTAAATGCTGGAGTGTGCCCCTGGCTCTCGGTCAATAAATAAAAATCCAGAAAATGGTGTCATCTGATTTATTTAAGGTATCTTTACTTTTACTCAAGTATGAGAGTTGGGTATTTTTTCCACCACAGGTCCTCTGCCAATACAGTAGTTGTACAAGTTGTCAAACCACATGTTACTGTTATAGGTGTTTTGTTTGTTGTTACTCAGTGTTGTAGCTTCTCCAGTGATCCACAATCCATCATAAAATAACTTAAATGAGCCCCACCATGTGGATTTGGTTGATACAGTACATAATCACTCAACTATTTCTTGCTCCACAATGTTATACTGATGTATCCAAAAGTCAAAGCACATTATCAATACGAAACTCCCAGTTTTTGAGGGATGTCTTGGGTCATTTCACATATCTTCCATTTTCATCAGCCTTACATGTGTCCGGGAAATTGTGGTACCACTGAGAATGGGATTTATTATAATGTATTCCAGAGTACCAGAGGAAAGAGCGAGGAGAGAAGGATCATGGGGGCTCTCTCAATACAGGGCTCTCTAGGCATTAGCCATTGGACACGGTGGTCTTTGTGAATGGATAATCTCTCCCTATGAAATTATGTGAAATGTTGAACCATAAAATCAGTTTCATGCCTTTTATAAAATCCCCCAAAATGCTTGGTCAGTGATTAATTGAATTGGTCATTAACCTCTAAAAGACCCTTTCTCCTTGTTATCTCCCATCCAGTTTCCATAAGTCAATATCCCATGTTTCTTTCCCCTGACATGTTTTAATTCAAAACAGAGCCCCACTTGTTTTGAGCCCCACATTTTTTACTAAATGTTTTTTATTTATTTTGCCAGTAATACGTGTCACATATCAGTCTCTTTTCCAAGCTTAAAATGTATAAACATTCAACATTGGCCTTGCTGTATTTCCAGCATCATTTCTGCCATGCTCAAAACAACTGTTAATGCAGAGCTGGGAAATCTGATTTAAGTGAGTTCAAGACAACTGGGAACTCGGGGGAAAAAAATAGCTCTTGTAAGTCGGGAACTCAGGCCTCTTTCTAAAGCTACAACCTGAAGATCACTGACGTCATCATGATTCAACCTGGGTTTTTTTCAAGAGTTCCCAGTTGATTTGAAAGCACCATAAATCCAAAGAATGTCAGACTTTGATGACAACATTTGCCCACGAAGGACCACTGCGCCACCTTCATGTTCAAGTGAGCACTGCTGCTGCATAAATTATGTAATCGGCCAGAGAGATATGTATACTGTGGCTAAGAAAGTAATACTAACTGTATGTTGTGTAGTAAACTGTTAGTAGCCCATGTGCCTCACCTAATAATTTGGTCTATTTACCCCTCTGAATGTCACGTACTGTTCTGACTTGGTGGTGCACATGTAGCCTGTAACCAGTTTTAGAGAAATGCAATCATTTAATATTGTAAGAGCTTTCATTGTCTGCTTTTACACCCCCTTCATTTATCCTACGGTTCTGACTTGGTGTACAGGGAGAACACTGTAAGAACGGCCCATGATCTGAATTCTATCACTGTACATTTCAAAGGTGCTGAACAAATTGTTAAACTGACTACGTCCGTCCTAGCTCGCTCATTCATTTCTTAACTATGCCATAGTTTATACATCTCAATTATCAGTAAAAAAACACATTTGTTTAAGCAAGTCAGCCATATCAGCTATGTTTTTTTAAAGGCAGTAAACTCTGCTGTTGGGACAGCTTTATGTAGGCCCTAGCAGTTTGTGGGCACTGTTAGTCACCATTGTAGGGCCATTAATGTATTGTTTAGTCTTGTATTGTGTAGTGGCTTTGCTGGCATGCATCCCACCAAAAATGTTTTAGTTTGCCCCCTAAGATCTACATGCTAAAATTGCCACTGGTCATCTGTATAGAGTATAAAGTCAAAACGTTATTAAAAATCTGACATGAAAACTTTCCAACGTCTGCTGCTTTATGCTGGAATGAGGTGCAGCCTACTGTGCTTTATCCATAGGGAACCCGGTGTACTGGTGGGTGTTTTTCCTCATCACCGTCACTATGAGAAAGTTTTTAAAAAACTATGTGATTGACATTGACTGAAAAAATTGAGGGCCTTATTGTATCTACCGTGTAACAAACAATGGCATCCCTGGAGGCAGTATAGTTTCACTGACAACAAGCTCTGACCTAGGCGTTGCTGTTGTGGCAACATCTCCCTTAAGTCAGAAATGTCTGTGACCGTATTGCTGGTTGGTGACATCACAGAATATTATATGGCTCATACGCCATTAGCTGCAGGGTTTTGCATGTTACTTTTTAAATGTAATCCTTTACACTTACTACTTACCCGTCCAAAATATGAATCGATAACGTAACTCTTGGATTACCCAAACTCAGAACGTGATCTGATTACTTTCAGTTACTTTTGGATAACTATCCCCTTGAGAGGCATTAGAAGAAGACAAAAAAGGATCCATCAAATGCATCATCATAGTGGTCTCTGACTTGTGGTCAGACTTGCTCAGGTGGAACAAACTTAAACCTGTGCCTTTTTTCAATTCAGAATTGAATGTCATTGAGAAAACAGAATGGTGTCATAACGTATTTTTTCGCCAATATCCTTTCTGAATTTAAATTTAATCCAAGAAGTAATCATCTAGTTTTTCTAAAGTATCTGTAATCTGATTACAATATTGTAGCTGTTGACGTGTTTACATTTTTTTGTAATCAGATTACATGCAATCAGTTACTCCCCAACCTTGATTAGCTGCTACATTAGGTTTGTGTGAGAGAGAGGTGTGTGTGTAAAGAGAGCGAGGTGAGGAGCTAATGTCTACGATCGGTGACATTGGCCGGAGCAAAGTGATATTGGGAGTTGAACCTTTAATATCCTGAATAAGAGACTAAGTCCTGAAATTCAGGAACTACAGTGCTTTAGGAAAGGGAAAGGGAGAGATTATTATACAGATTTGCGTCTGTATGTAGGCAGCAGACTCTCTATGTTAGGGATTGTTGTTTAACAGTCTGATGACCTTGAGATAGAAGATGTTTTTCAGTCTCTCGGTCTCAGCTATGATGCACCTGTACTGACCTTATCTCCTGGATGGTAGAGGGGTGAACAGGCAGTGGCTCGTGTGGTTGTTGTCTTTGTTGATATTTTTTGCCTTCCTGTGACATCGGGTGCTGTAGTTGTCCTGGAGGGCAGGTAGTTTTATCCCTGGTGATAAGTTGTGCAGACCGAACCGCCCTCAGGAGAGACTTGTGGTTGAGTGTGGTGCAGTTGCCATACAGCCCGACAAGATGCTCTCAATTGTGCATCTGTAATGGTTTGTGAGGGTTTTAAGTAAAAAGCCACATTTCTTCAGCCTCCTGAAGTTGAAGAGGTGCTGTTGCGCTTTCTTCACCACTCTGCCTGTGTTGATGGACCATTTAATTTTGTCCGTGATGTGTACGCCGAGGAACTTAAAACTTTCCACCTTCTCCACTGCTGTCCCGTCGATATGGATAGAGGGGTGCTCCCTCTGCTATTTCCTGAAGTACACAATCTTCTCCTTTGTTTTGTTGACGTTGAGTGAGAGGTTGTTTTCCTGACACCACACCGTGAGTGCCCTCACCTCCTCCCTGTAGGCTGTCTCGTTGTTGTTGGTAATCAAGCCCAAACTTGATGATTTGGAGTTGGAGGCGTGCATGGCCACGCAGTCATGGGGGAACAGGCAGTACAGGAGGGTGCTGAGCACGCACCCTTGTGGGGCCCCAGTGTTGAGAATCACTGAAGTGGATATGTTGTTTCCTACCTTCACCACCTGGAGGCAACCTGTCAGAAAGTCCAGGACCCCGTTGCACAGGGCGGGGTTAAGACCCAGGGCCTCAAGCTTAATGATGAGCTTGGAAGGTACTATGGTTTTGAATGCTGAGCTGTAGTCAATGAACAGAATTCTTACATAAGTATTCCTCTTGTCTAGATGGGATAGGACAGTGAGCAGTGCGATGGCGATTGTATCGTCTGTGGACCTGTTGGGGCGGTATGTAAACTGAAGTTGGTCTCGACACAACCCTGTCTCAGAGGTCTACAGACAATTCCTTCTACCTATATGGCTTGGTTTTTGCTCTGACATGCAGTGTCAACAGTGGAACCTTATATAGACATGTGTGTGAATTACCAAATCATGTCCAATCAATTGAATTTACCAAAGGTGGACTCCAATCAAGTTACAGTAACATCTCAAGGATGATCAATGGAAACAGGATGCACCTGAGCTCAATTTTGAGTCTCATAGCAAAGGGTCTGAATACTTATTTTTTTAATACATTTTCTAAAAACCTGTTTTGGCTTTGTCATTAATGAGTATTGTGTGTAGATTGATGAGGAAAACAATTAATTTAATCAATTTCATAATAATCCTATTATATAACAAAATGTGGAGAAGGGGTCTGAACACTTTCCGAATGTACTGTTTACTGGAATGTCACTGACTCATATGTTGCTTCTATTGTATGTCCTTCTGTATTGGATGAGAAGATGACGATGGATCATCAATGTTACATAGTTTTCAACATTCCAGTAAAAATCAAAGCTTTCTCGTGAAATTGGAGGGCAGCTGGTATCAAACTCGGTATGTCACACTCCGCCCTAAGATGAGGGGTCAACAACCATCAACAGAGACCTGGATGATGACTGGATGTTTCTTGCTTATTTAGCTAATTTTATAAAAGTCTTTGAACAAAGTTCACTTTGACCAGGAAATCAGCAAAGCGCATGACGAGCCCATTTTGCTACAGTAGGACCGAGACAATTGAAATTGTGTCATATACACATTAACCCTAAGGTATCACGTTATATAGAGGGTTGTTTTGGTAGGTAAAGGTATAGTCTAGCTTTTATACAAACCTTATACCACTCACTCCCAATGTCCCCTCTGTTCCCATCAGGCTGACTTTGTAAAAGCTAAAACACAGGCTGCAAATGACATAACATTTGGAAGGTGACACTTCCAACTGTGTGTCTGGGAATGACTCGCTCTCCAGCGAGGGAATTAAGGCAGCATCTCACATTAATATGGACCAGTTTTAGGACAATTCCCTCTACTCTTCCACTATCACAATACCTTAGATGTCTTTGTCCATTGTAACACGAGCACACGGTCATGTATCCTTCTATATCCGTATGTGGCCGATCTTAGCAGACATAGATTGATTTTATACAGAGGGTGTGCAGTTACCTTTTGTCTCTTCCGAAGAGTGAAGTTCTTCCACAGGAGCAGACCGAGTTGTGTCAGGAGACCCATTATGCCTTATCCAGGCAATATCCTGCCAAAGCGTCGTTATGGCAACCCCCACTTAATAGACCCTAAATGGAATAAAAGCAAGGTTTTTGTTTTAATACAGAGAACAAGCGCATCATAAGGGAACGCCACTAATCACCCACTTCTTTTTAAATCTTCAACGTAGAAATGCTACCAAAAATAATTTACAGAAACTTGTTACAATTGGAGCCATCCCAAGATTCACCAAACCATGTTTTGAAAATGGATGCAAAGTACTTAAGCAAATGTTTTCATTTTAGACTCCTCCATCTCCACCAACTGAAGTTTGTTGTAAGGATTTGTTTCTATTAATAGTGTAAAAAACTGTGTAAAACTAACAGCTGTACAGAAAGACTAATGTGAATGCCAAATTACAGAGGAGGAACTAATTGATGCAATTAAAGCCTTTAAGTCTGAGGTCTGGATGGCATAGCAGTTGAGGTACTGTATATCAAACCTTTTTTTCTATGTACTCAGAGATCCGTTATTAGCGTGTTTTAACCACACCAATAAAAATGGTAGACTATCATATACTCAGCACTATTACTGAAATGGGACCCAGGTGGTAAATATAAATATCCAGTCCAGCTTAAAAACTGGAGACCCCTTACAATTCAGTGTTGTGATGCAAAAATTATAGCAAAAAATCCATAGAACATTGAATTAAAAAGGTACTGTCTGATGTTATTCATCCTACATCAGACAGGCGTTCTACATGGACAACACATTGGAGATCATTTAAGACAAGTACTGGAAACAATAAAACATGATGAAAAATCTAGGAAATCAGGCCAGGTATTAATAACTCATTTTGAAAAGGCCTTTGATAAAATACAACTAGAATTTGTATGTGAACACCTGGACTATAGAATCTCTCATGGGCCCACAATGGGTCAGAGTTATGTATAGTAAATAATGGCTACTTCTCAGAAAGTATTCAACTGTCAAGAGGAGTGAAACTATTGGCACATCTATTTATTATGGCTATCTAAATGGTAGCTATTAAAATTAGATCCAACAATTAGATCCAACCATAATATCAAGGGCTAGAAATCACAGGGCTTAAAAACAAAAGGTATCATTGTACACTGACTAATCCACAATTTGGATCCCAGCAACACCTCATAGAGGATCTAGATAATTAGTCTAACCTCTCAGGATCACAACGAACTATGATAAGTGTATCATATTATGTATTGGATCGCTAAAAAATACTACTTTTACATTACCATGTAGTTTACCAATAAAGTGGTCTGACTGTGAAGTGGAAATAATCTGTATTCAAATCCCGAAAGAAAGAGATGATCTCACTACGATACATTCTAATTGAAAGTTAGCAAAAATAGATAAGATCTTGCTACCATTGAAAGGTAAATACCTGTCTATTTGTGTGGAAAAATCTCCCTGATTAATTCTTTAGTCAAATCCCAGTTTATCTATAAATCCAAACTGGTTTTCCAGCAGATTAGTAAGAATGGCTCACCCTTTGTTCAAAAATAGCCTTTTTCCATTTATTGAGACGACAACCTCTCACTTTTGGTTATTTGAAAATGAAATAACTATTTTTAAAACAAGCCACAGAAAGCTGGTTGCAATTTCAGTTCAATCCACCAGAAAGACAACAAATATCTATGGAAATGTCTGCTCAATCAAAAATTACAACCAACTCATTGCAGCATTACTGGAAAAATGGAGGCAAGTGGAAGAAGGTAGGGAACTTGTCTGTCGGCCCTACATAAAGACCAAAATTGGTTAATTAAAGAAAATTGTGATAAATGAAAAAGTATTCCAGTTAAATATAATAAGGACCCCAAAATTGACAGATGCACCATACAGGTTGCAAAATAGTTGGGAAGAGACTTCCGATGTGCTGTTACCATGGCACATGGTTTATGATCATTAAATCACTTGTTTTGGTACTACCCATATGTAGCTAGTTTCTGGTCGCAGGTTCAGGAACGGCTGAAGAATTGCAACATTTACCTGGAGCTAACTCTGCAAATAGCACTGCTGGGAGACTTTAAAAGCCGATGGTCAACTGATCAATAATACAATAATACTCCTAGTAAAAATGTTTATCTTTCATTTACAATCTGTAGATACTATGAGAATAGAAAGGTTCAGGACCCAGGTAAAAAAAATATATGGCAAATAGAAATCAAAACTGGATGGTTTTCAGTGATAGATGGGAGGGGTTGAGGGTAGCTGAAGGGTGGGACTAAAAATAAACCAAAAAAGATAGCTAATATAAAATATACGGTGTCCATAAAATTTATATAGTGTGTGTACACTGAAAGTTGAAGCCTAAGTATTGTTGTCAATTAGTTTACTCCAATTAGGGAAGTGGTAGTGGGGTTAGTGGACTTATAGAACCGTACAATCTACCTGCAATATTAAAGCTGATCTAACATAGAATCAATCGCAACACTCCAGCTACTTAATGAAGGATAAAACTGCATCGCTTTTAGGGTATATTCCTTGTACATGCATCCACAGAGAAGTCATTATGAAGAATGAAATGTGCATTACATTCCAAATAATTCAGTCTAAAGATAAGAGGCAGCTATTTATTTCATATGTATTATTTACAGTATATTCATTATTTACCAAGTATGTTTTATTCATTGTTGAAAGGGGCAATCTGGGATTGGTAAAGAGCTGAGGGATTGGGCTTGATACACCACTCTCAAATTAATAGACAGAGCTATGGATGCAAGAACAGACCATACTGTGCATTATGTCAATATGATAGTTTTAGCCATGTTTTGAAGCCATCGAGTGTTTGTTTAGATTGCACTGGTATAAAGAGTGGAATACAACTTGCTTATATTTTGGGTTCTGATGGGGTAAGACAGTTGAACTAAACTCATGAGGGTTATATTCTAATATCCCTGTATTATAATAGCATTTATTTAAAATGCCTAAAAAGAACGTAGCAATCCCAGATGGTTGCCCATATCTAAAATGTACCGTTACAATATGTGAATTCTAGGCACAAACTGTCATGGTTCTACCTGTCACCAGAGGGCGGCAGAGACCGTCCTAGAGACATTACAGACACTCAGGTGTGTCCTATTTACTCATTATGATTTCCCTGAAGAGGTGTGTTTCCTGTTGTCCTTTGCAGGAGCTTGAATTTGTTCACCGTGTGCGTTCGTTTCATGATTGAGTTTGAGACGTAGCGCTTGTTGTTTTTCAAGTGTACTGTGATCCTGAGGCTACCATTTCTCAGTACAGTATTATGTTTATCCTTAACCACCGATTCCTCATCTGGTCTGTTCTCTGCACCTGGTTCCAACCTCACACAAACCAGTTGTATGATAATTGATTGCCAACAAATCAACATAGATACAATTTTTTTCTGTTTGTTTTCTTTTCCCGATTTCAGGCATTACTAAAAAGATTTACGAAACATTTTAGTGGCCATGGCACACTGATTAAACAGATAATAAACACACATTGATATACGATATTATTAAAAACTGAATAATTGCACAACAGAAAGACCGTTACTAGGTTTTGGGTCCATCATTGACACACTTTTTCTGCATTCTATTACGGTTACATTAGACATCACCACTGCTTTTTCCAAACCAAATAATACATTTAACCTGGTGTTTACCGTCTCAATAACGTACCTAATCAACTCTCACTTCATTTTGGTAGTACTACCACTACGGTAGACAAGATCTGGTCCAGGGCATTGGTTAAGGAACACACACTAATGCCCAGGACCAGAGCTAACACTTCACCAGACATCAGACACTGTATATGTAAATCATAGGCCATGTAGATTGACCTTAAGCTAGGATAGCTACAGTATGTGTATAGTATGCTGTTTTAAGCTGCTTTGAGATACTGTAACATGTCCTGCATAAAAAATTGTAGGACTTTAGGAGCAAAAGGTTAGGATAGAGGATTTGCGTTTTAGCCTGAGGCAAAGCCCAGGACAAATATTTTGCTTTTAACTATCCATTTCCTCTTCCTTCCATTTTCACCCTGCATGTTTACATTATTTACCGCTAGGCCTACTTCATAAATGTTTTATTTACTGTCATGGGGAAGTTGAGGTTACTGTACACCCAGGTTTCCAAATCTATTAGCGTTAAACTACTGTTTCCTCTAAGTAACAGACAAAACCAAACCTGTAAACTCCAACTTCTTAAGGTCTATGGATTTGATCTGGGAAGGCACTACTAACTATGTCCTACTTTTTAACAACTCATAAATGAGGAAACGCATACATACATCTTATACCATACTATATACAGACGTAGGAGAGATGGTTGCAATATAGGAATAGGAGGGGAATCAACAGCTACCTGGAAGTGGATCACTGAGGTTAATACATCTTTTGAAATATTACCATAACATGTTTGATTTTTGTGCCCCAAGAAAAATGTCAATACAGACCAAACAAAAAGTCAGCCGCACACCATAAAAACATTTTCTCCTAGTGACAGAGGGAACACTTCTGAATAATTGAAATATGTTGCTGTGCCACAAGACGTCTCAATGGTGTCATTAGTTCCAAAGAGCCAAGAACAGAGCACAGAGCGAGGCCGAGGAGAGAGAAAAAGAAAATAACAGGCATGTAGTATGAGATAAAAGTGCTGATGCATGCCTGGCATTTGGGGACTTACTAAATCAGAGTGCATTATTTCAACTCCCGCAATGATGGAACGTGTAAACAGAAATTTTGTCATCCGATCGGAGGGCAGATAATGTTCCACCCCTTCCAAAGAGCAAATGCCCCCCCCCTTCTCCATCTTTCTTGCTACTCCCTCTCCTCTTCTCCTTGGCCCTCCATCTATCCCTGTTTTTCTTTATCCCCCTCTCTATTACACGCTCTATTTATATGTGGGAATCATAAAAGTCGCTGAGGCAGGTTCAAGGGGACGGCTTATGGCAAAGTTAATTTTAATTAGTGCCTAAGGGGAGAGGTGAATTGCTGGGTCACGCAAGTATACTGTATCATTACCAGCTTTTCCCAAGAAATCCCTCCCTGGTAAGACACATCAGCATCCAACACATTCCTCTCTAAATAGTGTGGTATTTGAGTTGACATTGATGAGGTCTTCAGTCACTAAGTTATATTAATACGGGAAACTACAGCTCGCATTCAAAGATGAATGAACCTTGTGAAAAGGTATTTTCAGGTCAGCTTTATTAACCTACATATCTCGTCAGTGGCAGAAGTACTGCTTTACAAGTGATCATTATTGCGGTAGAAGCAGGACATACTCAAAACGATCCATCAGGAAGATGAAGGCTTACATGTACACATTGTCTACACTCCAGGTAATAACCCCGTAGATTTACATGGGTATAGATCCGTGGAGGCTGCTGAGGGCAGGACAGCTCATAAAAATGGCCAGAACAGAGCAAATGGAATGACATCAAACACATGGAAACCATGTATTTGATACCATTCCACTCATTCCGCTCCGTTATTCGATACCATTACCATTACCACCAGCCCTTCTTTAACCTGTCTCCCCCATTCCTCTACACTGATTGAAGTGGATTTAAGGGATTATACTGTAGCTTTCACCTAGATTCACCTGGTCAGTCCATTTCATGGAAAGAGGTGTCCTTAATGTTTTGCACACTCAGTGTATATCCGATTAATACAATAAAACAAATGACATCAGCACAGCAGTATTTGGCAGGTGCTTCTGATGAATCATCTAACCAAATGTTTTTTTTGACAGGAGTCCAGAGAATGTAGCTTGAACATCAAGGCCTGCCTATGACTGCAGCGTTTGTTTATGTTTGCATAATGGAAAAAGTCACGTGACATTAACTACACAGACAAAAACACATTCACTACCGGTCAAAAGCTTTAGAACACTTCATTCAAGGTCTTTTTCTTTATTTTGACTATTTTCTACATTGTAGAATAATAGTGAAGACATCGGAGGTATGAAATAACACATATAGAATCATGTAGTACCCATAAAAGTGTTAAATAAATCCAAATGTATTTTATATTTTTTCAAATAGCCACCCTTTGCCTTGATGACGGCTTTGCACACTCGTGGCATTCTCACAACCAGCTTCATGAGGTCGTCACCTTGAACGCATTTCAATTAATAGGTGTGTCTTGATTTGTGGAATTTCTTTCCTTCTAAATGCGTTTGAGCCAATCAGTGTTGTGACAAGGTAGGGGGTATACAGAAGATAGCCCTATTTGGTAAAATACCAAGTCCATATTATGACAAGAACAGCACAAATAAGCAAAGAGAAATGACAGCCCATCATTACTTTAAGACATGAAGGTCAGTCAATACGGAAAATGTCAAGAACTTTTAAAGTTTCTTCAAGTACTGTCACAAAAACCATCAAGCGCTATGATGAAACCGTCTCCCCTGAGGACCACCACAGGAATGGAAGACCCAGAGTTACCTCTACTGCAGAGGATAAGTTCATAAGAGTTACCAGCCTCAGAAATTGCAGCCAAAATAAATGCTTCACAGAGTTCAAGTAACAGACACATCTCAACATCAACTGTTCAGAGGAGACTGTGTGAATCAGGCCTTCGTGGTCGAATTGCTGCAAAGAAACCACTACTAAAGGACATCAATAAGAAGAGCCTTGCTTGGGCCAAGAAACAGGAGCAATGGACATTAGACTGGAGGAAATTTGTCCTTTGGTCTGGAGTCCAAATTAGAGATTTTTGGTTCCAAACGCTGTGTCTTTTTGAGACGTACTTAGCCAGCATGGCTACCACAACATTCTGCAGTGATACACCATCCCATCTGGTTTGTACTTAGTGGGACTATCATTTGTTTTTCAACAGGACAATTACCCATCACACCTCCAGGCTGTGTAAGGGCTATTTGACCAAGGAGGAGAGTGATCGACTGCTGCATCAGATGACCTGGCCTCCCCAATCCCGACCGACCTCAACCAAATTGAGATGGTTTGGGATGAGTCGGACCGCAGAGTGAAGGAAAAGCAGGCAACAAGTGCTGAGCATATGTGGGAACTCCTTCAGGACTGTTGAAAAAGCATTCCTGGTGAAGCTAGTTGAGAGAATGCAAAGTGTGTGGAAAGCTGTCATCAAGGCAAAGGGTGGCTATTTGAAGAATCTCAAATATAAAATATGTTTTTATTTGTTTTCACACTTTTTTGGTTAATACATGATTCCATATGTGTTATTTCATAGTTTTGATTTCTTCACTATTATTCCACAATGTAGAAGATAGTAAAAATAAAGAAAAATCCTTGAATGAGTAAGTGTTCTAAAACTTTTGACCTGTAGTGTATAGTAACAAAAATAAGTGTTGCCTGGGTTACTGTAGACAACCACCACATTTAACATATTTTATGTGCCATTGCAGGAGGTGAACTTTGCACAATAATACACCACATTCCAGAATCACCAGACCACTAACCAAAAAAAGCCTAAGCACTGTATAGTAAAAACCTAAAAGTGGACTTAAACCTGCATTGTCACAGACAGTTTGGTAACTAAAGCTTTACAAAGCCAGAGTAGAGTATACCACCAACAGTGCATTGAAGGAGGGCCAAGGGCCTTCTGTTCAATCCTTGATGCTACTTCCCTCCAGAATAACTCTTAAACACCCCAAACTAATTCCCCAGAACATCTGTGCTTTAAAACATGGCCATGGAATGGTCCCTTCAAGGTATTGTCGTCCCTCTTTCGGCCAAGCTATTCCTGAACAGCTGGCAAGGGTTATTCAGGACCAGGATGAAACATTTACTACATTTTGCAACATGAATTATTGCCTCTGATCTGGCGGACTCACTAAACACACATCCTTTGTTTGTTAATGATGCCTGAGTGTTGGAGTAGGCTCTTGGCTATCCGTAAATAAATATTTAAAAAGATCAAGAAAATAGTGGCATCTGGTTTAGTTAATATAAGGAATTTGAAATGATTTACACTTTTACTTTTGATACTTAAGTATATTTAAAACCAAATACTTTGACTTTTACTGGGTGACTTTCACTTTTGCTTGAGTCATTTTCTATTACGTTATCTTTTCATTTACTCAAGTATGACAGTGGGGTTCTTGTTCCACCACTGGTGAGTGGACTGAGAACATTCTTATTAACAGCAACTTAAATGCCGTTCAATATCTACATTCACATTATTAAAGGCTGCAGCTACTGTATAACAAAGGCTGCATATTGTGTGGCCCTCACAAAGTACAATGTGTTTACTGTGTATAAATACATTGAGCTCAGGCTCCTGACATCCACAGCCCTCAGAAACTCAGTGTGCACTAGGTAATGTATTTGTCTCTGCTTTACTTGAATATTTCATTACGCTCTACACAGACAACATCATTGTATAAAAAAAAAAGAAGCCCTGACATAACCAGAAACCTATGTTATAAAAAATGCAGAAGGTCATTTCCTATTTATAAAATGCACGCTCAAGATGGGGCCTCAAATGGTCGTCTTGAAAGGTTTGCCTCTGCACCGGAGCAGTGATGCTGTGCAGCCTGTTTGATTTCTCTATGTAGAAACAATTACATGCAATTTGGCTCAATGGAATGTTATTTTCTCGCTCCTGAAGAGGCATGACCCTGTAAATGGTAGTGTTTTACAGTAAGTATTCTGAAGCATGTAGTGTTGCATTTTCACGTATTCAGCTAATGAGAATTTCATAGGAGAAAATGAATCTCGACACTCATTAATATTAAAAGGATAGTTCACACAAATTGCAAAATTACATTGTTTCCTTCCATTTGGAGACAGTGGCCAGGTAAACAAAATTAAATATGCATTGATGTCTAACCTTGTACATAGACTGATTTCAGGGTAGGGAAATCAATATGCCATTTTGTAATTTGGGTGAACTATCCCTTTAGTTCAATCAACTTTGTGTACACTTCAGCAATACACTACCTGGCCTACCTTGGCCTTCCTTCTCTGACCAAGTGGGGACAGATTTAGTGCGTCACTTTTTGGTTTTGAATGAGTTAACGTTAACACAACTGTTTTATACAACCAGTATGACCTTGAAGTAATATTGAAGTCGTAAATAGTGTCATGACGACTTCATTGCAACCAGTTTCATACTTCCTCCACTGATTCTGTACAATGGCTTTAACTCAACGTGTTATTGAATTCAGAAAAATTGAACCAACTGCATTAAAGCCATTGTGTTACATGCTGACCAGACCGGACACGTCGCGTGCGCCAGCATCGCAAAATACATTTAGAACTCCAAGTTATTCCATTATTGCACCCAGACTGCTCGCGCTCTCCAATGAGCGTCTGCGTTGTCATAGGGCTAAAATAGAAGTCATTCCTATTTCTGATGCAGATCGCGCTGCAAGTCCTGCCTCTCTCATCTCCTCATTGGTTTATAGAAGCAGGTACCCACGTGCCATTGGCTATACCCACGTGGGTGATTGAAAGATTAAATGTTTTGCCGGTTGTCGTGGTAATACTATGAAAGTGTAGATGCCAATCACCATATAAGTTCAAAGATGAAAAAGCCCGGTAGGAGGAGAGATGACTAGAAACGATTCGGTTGGCCATTTTATGTGTGGATTAATTGCCAGAGTAAAGGACCTTGTGCATTTCAAGTAAAATAACAACTCAATGTTTATATCCCAGGACAAATTAGCTAGCAACAGCAAGCTAACTAAATAGTACAAATTAGCTAGCAAGTGCAAGCTAACTAGCTAAATTGCCATACATGTTTAATGCTTTTAGACCTGTCCCCAAATTAATGTCATTGGTTCAGTGTTTGTTATGATATTTTAACCTGCGTGTCATGATCGAGTTTGGTATATGGGGACAAAATATATTTATGCACGATAGCGCACGATGGCGCAAGCGCAGCCGGTTTGGGTTCCGTGTTATGTGTGTGTTAAAGACGCAATCTGGACGTGGCACATCCATGTCTGGACTTTGAATTGAATGATATATAAGTCATTGATTCTTGAACAATATAACGTGTACCCCATCACAACCTAAATATAAGCTTATTTTACTTAATTCTTTGTAAAAAAAACATATATATATTGTCAACAAGCTGTACAGCTTGAAAACATGGATAAAACTAATGTGTGAATGTCATGGATGAGCAGTTGTTGCATTTATATCCATCCAGATCTGTATGATTTGGAGTATGGTTACTTGACTGCTTCGTTGTTCCAGATTGCCCCTTTATTTGTGAACAATTGTTTTTCATTGGGTCGCAAGGGCAATAAAATCGTAAAAAATGACATTACACTTTTCCCCCTTTAAAAAAAAAAAAAAACTTACTTACACACCCTACCACCCAGACTGCCCCTTTTAAGTTTTGAAAACATGACAACAAAACTGTTTGTGAAATGTTGAAAATGGGTCACTGCAAAGAGAGCAACTCTTCATGAACTAATGCTATTTAGATGTTCAAAGCGGCATGTTATTAGCATCAATCAACGACAGTAGAGTTATATTAATCTGGTGCATATTACGCAGTCGTTTGCTGCTAATTATCCACATTAGAAGCAACTTCTTGCATGTTTACCTAAATTAGAGAAGACCTTAAGCTAATACATGTCAATCAAGCTGACTTTGGCTTCTAAATGTTTGTGTTCTTCACTTAGTACCACTTTTGCTGAAGGTGAGCATTAAGTATTAAGTAGACAACCGGCTTGTCCGAAGCAAATAGATCATAGCAAAGCATGTGGGATCGCCAAAAGTAGGTGCTTATATATTGTCCTGACCTTTACCCCAACAGAATACTCACTCGAACTCTTCCCGTCTCGTCACATGCTCGGGTAAACACATGACATGAGACTGTCATTTTATTACATCCTTATCAAGGGATCCTATTGCCTTTATCTCCGCACCAGCAATACAACAGGGTTTTGTTAAATCATTCCGTTCAGCGTTATGACACTACTACGTAAAAGGCTGAAGTCCAATCTGATCGCTATGGTCTTTTTTTTTTTTTTACCCATCTACCTCCCCACCTGTTAAAGTCACACTCCATAATTTGTGCATGCCATTCAAAAAGTGTGAACAATAGATCTCATGACAAGGAAATTACTGAAGAAAATTGTAAGAAATGACCGATACCTCATTTAAAGTCACACGAAGCCGCTGGTATTGAAGCCACTAATGATGATCATTACATTATGTAGCCATGGAAAACATGACAATACAGTGACTCAGCCAAAATAATGACCCAGCCGTAGCCCCATGAGGAAACTAGCTAGCAACTATAACAAAGGGAAAGGGGGATACCTAGTCAGTTGTACAACTGAATGCGTTCAACTGAAATGTGTCTTCCGCTTTTAACCCAAAACCTCTGAATCAGAGAGGTGCGGGGAGCTGCCATAATTGACATCCACGTCCTTGGCGCCCGTGGAACATTGGGTTAACTGCCTTGCTCAGTGGCAGAACCACAGATGTGTACCTTGTCAGCTGGGGGATTCGATCCAGCAACCTTTCGGTTACTGGCCCAATGCTCTAACCACTAGGCTACAACAACAACCCGCAGCATCGCATGACACCTTACTACAGTATGTAAAATGTACATAAAAACACACAAAAACACATTTGGTAACTGGTACCAAATTACGCTTAGAGTTACTTGTTTTCATGAATCCCAAAGACAAGCATGTTATAGTATATTACAGTGCAACTATATAGTTATCATGTACTTTCCATGTAAACAGGCTACCTGTTCATGTCTGTATCGTAAAATGTTGCCAAAAATCTATTTATTAGCAACTTACCTCCTAGCTCTTTGGACTATAATTATTCTCAGCACATATTTTGGAGTCCCCAGATGAAATTGACCCAGTGTAAACTCCAAACGTACTCACCCTCTTCCCTCTGAGGCTGCTCTCTCTCTCTCTATCCCTTCTCTACTTCCCTGTCTCTATCCCCTTTTATCTAGCACTATAAAGTATGCAAATGACCTCTACAGGGACTGCCATGGCAACAGTACTCAGGTAATAGGTGATGAGGTACATAGTGTGCAGATATACCTTACACAACGTACTCCCTTTAGCTTGACTCAGGAGCACGTGTTGACTCTGGTCTTATCTTAATTGGCTGAGGTAAAAAATCAAGGGGGAGGGATGTCATGGCCTTGAGAAGAGCATACGTTCTCATAACTCAAGTCTTAAAATGTTTTGTAACCACATCGTAATACATTATACCTGTAGGCTTTAGGTCAAGCGTTACCAAAGATCTTTTATTGTCTAAGCTAAACAGAGAAACAAATCATTTGACTACGTTTCTGAGGATTGTTGGCTAGGTGTGGAAATAAAGTTAAATGATGTGTCACTATAGAATGGTCCTGGTCTCCCCTGTCTGTAATCTGATTCATTACGATGTAAAAAGGCTGAACTGATCCTGTATCAGCATTCCTTCTCTGAGACGCTCGATACAGACGGCCCCTGGACTTCAAAAGTATTCTCTTACAAGACTAGCTGCATACTGAATTACATCCTGTGGTCACCAGATCTTCAACAAAGCATTAGAAATTCAAACCCCAAATCTGACTTTATATTTATTATTCAAATATGATTTTATAAGGGAACAGATGGGAACGAGCAGAGCATATTTAGAAACAGCCAAGTTGTTGATATTGATGATGCTGTTGATGACCAACTTGTGGATGCATCACAGAGAGCCGGTTAAGTGCATTTTCTGTCGAGTTTTATGGGAACTATATAATTTGGTAACAACAGGATAAGGGTTTACTGCTTTCAGTGATAAACTATAATACCAACGGTGCATTGAGGGGGACATAATTATGTATATTAGGAGGATGTTTACTATGGGAGCAGCCAGGAAACAAACAGGAAACGCATCATTGCAGCCATATGAGAATGTTTAGTATTCGATAAGCATGGCCTAATGGCCCACCAGTCTGGTGCTTATTTCAGACCCTGCGTTAACATTTATGTTGATTCTACGTAATCGTATCTATGTTAAGTAGATTTTAAAATGTATATTTGTATTCATAATGTATCAGGTGCTTCAGTTCCGCTCCTCACACCAATCTCAATACATTCCCAAATGTTCATCTAATCATACAGTATGTAATAGAATTTCAAGAGCACCCATATGTTGGATATCCATCATTTAAACTTTTTAAATATTTAATGGATAACATATAAAGGGGGATATTCATGACAGAAGACCAACTCCATTACTAAACTCTAAATGAGGGAAAGTGACCTCGGTCTAGTAAGTTTATCAACTCTGCGATCTCTTGAGCGCACTTCAAAATGTTTCTGTTCCATATGCTAGCTCAGGGGGTTGCAGAGGCTCGTCCTAGTGGTGTTTGAGCGCAGTCTCAATCAAAAAAATATTCACACCTATACCGCCCAGGTGAGACCTCCGCTGCCCAAAGTAATTGCTTCAATTAATTAAGTGTTGGGGCTCACAGGCAACCAGCAGACACTGGGGCCCAGCCGATCCCAAGCCAGTTAACCCAGCCTTAAACTGGACATGCGTCCCAAATGAAACCCTATTTTCTTTATAGTGCACAACTATTGGGCCAAAAGTAGAGAAAAAAGAAGGGAAAGGGGGCCATTTGGGACACAACCTGGGTAATAGGTAAAATTCTAATGCATCAAATTCACATTGGCCAGATTACAGATAATTTGGAAAAACTAGATGATTACTTCTTCTAGGATTACTTTTAAATTCAGAAATAACGTTTGCTAACGGTTTTTGACACCTTTCTGCTTTCTCAATGACATTCAAATCAGCATTGATAAAAGGTGCAAGTTTAAGTTTGTTCCACCTGAGTGATTCTGACCACAAGTCAGAGACCACTATGATGACACACTAAATGTGTTTGATGGATTGCTAGACAAGAGCAGGAATAGGCTTTTGTTGGCTACAGTCCAAGCTATGTCTTCCAATGGTGCGACTGCTGTCGGCATCCAAAGATTATCCAACTTGAATAAACGCTTGGAGGTAAGCACCACATCATTGATGTAGCCTACTGGCGTTACGGATATCTGTACTTTTTTTTACATTTCCACTTAAATGATTGATTTATACATAGCGCATTAACGTGAATTCCTCCCTTCTAAGCTCCTCCGTGGTATTTGTGCTCCATACCGTCAAAAACATATGTAATTTAAAAAGACCACAAGTGAATTATTGCTCAATATAATTCATGCTGATTCCCACAAAAAAATCAATAGGCCTAACGGACACATGCTCAAACTCATGCACCTAATATGAATAGACCAAAGCTGAAACCACACAGAGAGATGCCGTCGTCAACGGCATCAAAATGTGCGTGCGAGACTAGAGAGTGTCAATTCAGACACAGCGTAGCACGTGCCAACTTAGTTGTCATGAGAATCCATAATAAACAATTGTATTTGTTATGTTCACCATGTTCCCCCTTGTGAATTATTGATGCGTGTTCCTTTTGACTCCTACTGGACAGATGCAGTTTATTAAGAATTTAGCTAGTAGTCTCTTTCTGTCTACATAACAGTATTCTCTCTTGAACAGAGTTCCTCAAGTTTCCCACCCGTAGCCTGCCTAGGCTACATGCCTGTGCTGGAAATCAACAAAGCTAGGCATAAATGTTTTGTTTTCTCAAATATGTATTATTGGTTCTGGCATTTAAACTTATCAACACTAAATAGACACATTTGAACCTCTATGGGATTTGGAGTCCCTATACCGGGACGGTTGAGCTAACTTGCGCAAATGTGATTAGTATGATGTTGTAACAGCAAACTTTCCAGGACATAGACGTGTCTTATATGGGCAGAAAGCTTACATTTGTGTTAATCTAACTGCACTGTCCAATTTACAGTAGCTATTACAGTGAAAAATACCATGCTATTGTTCGAGGATAGTGCACAACATCAAAAAAATTATCACGGCAACTGGTTTGATACATTCACGTCTGAAGGTAAATAATGTACTTACATTCAGTAACCTTGCTCTGATTTGTCATCCTGATGGTCCCAGAGATAAAATGTAGCATAGTTTTGTTTGATAAAATCTATTTTTATATTCAAATGTTGGAACTGGGTTCTACAGTTTGACTCCACTGCTGTCTCTGGCTCCACACCCACCCCGTCCGGCCATCTAGATGAGTGAAAGTTAGTGTACAAGCTAATGATCCATTATGTATGACATTCCTGGGAGATTGTAAACTATAATGTTGTATCTCCATATCATTTTTGTATGTTTTCTGTAGTTATATACTTGAAAATGTATCAATTGACCAATTTGGCACATTTGGGCGGACTTGATACAAAATATTGTCCAGTATTGCAACGCTTCACTGGATCAATCTGAAACTTTGCACACACAGTGCTACCATCTAAATGGCCAAAATGTTAATTGCTTCTCAACTGCAATATTATATTGTGGCCTTTCACTTGCATTTAAAAAAAAATGATGAAAAAAAGAAATAAATGAAAACGTATGTTTTTTTGTTTGTATCATCTTTTACCAGATCTAACGTGTTATATTCTCCTACATTAACTTCACATTTCCACAAACGTCAAAGTGTTTCCTTTCAAATGGTGTCAAGAATATGCATATCCTTGCTGCAGGTCCTGAGCTACAGGCAGATTTGGGTATGTCATTTTAGTTTAATTTTATTTTTTAAAGGGTCTGCACTTTGACCTCCCCATACCTCTTTAATGGAGATGGGAGGTGGGTGGGGAGAGCAGTGCTGGATGAAACTGATGCAGCATCAAAATATAGCTAAGATGCCTCAGGATTTACTTTCCTATTAATGAGCAAGCAGCAATCAAGAAGTCAAGCATCAAGTATGAACGCTCTCGTCAACCAGTTGGTTAGTTCTAGTCATTAGCACTACCATTATTAACTTTTCTCAGGATACTGGCACAGGATGATTGACACTTGTTCTCTTGTCCTTTATGGAATAGGAGAGTGCACAATAGATTCTCAACAGAGTCCTCAAAACCAACCGGCTAACTAGGTAATGAAGTCCCACCTGCCGCTATACCTGTAGGACACCCAATTTACCAGAGATCAAGACAGCGCCTATACGTGGTTCACTCTACCTCAATCACAGAAAGGTATACTAAATGAGTCATGCAAGCTGGAATTTTGCGACAGAATTAGTAATGTAACGTCTAATATTGTTTATCTTATTTAATAGATTGGAATCGTTGGTTAGAATTCATCCTCACATCTGCCAGGGGGCCACCATTACACTAATAACACTACAGTGGTTAAACAGTGCAGTCTAAGGCCTGAGTTATATCCTTCTGCTTCAATCGAGTTTAGGACAAACTTCATTCTAGAAACATACAGATTATACACAATATTCTCTGTATGTTCCAAGAGCGCATTCCCCCTCACGCTCAAAGGTCCAACTGTCAGTGCACACACCTAGCAAAACTCATGTCTAATAACCAGTAGGGAACAACTCCTTCCTCCAGGCAGGTCCACCTGCAGTATATGCGATGTGAGAGAGAAGCCTGGAATTAACCAACATGCAGGAGTGAAGAGTGAGGAGTGTCAAAATGTCAGAAGCCATAGCCGCCAATCAGGATAAGGAGAGCTAGGATGGAAAGCCTGAGGGGCCTGACCTTGAGAGTCAAAGCAAGGCTGTCCGTTTCCTTCTCTTTCTGTGTTGATGGAGTGAGGAGCCTTTCACACAGGTGCTTGTTAGCCGCACTCAACCACAAGAGGAGTGTGGACAGTTGATGGACACTCTGCAGGACATAAATTGAGACTGCAGTAGGCTTTGGGTTACGCCTCACCTTTCAGTACCTGTTCTGTCTTTCTCCCGGGATGGGAAACAAAGACAGAACACAAAAGTTGAAGACAACTTACAAAAGCTTGCCAATGGTTGCAGTGCTTTTCTTGACTGCTGAACAGCGGTACAATGTTATTTGTCTGACCTTTGGAAGATGTTCTCTGCCACAGCAGTGGTGAACCTGATGTGTGTGGGGAGAGAGCAGCCTTTTTCTTATTGGATCATATTGTGATACGTTTCTCTGCAGCACGGTTGCACACTATGGGAGTAGATGGGTATTGTATTCATAATAAAAGGTAAGAAAGCTAAAAAAAAAAAAAGCCACTGAAGTCTCCAAGAGTTATCCCATTGAATCACCAAGGAGTGATCTATACATTATATGAATGTCTGTAGAAACAAACTATACCTCTACCAGAAATGCACATGCAAGTCCATTCAACAAACCAACAATTATGATCACACTCTGAAACACATTTGCACAGACCCACGCACACGCCATATTGTCCAGGTGGATAACTGTACACAAGGGCATGAGCCTGGAGTGACAGCTGCTGATGGACTGGCAGTGGGCAACACCCGGAACTTGAAAGCCAAATCCAGCCATTGTCCAGGATATCGACAGGGCCAACATCACTGTAGCACTTGTACCATCTGTAGCGGGTGGAGCAGCTCCAGGAGCCTGGCTGATCAGAAAATAACCTCTTTGATATGAGAGGGTCCATGTTTGAAAGGTGTGGGGGGGGGGGGGGGGGGGGGAGTTAACAAGTCTCCTAGGATATTAAATGCTATAGAGTGGGAAAATCTGGGAGAATTATTGAGAGCAGTATTGGTTGAAGATAAATCAGGAATAACATGCCAGGCAGACCTTATTCATATGCTGTCTTTATTCAAACCCCTACTCTGTACTGAGGACCTCTATGAAGTTCAATGAGATAGGTCTATTCATTATTTAATGGGTGCATTTTTCTCTAGATCATTTTGACTTTGACATACTGTAAATACATTGCTATTTCTACAAAACACAGCTACTCCGTGAAGCTAGTCAGAAAACAGCGCAAAGACTTTACTTCCCACAAAGAGACGTGCTTTTGTCCTAAAAGAAATGGAAGGGAAAAATGTATTTTAAAAGCCTTAACAAGAGCAGTGTACTTTGTTTAATTTCTACAAAACACAGCTGCTCCGTGAAGCCTGTCAAACTGTGGAAAAACTTTACTTCCACAAAGAAACATGCCATTGTCCCAAAACATTATAGTAACAAAAAAGGAATTCTAAAATCTTTAACAAGAGCAATGTATTTTGTTTAATTTCTACACACAGCTACTCCGTGAAGTCGGGATATATTTTTTTTATATATTTTTTTTTACTCCTACTGAGAATAAAAGCTGTGGGGCATAGCCAGTGGTTGACTACTAGGGCAGAGGCATATGCATGCATGCTCCTGATAACAGAAAGACTACAATCAAGAAAATAGACTAACCTATACAATCAGTCCAAGACACAGATTCAAAGTATCTACTCCAAAGTGCGGTATCACGCAGCTTGCAATCCTCCCTTTCAAAGCACAATGTCGTCCTCCATCTGTTTCCTTGATAACAGGCCCAAAGATGAAAACTTTAGTTGCCTTCACTTTCATGTAAATAGCTAACCAATTTACTGAAATGTAGTTGCGTGACTACAAGAGCCTAGCCACTGTACGATACAGTGGCATGATATTTAAACTGCCTTGCTTACTCAAGAGAAAAAGAAACCCTTGATGAGCTGTGTGATTACGGCGCTAAGTAGTATACAGTGCCTTCGGAAAGAATTCAGACCCCTTGACTTTTTCCACATTTTATTAGGTTCCATCCTTATTCTAAAATGGATTAAATCATCCCCCCCCCCCTCATCAGTCTACACACAATACCCGATAAATACAAAGCAAAAACATTTTTTTGCTAATTTCTAAAAAATATCACATTTACAAAAGTATTCAGACCCTTTACTCAGTACTTTGTTGAAGCACCTTTGAGGGCGATTAAAACCTGGAGTCTTATTGGGTATGACGCTTCAAGCTTGGTACACCTGTGTTTGGGGAGTATCTCTCATTCTTCTCTGCAGATCTTCTCAAGCTTTCTCAGGTTGGATTGGGAGCATTGCTGCACAGCTATTTTCAGGACTCTCCAGAGATGTTAGATCGGGATCAAGTCCGGTCTCTATCTGGGCTACTCAATGAGATTCAGAGACTTGTCCCGAAGCCACTCCTGCATTGTCTTAGCTGTGTGCTTCGAGTTGCTCTCCTGTTGGAAGGTGAACCTTCACTCCAGTCTGATGTCTTGAGCACTCTGGAGCAGGTTTTCATTAAAGATCTCTCGGTTTCCTCCAGACGTGACACTTGGAATTCAGGCCAAAGAGTTGATCTTTGTTTAATCAGACCAGAGGTGCCTTTTTGCAAATCAGTCCCAGAACAACAGCAAAGGACTTGTGAAGATGCTGGAGGAAACAGGTACAAAAGTATCTATACCCACAGTAAAACAAGTCCTATATCGACATAACCTGAAAGGCCACTCAGCAAAGAAGAAGCCACTGCTCCAAAACCGCCATAAAAAAAGCCAGACTACGGTTTGCAACTGCACATGGGGACAAGATAGTACTTTTTGTCCTCTGGTCTGATGAAACAAAAATAGAACTGTTTGGCCATAATGACCATCATCATGTTTGGAGGAAAAAAGGGGATGCTTGCAAGCTGAAGAACACCATCCCAACCATGAAGCACGGGAGTCGCAGCATCATGTTGTGGGGTGCTTTGCTGCAGGAGGGACTGGTGCACTTCACAAAATAGATGGCATCATGAGGTTGGAAAATTATGTGGATATACTGAAGCAACATCTCAAGACATCAGTCAGGAAGTTAAAGCTTGGTCGCAAATGGGTCTTCCAAATTAACAATGACCCCAAGCATTCTTCCAAAGTTGTGGCAAAATGGCTTAAGGACAACAAAGTCAATGTATTGGAGTGACCATCACAAAGCCCTGACTTCAATCCTATAGAAAATCTGTGGGCAGAACTGAAAAAGCGTGTGCGGGCAAGGAGGCCTACAAACCTGACTCAGTTACACCAGCTCTGTCAGGAAGAATGGGCTGATATTCACCCAACTTATTGTGGGAAGCTTGTTGAATTCTACCCGAAACATTTTACCCAAGTTTAACAATTTAAAGGCAGCGCTACCAAACACTAATTGAGTGTATATAAACTTCTGACCCATTTGGAATGTGATGAAAGAAATGAAAGCTGACATAAATCACTCTACTATTATTCTGACATTTCACATTCTTAAAATCAAGTGGTGATTCTAACTGACGTAAGACATGGAATTTTATTTGGATTAAATGTCAGGAAATGTGAAAAACTGAGTTTAAATGTGTTTGGCTAATGTATTTGACCAAGAAGTAGAGTGATGGAGTGCTGCATCAGAGGACCTGGCCTCCACAATCACCCGACCTCAACCCAATTGAAATGGTTTGGAACGCAGAGTGAAGCAAAAGAAGCCAACAAGTGCTCAGCATATGTGGGAACTCCTTCAAGACTATTGGAAAAGCATTCAAGGTGAAGTTGGTTGAGAGAATACCAAGCGTGCAAAGCTTTCGTCAAGGCAAAGGGTGGCTACTTTAAAAAATCTCAAATATAAAATATATTTTTATTTGTTTAACACTTTTTTGGTTACAACATGATTCAATGTGTGTTATTTCTTAGTTGTGACACTATTATTTTACCATGTAGGAAATAGTAGACTGTACTGTATTTTTAATACTTTTGCAAACATTTCTAAAATCCTGTTTTTGCTTTTTTGTTATGGAGTATTTGGTGTAGATTGCTGAGGATAATTTTTTTATCCATTTTATAATGCGGCTGTAACATAACAAAGTTAATCGGTCTGAATACTTTCCAAAGACACTGTATATAACAAGGTACATCACTGTCTTGGTGGAGCTGAGATTCAAACCTGCGAACTCAACAACACAATGCATTCTTGAAGCTATTGGCTTAACCAATAGCCCAACAAAACCAACGCACTGCAGGACTCACAAATGCGACCATCACTGCGCAATGGTAAATTAGCCATTTCGCTACATCTAGATTATTTGAAGGAAAAAAAACTACAAAAACATCAGCATTCAATTAGGATAGTCTAATGTCAGCATGACTGACATACCCAGAGATACTGTATACAACATACGTCACGACTACAGAACAGACAGATCAGAGGCCGTATGTATCAAGTGTCTCTGAGTAGAAGGGCTGAGGATTCATTTGAGCTTTTAGATCACAATGAATAGGATTCCATGAGGACCTCATCCTTGACCAGCACCCCTACTCTGAGATGATTGATACATACGACACCTTGTAATTGTGAACTCAGAGATTACACAAGCCATTCATCTAACAGCGGAACATAAACTAACCTGTCAGACTACATGTCATTGTAATTATACATCGTAATATTTATGCAATTGACTATGCTTGTGAGGGTTACAATACAATGACAAGAACTGTCATGACACAAAACCAACAGGTCCTTATCATTATATTTGAAAGCAGATTGTCTACCTGTCCATCAACCTTAGTACCATTTGAATGCAAACGTCGACCCTGTGTTTATGGTGTCCATATTAGGACAGCCACCATCTCCTGCAGAGACAAAGTATGTCCTTATATGGACACCGTATGTTTAACAAATGACCAGTACATCATATGCCCTTGTGCAAATACTGTACACCAACTGGCCTACACAGCAGCTCAATGTACTTTCTGTTCATGCTCTTAACACAATGTCTTGGAGGCCCTGTCCAAGGTTCTGAATTTTCTTGGCAAATCATATCCAGTCTTCCCCCAGTGAGCTGTCTACTCACAGCAGGTAAAATCTAATAGGCCCATAGTAGACGACAAAGAGAGATGGTGCTAGACATATCTGGATCTGCTTAAAAGAATCATGATGACACATTGTCCATGCAGTTTTAAAGATATAATTTAACAACCCCCTGGTTGTCATGCAACCTAACTCACTTAAATTGAGTTGCCTAATTACCTCAAATTCACTACCCCCGCTGCTTGTTTTCCAATTGGTGCCCATCAAACTGTGATCAACACTTGACGGAACCCAACAGACTTTAAGTTGAGATTGATTCATTTATAATGTGTTTACAAGTATAATACATGTTTATGTTTTTATCAGTGAGTGCTTTTGCTGTCACATCTTCATCCTCTTGGAAGCTGTGTGTGTGTGTGTGTGTGTGTGTGTGTGTGTGTGTGTGTGTGGTGTGCGTGTGTGTGTGTGTGTGTGCCTGTGCGCGTGTTTAATAGATAAATGATAGAAATATATTTTGGAAATACAACTCAAAACATTAGAACCATCATACTGAGCTAGCGCTTATTTGTATAATTATGGACGCAATCCAACACATTGATATTATAAACCTAAAAGCGGTAGACTATGGCTAACATTTGCAACAACTCCTGGCCACAAAACTGCACCCGGGGAGGGGAGTAATAATTTGTCACTAATAGACCCATATATTTGAGCCTCACTGAAAGAAAGCCTTGAATAATAACCAGACCAGGTGTCTCACTCTGATCAACGAGCACATCTCCCAAATAAATCCCATGGACCATCAAGAGGAAACTGGCCAATGGGAAACACATTATCATGGGTCACCAAAGGTGAGTTGGGAGAGATGGATGCTGACTAAAGGAGCAAAATGTCACCTTCGAAATTACAAATCTATATCTAGTGTTCACATTAGGAGACGGAATCAGATAATGGAATCTCACTCTTCTGTTGGTGAAGGACACGCCACAAATCGAGTCGTTCAGGTGTTTTCTCTCTTTCAATTCTTTATCTTATTTTCACCCTTCTATTTTGTTGTGAGTGCCATGGCTCAATATCTAATTATGCTACCTACACTGATAAAAGAGGGGAGTGAACTTGGCATTGAAGACTTGAGAGAAAAAAAGAGGTATGATTGTCATGATTGACGTTTCGAAACAAAATAATTGTACTTTCTCATCCCATATCATATCAAATATTTAAGGAATTGTATTTCCACATCTCTATACCCTTTCCGAATTAATGCAAATGATTCTGTTTGCAATCGCAGACCTTGTACAAGGGAATCTTCAAATGGATTCCACCCCAAAATTAAACATGCAACAAAATGTGATTCATCCAGCAATGTTCCTTGCAAACGCTACTTTGACGTCAAGTGGCTTCACGTACTATATGCATTCTCCCAATATACAGTACTACACATGGATTTATCGTACAGTAAAGCTATCAGGCTGAGTTGGTGATTTAATTTGGTGAGTACAGTACTGTGTCCTTTGTTTATGGTACACATCAAAGGAAATGGCAGCGTGTTAATGGAGGGTCTGTGTTCTCAACGTCGGCACTCGGCGAACTCAGACACAAATGGAAGCGGATTAATGTCAATTAGAATAATTGCTTAATCAATTGTTAGCCCACGTCTTCACGCGTTTCCAAGGCGAGTGCTTATTAGATGGTGATTAGATGGTGCCCTTGATTAATTCAATTGTGCTTTATTTAAAGGAGAACTGTTCACGTTTCAGAGAAATGGTTGACCGTCATCCCGAGTGAACGTGTCTGAAAAGGAGAAATTCAGAACTTGAGGCGAGATCAAAGCAAATGCGTTGCGTGTCATTTCCTCTGCAAAACCTAAAACCACAATGCATGTTCAAAGCTAAGGAACATGACTATTGTCAAAGAAAATGACAATAATTCGACTGTAACACCCTGTATTTTTCCAAAACAACCACTCTAACCCCTGACGTGTTATGATAAGTTCCTTGGAAAGGTTAAAGGCCAGCTAAACCAAATTAAATCTATAGGGTGCACCGTAACCCTTCCCATGCATACCCTCTTAGCAATGCATTATAAGCACAATCTTAAGGCCTTATGAGCTATACATAAAGTACTATAAAGCACAACATATAACATACCAGCAGCTCAGAAATAGCTATAACTATATGCATTAAACATTATGAGCAGGCGCCATAAGACCTTATGAAGCAAAGTGTTATAATGCATTATACTCTATGAAGAGAGTATTCATAAGAAGTGTTACTGGTGCAGCGGGTATTTTGAGGCTGAACAGGACACACAGAGGCAAAGGAAAGGTGAAAACAAGGATATCCTGTTGTTTCATTTTGAATAAACTTAAGCAAATCGCTGGATGAACAGGCTACACAAAGTACAGCTATTACGTCGTTACCTAAAAGGCTCTTCTCTCTTCTGTAAAACAACAGAAGAATGATGCCTGTTCAACGCTAGGAGAACAGAACTGGAATTCTAATTAGAACATCCCACCCATTGTCAAACATAACCACAAGTGCTATGTCGGACCACCTGACCTGCTATGACTCGTTCGCTGGGTGAAACGAGGGCAACTAAACCAAAGGTGTATTAGTGGTTAAGGAATAGATGAATTGCTGAGATGTCTCCTGACAACTGTTCGCTTCTTAAGAACAAAGGTTAAGTGAATGCAATGACGTATACCATGTACAGATTGCTCTATACAAAAACTTTGCACGGCACATAAAATCAATTTGTGGACCGGATTTGGCCCGCATTCCTCCAGTTGAAGACCCCAGACCTAGACTGACTCAACACACACCACCTCTGCAAATAGCACTACATTTCGTTATAGAAGAACAGTGAGTTGAGACGACTGAGGATTGTCACACCATCAGACTCATGTTACAGGGGCCCCAAGAGACTACATGTGATAGGGGTCCTTCAAAAAGAGAAATGTGTGTCAGTTTGATACATGTCTCAGTGACAGCATGGCAATTAGATCTACTGTCATCTGCAATAGTCTTTCTCCTCTTTCAAGGCAACGCACACACACATGCAGAAATGTGTGTAGGCACACACGCACCAAAGGAGGCTGGTGGGAGGAGCTATTGGAGAACGGGCTAATTGTAATGGCTGGGATCTCTATGGAGTAGGCTTTGTACCTGTTGGTATTTGGGGCTTGGTGAGAATGCAAGGCTACTACTGTCTCTGCACAATTCCCAGGCTTTTGTGGTGCAGGTATTAGTGATCTCGCCTTTGCACTGCAGGTTCCATAAATCGATCCCCTGTTACAGTTCACTCTCTCTTCACATTGGTCTGTATGGGAAAAGTATTGGACAGAAGTCACTCTTCCCCATATAATGAACAATAGCAACAGTATACGATAGAGCTCACTGCTTTAGCAGTGGGCTGGTATAGAGCTATTATCACTCAATGAGGGATTGTATGGAATAATAGCATGCTATTGATTCACCGGTGAGGTGTAAGAACCAGATGTACTTGTATGTTCTCCCTGCAGTCGCTTCGATACCACCCTGGGAAGCACTTTGATTTCAACAGGTGGCCTCCCATCAAAGCACTAACCAAGCCCACTCTTACACATCTTGCCAAGAGAGCTCCAGCAGGTACCTGGCTCTCTCAGGTGAGTATGAATGCGGGCTAATATTACTTCAATCAGCAACGCAACACTGATAAATCCATGCCTTGCTTTACTGTTGTCCATGTGTAACCCTTGTTAACATGGTGCTTTGAAAGGTACAGTCCGTATCCTTCCGCCCACTCTCTGACCACTGATAGTTATCTACCTAGGTCCTAGGTTATACAAATGAGCTGTGCACGTGTTTTGGGTATGCTGCGGAAACATAGATTTATATCCTTGTTCCTTGCACATTGCCGTCCTTCCAGAGCATAATATGGATTCATTGGGAGTCTTCTCATTGTAACAAACTCCTTTCTGTATAGTTGTTGACGTCATTTCCGGTCACAACTTGCAGACTTGTTTTCGAGTTGCTGTGCGTTTTGTTGCCAACCTGTTTTGCTACCTGACAAATTTACGTTTTTTACTTTTTAATTACCGTTTATAATTATTATTTTTTTTCCTCAACTTTTTCACTCCGGACGCTTTATCTGGACACGATTCGTCAGGACCTCCAACAGCCGAAGCTAAGTAGTAACATTAACATGATGCCTTCTAATTGCAGTCGCTGTACTCGCCTTACGGCGAGGATAGCTGTGCTACAAGCCCAGCTTCAGACGCAATCGCTAGGCAAGGGTAATTTCAGTGTAGGAAAGGATGAAACAGTGTCTGTGCCACCAGTAAGTACAGATAGTAGTATAAATCCCCTGGCACAGTCCCCGCAGCCGGACAACTTTCTCACGGTTTCTGGAAGGAAACGCTGTAGGAACGCTCAACCGGTGTAGCTCATTCAGCCGACAGAAACTTTCAACCGGTTTTCCCCATTAAGCAGCGGGTCGGGTCGGAGTCAGAGGCCGAGTCTTCTCTGGTCTCTACTTCTCCCGTTACGGGGTCTGAGACGCCGAAGCTTCCCACCATTAGCTCTGACAAATTGAAAACTCTAGTCATTGGCGACTCCATTACCCGCAGTATTAGACTTAAAACAAATCATCCAGCGATCATACACCGACGTTAAGGCTAATCTGAAGATGGTGCTGGCTAAAGCTAAAACTGGCGAGTGTAGAGAGTATAGAGATATTGTTATCCACGTCGGCACCAACGATGTTAGGATGAAACAATCAGAGATCACCAAGCGCAACATAGCTTCTGCGTGTAAATCAGCTAGAAAGATGTGTCGGCATCGAGTAATTGTCTCTGGCCCCCTCCCAGTTAGGGGGAGTGATGAGCTCTACAGCAGAGTCTCACAACTCAATCGCTGGTTGAAAACTGTTTTCTGCCCCTCCCAAATGATAGAATTTGTAGATAATTGGCCCTCTTTCTGGGACTCACCCACAAACAGGACCAAGCCTGACCTGCTGAGGAGTGACGGACTCCATCCTAGCTGGAGGGGTGCTCTCATTTTATCTACCAACATAGACAGGACTCTAACTCCTCTAGCTCCAAAATGAAATAGGGTGCAGGCCAGGCAGCAGGCTGTTAGCCAGCCTGCCAGCATAGTGGAGTCTGCCACTAGCACAGTCAGTGTAGTCAGCTCAGCTATCACCATTGAGACCGTGTCTGTGCCTCGACCTAGGTTGGGCAAAACTAAACATGGCGGTGTTCGCCGTAGCAATCTCACTAGGATAAAGACCACCTCCATTCCTGCCATTATTGAAATAGATCATGATACCCCACATCTCAAAATAGGGCTACTTAATGTTAGATCCCTTACTTCAAAGGCAATTATAGTCAATGAACTAATCACTGATCATAATCTTGATGTGATTGGCCTGACTGAAACATGGCTTAAGCCTGATGAATTTACTGTGTTAAATGAGGCCTCACCTCCTGGCTACACTAGTGACCATATCCCCCGTGCATCCCGCAAAGGCGGAGGTGTTGCTAACATTTACGATAGCAATTTACAAAAAAAATAAATGACGTTTTCGTCTTTTGAGCTTCTAGTCATGAAATCTATGCAGCCTACTCAATCACTTTTTATATCTACTGTTTACAGGCCTCCTGGGCCATATACAGCGTTCCTCACTGAGTTCCCTGAATTCCTATCGGACCTTGTAGTCATAGCAGATAATATTCTAATCTTTGGTGACTTTAATATTCACATGGAAAAGTCTACAGACCCACTCCAAAAGGCTTTCGGAGCCATCATCGACTCAGTGGGTTTTGTCCAACATGTCTCTGGACCCACTCACTGTCACAGTCATACGCTGGACCTAGTTTTGTCCCATGGAATAAATGTTGTGGATCTTAATGTTTTTCCTCATAATCCTGGACTATCGGACCACCATTTTATTACATTTGCAATTGCAACAAATAATCTGCTCAGACCCCAACCAAGGATCATCAAAAGTCATGCTATAAATTCACAGACAACACAAAGATTCCTTGATGTCCTTCCAGATTCCCTCTGTCTACCCAAGGACGCCAGAGCACAAAAACCACCTAACTGAGGAACTCAATTTAACCTTGCGCAATACCCTAGATGCAGTTGCACCCCTAAAAACTAAACACATTTCTCATAAGAAACTAGCTCCCTGGTACACAGAAAATACCCGATCTCTGAAGCAAGCTTCCAGAAAATTGGAACGGAAATGGCGCCACAACAAACTGGAAGTCTTCCGACTAGCTTGGAAAGACAGTACTGTGCAGTACCGAAGAGCCCTTACTGCTGCTCGATCATCCTATTTTTCTAACTTAATTGAGGAAAATAAGAACAATCCGAAATTCCTTTTTGATACTGTCGCAAAGCTAACTAAAAAGCAGCATTCCCCAAGAGAGGATGACTTTCACTTTAGCAGTGATAAATTCATGAACTTCTTTGAGGAAAAGATTATGATTATTAGAAAGCAAATTACAGACTCCTCCTTAAATCTGCGTATTCCTTCAAAGCTCAGTTGTCCTGAGTCTGCACAACTCTGCCAGGACCTAGGATCAAGAGAGACGCTCAAGTGTTTTAGTACTATATCTCTTGACACAATGATGAAAATAATCATGGCCTCTAAACCTTCAAGCTACATACTGGACCCTATTCCAACTAAACTACTGAAAGAGCTGCTTCCTGTGCTTGGCCCTCCTATGTTGAACATAAATAAACGGCTCTCTATCCACCGGATGTGTACCAAACTCACTAAAAGTGGCAGTAATAAAGCCTCTCTTGAAAAAGCCAAACCTTGACCCAGAAAATATAAAAAACTATCGGCCTATATCGAATCTTCCATTCCTCTCAAAAATGTTAGAAAATGGTGTTGCGCAGCAACTCACTGCCTTCCTGAAGACAAACAATGTATACGAAATGCTTCAGTCTGGTTTTAGACCCCATCATAGCACTGAGACGGCACTTGTGAAGGTGGTAAATGACATTTTAATGGCATCGGACCGAGGCTCTGCATCTGTCCTCGTGCTCCTAGACCTTAGTGCTGCTTTTGATACCATCGATCACCACATTCATTTGGAGAGATTGGAAACCCAAATTGGTCTACACGGACAAGTTCTGGCCTGGTTTAGATCTTATCTGTCGGAAAGATATCAGTTTGTCTCTGTGAATGGTTTGTCCTCTGACAAATCAACTGTAAATTTCGGTGTTCCTCAAGGTTCCGTTTTAGAACCCCTATTGTTTTCACTATATATTTTACCTCTTGGGGATGTTATTCGAAAACATAATGTTAACTTTCACTGCTATGCGGATGACACACAGCTGTACATTTCAATGAAACATGGTGAAGCCCCAAAATTGCCCTTGCTAGAAGCATGTGTTTCAGACATAAGGAAGTGGATGGCTGCAAACGTTCTACTTTTAAACTCGGACAAAACAGAGATGCTTGTTCTAGGTCCCAAGAAACAATTAATCTTAATGGTTGTACAGTCGTCTCAAATAAAACTGTGAAGGACTTCGGCGTTACTCTGGACCCTGATCTCTCTTTTGAAGAACATATCAAGACCATTTCAAGGACAGCTTTTTTCCATCTACGTAACATTGCAAAAATCAGAAACTTTCTGTCCAAAAATGATGCAGAAAAATGAATCCATGCTTTTGTCACTTCTAGGTTAGACTACTGCAATGCTCTACTTTCCAGCTACCCGGATAAAGCACTAAATAAACTTCAGTTAGTGCTAAATACGGCTGCTAGAATACTGACTAGAACCAAGCAATTTTGATAATATTACTCCAGTGCTAGCCTCTCTACACTGGCTTCCTGTCAAAGCAAGGGCTGATTTCAAGGTTTTACTGCTAACCTACAAAGCATTACATGGCTTGCTCCTACCTATCTCTCTGATTTGGTCCTGCCGTACATACCTGCACGTACGCTACGGTCACAAGACGCAGGCCTCCTAATTGTCCCTAGAATTTCTAAGCAAACAGCTGGCAGGGCTTTCTCCTATAGAGCTCCATTTTTATGGAACGGTCTGCCTACCCATGTCAGAGACGCAAACTCGGTCTCAACCTTTAAGTCTCTACTGAAGACTCATCTCTTCAGTGGGTCATATGATTGAGTGTAGTCTGGCCCAGGAGTGGGAAGGTGAACGGAATAGCTCTGGAGCAATGAACCGCCCTTGCTGTCTCTGCCTGGCCGGTTCCCCTCTTTCCACTGGGATTCTCTGCCTCTAACCCTATTACAGGGGGTGAGTCACTGGCTTACTGGGGCTCTCTCATGCCGTCCCTGGAGGAGGTGCGTCACCTGAGTGGGTTGATTCACTGATGTGGTCATCCTGTCTGGGTTGGCACCCCCCCCCCCCCCCTCCCCCTTGGGTTGTGCCGTGGCGGAGGTCTTTGTGGGCTATACTCAGCCTTGTCTCAGGATGGTAAGTTGGTGGTTGAAGATATCCCTCTAGTGGTGTGGGGGCTGTGCTTTGGCAAAGTGGGTGGGGTTATATCCTTCCTGTTTGGCCCTGTCCGGGGGTGTCCTCGGATGGGGCCACAGTGTCTCCTGACCCCTCCTGTCTCAGCCTCCAGTATTTATGCTGCAGTAGTTTATGTGTCGGGGGGCTAGGGTCAGTTTGTTATATCTGGAGTACTTCTCCTGTCCTATTCGGTGTCCTGTGTGAATCTAAGTGTGCGCTCTCTAATTCTCTCCTTCTCTCTTTCTTTCTCTCTCTCGGAGGACCTGAGCCCTAGGACCATGCCCCAGGACTACCTGACATGATGACTCCTTGCTGTCCCCAGTCCACCTGGCCGTGCTGCTGCTCCAGTTTCAACTGTTCTGCCTTATTATTATTCGACCATGCTGGTCATTTATGAACATTTGAACATCTTGGCCATGTTCTGTTATAATCTCCACCCGGCATAGCCAGAAGAGCACTGGCCACCCCACATAGCCTGGTTCCTCTCTAGGTTTCTTCCTAGGTTTTGGCCTTTCTAGGGAGTTTTTCCTAGACACCGTGCTTCTACACCTGCATTGCTTGCTGTTTGGGGTTTTAGGCTGGGTTTCTGTACAGCACTTTGAGATATCAGCTGATGTACGAAGGGCTATATAAATACATTTGATTTGATTTGATTGAGCTGACGTATCTGGATGTGATCTGGAAGCTGCATTCTGCTTTGCTCTTTGCCATTGAGCTGAGGACTGAAAGTGACAGACAGTGAATGAACTCTACTCCATCTTAATATCAGCGGGCCCCCGCAAGCTATGTCTAAAGTGGGCACACATTCATTTTTTTTCTCCTCCATTTTTATTATTTCAACAGTACCAGTACTGCTCAGGGTGATTCACTGTTGAATGAAATATATGTATTGTATGTTTGGATGTCAATTTTCTAACTCCTATTACTACAGAATATTCTAAACTACTTGTCTGCTGAGTGGAGGAATGTGCAGGCCTTATAGTAAGAACATCGTTAGGCACTTCATTAAGATAATTGAAAAGTCACACATTCACTCAGTATTTCTGTGTAATACCACACACACAAGTTGCTTTTGGATGTCGGTAACGACAATATTTATGTCGAGGTAGTTATCAGTAAAAATAAGAAAAAAGACAACCACAGTAATAAGGAAAAAATATTACGGTGAATAAAGTCAGTGTCTTGAACACTTCTTAAGGCTCTAAGCTCGCTCAATAGCACAGTCCAATACTCAAGTTTTGCAATCCAAATTCAATCCAAATTAGAGTACTTTGAGAGTACGGTGTCCATATTAGGACAGCCTCAGTGTCACAAGGATTAGGGACTACACCAAAAAGACAAGGGCAGTCGACCAACTCTGAGTATTAACTCTCTCGGTCTCTCTCCAGGGGGACTTGTCTTAAGTCCTGGTCCATGTTACTTCCCGAGCGTGATATTGTGGGGACGCTGGACTGGGCTGCTCATTGTCATTCCCATCAACCTGATGACGTCAAGCCACAAGCCATGGAGATCGCCACCCCGGAGATCCAGCACTGTCTTTCTTCAGCCGGAGAGAAGACACAAACACACAACTGAGTTAGCATCAGTACTTTTGTGAGGGATGAAGACAGGCCCTTTTCAAAAGTTTAGCTGTTCACTCAGACATCTCTGTAGAGACGACACAGCCTGATCCAAATTGCTCCAGATTTAAAGTGTGATTGACATTTCAAAAACAGTCTACCGATTTGCCCAGGCTATTTCCTCTAGCATGACACACTCTCTGACCCGTTTTTCCCAGCAGGTAGTCGACCTATGCTACTGTGTAATGGCTGAAAGCCAGGACCCAGTAGAACCATGTTCAAAGCATACCAACACACACTCACAGAGATAGACACACACACACTGCACATCTGAGAGTTACATAAAATATGAATAACACCAAAACACTGTGAATACACAGTGAATAGGTTGTAAGTATTGGGTTGTTGGCCAGTATCTGTTTGCCTTGTGTCCTGGGGATGTGCATACACCCGTTTACAACGACTATTCTGAACACCACAAGATCAAGGACAACAAAAAAACGTACTCTAAAGCACATTATCTCATACATTTAAATAATTGATTAGCATGAATGTCTAACAATAAGGTACCAAGTTGGCTAACATGTCTACCACATTCACGATAGTACTATTTCAGCCAAGCTGTCTGTCTCCTGTCTAGTTATTTTGTCTTAAAGGAGGTGAAATAGAATCCTTGATTCATAGTGTCTCCGTTTGCGCTGTATCACACACAGGAGGATCTCGCAGTGAGTAACGACAGTGCGATATCTTCCCATAGCAGAGAATCTGAGCTCTGCTTTAGCTACAAAAAGCCTCAGGTCTGCAGTCTGAGCAGTATCGGTACGCTGTCGCGATCAGACAGAGAGATGTAGAAAAGGTTAGGTATGCATGAAGAAGCCTCATGAATAAAGTGGTAGGATATGCTTTCAGGCCGACCAGACTTTTGTTGGAATGTGTCACATCCGTATATCAAATTGACTTACAAGCTAAAAAAAAACGGTCAAGTATCAGGGTGGACTCCCTGCCACTGGCAAGGTCTTGTGCATGAATTACACATTTTATGATATTTTGTATTGGGTCGCTCCATGAAAAGATGGCCTCTTGCATCCCTTTGATATTTTAAGTAGATATTGTGCATCAACATTACATTTTAAAAGCCTGTTATGTTAAAATAAGTGCCCTTCAATATAGACCACATGGATAATTCAGTAAATCTGATTTAGTTTTTTTATGAACAAAGGCTTGCTAAAGTGCCAAGATTCTGCAATTCAGCACCTCTGTCAACCCTGTATCACTTCCAGAAACATTTCAACCCACTTAATCCAAACATGTATCCAAGGTTTACCATCATTGTAAAGCCCTAGTTATTTCCGAAGATTATTATTGGTTTCACGTGATGTGTGTATGTCTGTCCCTCGTTTTAATGTCAACAATCTTATGTGAGCTGAACTCTCACTTTATTATGGTGAAACCATACTTTTTTTACATAATTGTTTCTCCAATAGAAACATTGAACATCTAATAGTCAAATCATTGTGTAAAAGCAAGGGACTGGTTCTAATCTTTTTGGCCATTTTCTGTTGTTTTTTTCATGGACAATTGACTGGATCGAGCATAAAACATCAACTGTGTAACCTACAGTTGAAGTCTAAAGTTTACATACACTTAGGTTGGAGTCATTCAAATCTGTTTCTCAACCACTCCACACATTTTTGGTTAAAACACTATAGTTTTGGCAAGACGTTTAGGACATCTACTGTGTGCATGACACAAGTAATTCTTCCAACAATTGTTTACAGACAGATTATTTTACTTATAATTCACTGTATCACAATTCCACTGGGTCTGAAGTTTGCATACACTAAGTTGACTGTGCTTTTAAACAGCTTGGAAAATTCCAGAAAATTATGTCATGGCTTTAGAAGCTTCTTATAGGCTAATTGACATCATTTGAGTCAATTGGAGGTGTACCTGTGGATGTATATACAGTGCATTCGGAAAGTACTCAGACCACTTGATTTTATCCACATTATGTTTTTCGTTACAGCCTTATTCTAATATGTATTAAATAGTTTTTTCCCTCATCAATCTACACACAAAATTCCAGAATGACAACGCAAAAACAGGTTTTATTATTTATTTTTGCAAATTTATAAAAAATGTAATATTACATTTATTTAAGTATTCAAACCCTTTACTCAGTACTTTGTTGAAGTACCTTTGGCAGTGATTACAGCCTTGAGTCTTCTTGGGTATGACACTGCAAGCTTGGCACACCTGTATTTGGGGAGTTTCTCACATTCTTCTCCACAGATCCTCTCAAGCTCTGTCAGGTTGGATGGGAAGTGTCGCAGCACAGCAATTTTCAGGTCTCTCCAGAGATTTTCGATCAGGTTTAAGTCTGGGCTCTGGCTGGGATACTCAGGGACAATCAGAGATTTGTCGCGAAGCCACTCCTGCGTTGTCTTGGTTGTGTGCTTAGGGTCGATATCCTGTTGTAAGGTGAACCTTTTCCCCAGTGAGAGGTCCTTAGCTCTCTGTACTTTGCTCCGTTAATATTTCCCTCGATCCTGAATCCCAATCTCTGACGCTGAAAAACATCCCCCAGCATGATGCTACTACCACCATGCTTCACTGTAGGGATGGTATTGGCAGGTGATGAGTGGTGGCTGGTTTCCTCCAGACATGACCCCTGGCATTCAGACCAGAGAATCATTAAGTGCCTTTTGGCATTCTCCAAGCGTGCCCTCTCTTACTTTAGAGTGGCTTTCATCTGCCACTCTATCATTAAGGCCTGATTGGTGGAGTCCTTCTGGAAGGTTCTACAATCTCAACAGAGGAACTCTAGAGCTCTGTCAGAGTGACCATCGGTTCTTGGTCACCTCCCTGACCAAGGTCCTTCTCCCCCTCAGTTTCAGCTCTAGAAAGAGTCTTGGTGGTTACAAACTTCTTCCATTTAAGAATGATGATGGGCACTGTCTTGGGGATCTTCAATGGTACCCTTCCCCAGATCTGTGCCTCAACACAACAATCCTGTCTCGGAGCTCTATGGACAATTCCTTCAACCTCATGGCTTGGTTTTTGCTCTGACATGCACTGTCAACTGTGGGACCTTATATAGACAGGTGTATGCTTTTTCAAATCATGTCCCATCAGTTGAATTTACCACAGACGCACAATTGGCCCAGCGTCATCCAAGTTAGGGGAGGGTTAGGCCGGCCGGGATGTCCTCCCATCGCACTGTAGCGACTCCTGTGGCAGGCCAGGCGCTGACGCGGTCACCAGATGTATGGTGTTTCCTCTGACACAAAATTAATTTTTGTGGATGGGTACAATTTGTATGTATAAAATGTATAATAGTAATATTTAAAACAACTAAATCTGGTAATGTTGTAGACATTTATTTAAATTTGCATTTGGGCCGCTTCTGGGGGGATTCTGGTAAGATGCCGGAAAAGTCGTCTGAATTGCGGTAGACGGAAACGGCCTGATGTACTTGGGCCGACACTGGGCAGTCATTGATTTTGATTCTGGGCTAAGCCCGGCACCCGATTCCCGGTCCGATTCAATCAGTTCTGGCCACCGGAAGATGGCCGCTTCTGGGCCGATTCCTCATTGCTAGCTGGGGCCTTTGTTGTCGCCGTCCTAGCGTAGGTAAGGGTAGCCTACGGTTACCGGTTCTAAAAGGATGAAACAGAAAACAAACATTTGTTACAGCAAGATAACTTCTAAATACCAAGGTTCTCATCTCTTTCATCACGGCCATGGATAATTGTAGCCTACATCATGGAGGGGGTTTTATGCACGTCCAAGCATGGCTAAAATCATGTAGGCCTGCCTACAATACATAGATCAAAAGGGAATGTCAGCTCACTATTTTGTTCCTCTCAAACTTGATCTTTTAATAAAGCTTTGGTGATCAAGATTTATTTCCAAGCGGTCTAACAAGCCAAATACTTTTTCAAGAGTCTTGACTAGTCTACTTGATTACATTGGAGCAGGACAAAAAGAAAACAGCCTTCATTGAGACAAAGGGATGTTTGGTTTTTAATCAAATAAAACCAAAATGGGGGAAAAACATTGGTGTTTTATGTTTCTAAATAGGAAGTATACAGGCACATCTTGTTCCATGTGCAGATGGGCAGTGTGCGTCATGGTTGGACAGGTTCCGTTTCCACCCAAAATTCATGCTGCGTTACCACTAAAACCAGCTTTTGGTTGTTCTTAAAAAGCCCTTCAGTGCTTCCTGAAAATTGCATTTTGGATCGTATTTTTAACAACACAAATATTTCCACCCCGCCCATCTGAGTGCTAGCAAGCTGATATAAGACAGGTGATTTGTTTAGTCTTTGCATTAAGAAATTGCAAACTGACGTGTATTTGACATTATCGCCGCCTTAACGAAAGCTGGAAATGGAGCTCTGGTAGGCCGTCCTTGTAAATATGAATGTTCTTAATTGACATGCCTAATTAAATGTTAACTAAATCAAAAACAATGGTCCTTCATCTCTAAGATGCACTTCTATATGTACTTACAATACAGAGGGAATGACCCCCCCCCCCCCCCCCACCACCAAAAAAACTACCGTATTACCTATAAGTCTGGCTCCAAAAATTGCTGTGTTCAAATCCTGCCTCAAATGAACCCTTCATCTACCTCGCTTCACAGTAAAGCCGCTGGCCTGACAAAAATATTTAGCCCTGCCACTCTTCCGATATTGGATATGTCACCCACTATTGCTTGTGCCATGGGCCACTGTCAAACTCATTTTGCCCATAGTTATTTTCAGTACAACGAACCACACCATGGCTTTGCGATGGATGAAGCAGTTCATGAGAGGAATACTGAGAGGGGTAAATATACGGTGGCTCGAAAGGCTGTGTTTCAGATTAAGAAAAGACAATCTTGGCTCCCGGGAATAAGAGCCACTATGTCCATCTTCTGTGAAGGACATTCTGTGACAAATAAGTAATTGTGTGTAAGCAATTTTGCTGTCCAACATGAACTTATCCTGCCTGCCTTTTGCACGTTTTCACTATCCTATTTATTACACATTGCACTATTTATTGTCTGTTATGGTCTTGTCTATGTATTATCTTTGTGTCTGTTTGTTGGATGGCTGAAGCACTGCTACTTGCCCCAAAAGGATAAACACAATTGTTTGAATGTAATTGATTTTTTTTATGACATTAAGAATACAGTACGTTACATACATTTTGAACAAACTGACACTGCAAGAATTGCAGCATAGGGATAGCCCTCTCAGAGAGGTGACGTTTGTGGGGCTATTCAAACAAAGTTGGAATGACGCCTTAGGTGGCTAAGAGATGACAAACTGAATTGCTTTTATGGAGGACTGGCTTGACAACACAGTATATTTTCATCATGAGCAAAAGTGTTTCGTTTTCTAACTAAAGTTGCAAAGAAAATGTTGTGGTCCATGTGGTCCTTGTGAAACATAAGAGACCAACAAAATGTATACAATTGTTGGGAAAACTGTCACACTAATTTATGTGGGAAAATGCATAATACTTAAATGGCAAATTTATCTGAACGTGGGGAAAAAACATCACCCCAATTCACTGAGATTACATAATACGTTTAAACCAGCATTTCCCAAACTCGTTCCTAGGGGACCGTTTTGGTTTTGGCTCTAACACTCCACAGACGATTCAAGTTCATCAAAGCTTGATGATAAGTTGATTATTTGAATCAAATACCAAAACGTTGGGTTCCCGGGGACTGAGTTTGGGAAGCCCTGGTATAAACAATACTCCAAGCTTCATGCTACTTGTCAAACATAGAGAACTGATACAGTACACGGGCCGTTAGGGTGGGCTTGGGGTGGGATTTGGAGGGTCTGTGGGTGGCTTCTGACCATTTATTTGGATAATTGTTAAGAAGAGGTTTTGTCCAAATTGGATATTTATTGAATATTACATGAATCCTGTAAATTGCCAAATTGGGTGCAATCGTTATTTTCTAGGAGTTCAAATGATCTTTCAACAAAGTAATGCTCCAGGAATGCTAATCTTAGCTGTTTCTAAATACAGAAACCGTTTCAGAAAAAGCTGAGATAGTGGGGGTGTCAAAATCCTCTTTCTTGTGCCATTTGAGTTGGAACTATTCTTAGTTTTCATAGTACACTATCATTTGAGTCCAGGTATTGTAGGGATCTGACAATCTGTGCAGAATCTGTGTATCTGGAAACGTTCAACTAAAGCTGAATGTTTTTTGACGTTCGAAACCCATTTGATTCTCAGTATTTGGTTTCTGATAAATCCAGGAGCACATGTACGCGGCACAATAGCTGATAAATTCAACTAGGCCAAGACATGATTAAAACAAGTGGTTACTATTGCTGTGTAACTTTGTATTGAGAATTTAACAAAATGATTGCATCTCAAAAGACTACCAAGGATGTACCCCAAGGTTTGGCATTGTCCTTGTTTCTCCATTCCATTTTCCATTATTTTCTCCCAAGGACAAGATACATGTTGAAATGCATTTATTTGAATGCTTAAGGTTAATTGCGTGCCCTTCTCTGTGCACTTAAGTATTTATTCATGCCATGCCTGTAAATGTGTTTTTCTTTTCCGTTTTGATTGCTATCAAAACAATACATTTCCAACCTAGAATATATTTGTTCTATTCTCACATATACAGAGCCTACAAAAGTATTCATAACAGTTGACTTATTCAACCTTTTGTTATTACAGCCTGAATTCAAAATTGATTAAATAGATTTTTTTTCTTAGTCATCTACGCACAATACCCAATAATGACAAAGTGAAAATGTAATTTGAAAAATGTTAGCCAATTTATTGAAAATGAAATAGAGAAATATGTAATTTACAGAAGTATTCACACCACTGAGTCAATACCTTATATTTACAGCTGTGAGTCTTGCTGGGTACGTTAAGAACTTTGCACACCTGGAATCTACAATATTTGCACATTATTATTTTTATAATGCTTCAACTCTGTCATGTTGGTTGTTGATCATTGCTAGACAGACATTTTATGTCTGCCTTAGATTTTCAAGTGATATTAAGTCAAAACTGTGCCTAGGCCACTCAGGACAATGTAATGTCGTCGTGGTAAGCAACTCCAATGTACATTTGGCCTGTTTTAGGTTATTGTCCAGCTGAATGGTGAATTTGTCTCCCAGTGTCTTTTGGAAAGCAGACTGAACCAGGTTTTCCTCTAGGATTTTGCCTGTGCTTAGATCTATTCAATGTATTTTATTCAACAACAAAAAACTCCCTAGTCCTTGCTAATGACAAGCATACCCATAACATGATGCAGCCTCCACCATGCTTGAAAATATGAAGAGTGGTACTCAGTGATGTGTTGTGTTGGATTTAACCCAAACATAACGCTTTGTATTCAGGACATGAAGTTCATTTCTTTTCCACATTTTTTCAGTTTTACTGTAGTGCCTTATTGCAAACAGGATGCATGTTTTGGAATATCTTTATTTAACCAGGTAGGCTATTATATACAGGCTTCCTTCTTTTCAGCCTGTCATTTAGGTTAGTATTGTGGAGTAAGGTCAATGTTGTTGATCCATCCTCAGTTTTCTCCTATCACAGCCATTAAACTCTAAATGTTTTAAAGTCACCATTGGCCTCATGGTGAAGTCCCTGAGTGGTTTCCTTCCTCTCCAGAAACTGAGTTAGAAAGGACGGCTGTATCTTTGTAGTGACTAGGTGTATTGATACACCATCCAAAGTGTAATTAATAACTTCACCATGCTCAAAGGGATATTTAATGTCTGCTTTTTCTCACCCATCTACCAATAGGTGCCCTTCTTCACGAGGCATTTGAAAACCTCCCTGGTCTTTGTGGTTGAATCTGTGTTCGAAATTCACTGCTCAGAGTCCATGGAACTTATTATGTGACTTGTTAAGCACATTTTTACTCCTGAACTTATTTAGGCTTGCCATAACAAATGGGTTGAATACTTACTGACTGAAGACATTTCAGCTTTTAATTTTTCATTAATTTGTAAACATTTCTAAAAACATAATTCCACTTTGACATTATGCCGTATTGTGTGGATGCCAGTGACACAAAATCTCAATTGAATCCATTTTAAATTCAGGCTGTAAAATTATTATTTTGTTCATTCTGAAGGCACTGTATATAATGATCCAACCAGGAATTAGTCTTGGCACCACATGGGTGTCACATGGTCAGGATAACCTCAGCGGCCCTAATGTGGATGTTTCATAAAGCTTCTGCAGTCAATAATACACATTCAACAACTGTGCTTTACTGACCATTATCACAGCGTTTTACCAGGGTTTCTCAATTCATTCCTGAGGCACACACAAGGTGGGCACAGTTTTACCCTAGCCCAGTACTAACATCCCCTAATTCAACAGTAAATAAATGTATCCCAAATCCCCTGATGAGAGGAATCAGGTGTTTTAGTGCTGGGTTAGTACAAAAACGTACAACCCTTTGTGGTCTTTTAGGAATTAATTGAGAAACACTTCCCTATACAGTGAACCCCCATCTAGAGAACAACCAGTCCATTTCCTATATTTATACTTTTATTTCTCTTCAAGGTAGAAGTTCTAATAACAGGTCCCTGTCATCCGGTATATAACAATAATTAATTCACCGCGGCTGTGGTCTGGGTAATTTGTTGTTAAGTTCAGCCGGGAGTTCCGACGAAAGAGACAGAAAAGAAAGCATGCAGCCATTAAAGTGAAGCCGTATTGAGCCCTAATTTGTCATTTCTCCACCAAATGTGACCATTAGAAGAAATGGATAGCTATTTAATTGTCTGGCTGTGGCTATCCTTCACTGAGCCAGCTGACAGGAGTGTCAGTATTAGCTGAAGCCTTGTTGGATTTCCTCCTCTCCAGGTTATTTCAGTTTGACATAAAAAATTGAATTCGTCAGGTTTGTCAAGCTCTCTCTCTATCTAACTCTTAGGATTATGTTTAGAAGCATAATAGCCTGTCTAAGGACAGCCGTTGAAGCAGTTTGTTAGCATGTTTTCTTTCTGTTTTGTGGACATGATTGGAGGTCCCTATTTTTCTAATGACTCCACTTGCCAATCAAATATTAAAATAATATAATATTCAAACGGAAACAGCAGGGAAGAACGTAATGTATAATCATGTATTATTTAAAGGGTGCATTATTGATGATGTTATATAACATCATAGTGTATTATATAAAACCACCTGTTTTAACCCACCCAGGGACCACAGATGTAAATATCACACCTTACATTTGTGTTGATGTGTAAATTGGCATGTTGGATCATTTGCACTGTGTTCAAATAAGTAAGTCGCATGAATAAATGAAAAACGGAGTAAATGGCAAACGCATAGAATAACAAGTCTCATGTGTGGCGTTACAAGAACAAAACTAGAAGGATATTGGATTATTATTATGTCAGTATTTTAAAAACTGGAAACAAATCGAGTGAGTGATTTCTACCTTCACTTGAAGCAAAAAAACAAACAAAAAAAAACATGTATTGAGTGATTTCTATATTAATTTAAAGTTTTTTACGGTAATGAGTTTCAGGCCAGGTCTGTTAAACTGGCACTCTATGCATCACTTTGCTTTTGAGCAAATATATTGAATATAATACCTCATTTGAATGTTCTACCAGGTAGAACTTGTGTCTTTGTGAAGTTACGAATGCAATCATGACAAACCAGCATGCTCTTAATTATTAAAAAGCACATATTCTTTATTAGCCATAATAATTCTCGCTACCATACAGCCTCGCAGGGTGGTTCTCTCTCCAACACATTGAACCAATGAGCAGTTCATCATGTGGCCCGATCTAGACAAGGAAATAGTGGCTTGATTAATGGGGTCGATATGGCGCTAACGGGGGGTACTAAAACATGTCATGTTAATCATGGCAACCGCTTGTGGGAGAGATGGTGGAAATTATTTCATTACCATTCGAACAATCTAGCCGCACTGCGTAAAACGCCTCAAGCCCTGCAGCTATGCTGCAGACAGACCTCCCAATGCATGGATGCCACAGACGAGAGAGAGAGAGAGAGAGAGAGAGAGAGAGAGAGAGAGAGAGAGAGAGAGAGAGAGAGAGAGAGAGAGAGAGAGAGAGAGAGAGCGAGCAAATTAATAAAATAATATCTGTCATCTCAGAGGTGTTTTCAGGAGAGATTGGAGGGGAAATGGCAAGAATAGTATTATGTTAAATTGTATATCCAACACAGAGTTGGGTCAAGGCCTGTTAACTATGCATGTTTTTGGGGAGTTCAAGGTGTGTGTGTGTGTGTGTGTGTGTGTGTGTGTGTGTGTGTGTGTGTGTGTGTGTGTGTGTGTGTGTGTGTGTGTGTGTGTGTGTGTGTGTGTGTGTGTGTGTGTGCGTGCGTGCGTGCGTGCGTGCGTGCGTGCGTGCGTGCGTGCGTGCGTGCGTGCGTGCGCATCTAGAGAGTTGATCAGGTGAGGTCATGGGTAATATACCCACATTGGAAAAATGTTTTTGTTCATAGGCCGCACCGCATAAATTGCTACCTGTCCAAGCGCTGTTGTATTTGTCACAAGTAATTAATTTCTGTACCATAAAAATGTTAGCCGGCTTGATGGAATAGGTAGGTTCATTAACCCTCTAGCCCAGGCTTTCAGGGCACTTAACAATGTAATGGTAGTTGGCCCCTCAACCACCGTAAGCAGAATATGTGGCAGAATGAAACCTTTGGGATGACTGCTTCACCAGAGGGATAGGCACGGACAACAACAAAAAATAAATGGGAAAAAAAATGTTTGCCTGCTAGGGTCTTGGATTCTCTAAATACTTACCCTCTCTGCTACTACCCCTGCCCAGGCTGCCCAATGAGCACATCTGGAGACGTGTGAACACCCTCTTTTTCCTCTCCTCCTCCCAAACCTATGCCCTCCACCTTTATAAAACAACTCAACGCCACTATTTCCTATCAGCCAGGTCACACATGATATAAGTCAGCATTCAATGTCCACCCATGTCCGAGGATGTTGGGAGATGATTTGGGAACTGGCCACTAGGGGCAACAGTGCTTTAAGTAGGCTTCGATTGCAACAAAGGTTGCAAGTTCAAATCCAGCGATAGAAAGTTGTGTTTGATATTTTTAAGCCTATCCCAAACCGTAACACTTACCTTAACCATTCATGCCTAAAGCTTTAGATTTTTAAGTGAAAGCCTGAACTGAACCCTAACCATACAAATTCAGAGTTAATGCCCGAGCTGAACCCCAACCTTACAAATTCAGAGTTAATGCCCGAACTGAACCCCAACCTTACAAATTCAGAGTTAATGCCTAAACTTAACCTTAAACACTTCAAAATTTGATGTTTGGAACATCTTAGAAATTTGACGTTTGAGAAACATGGATGAACGTCTAATTCTGGCGTGTGACTGTGAGCCCTGGTAGTTCCCATAGCCTGTAATTGGATATAATTCATTTTTTCACAGTTTACAGATGTAGGATCTTAATTTGAGCCAGTTCGCTACATCGTGAATATAATCCTGCAACAACAGGAAATGTGAATTATAATGTGGATTATAATGAATGGACATTTGTGTAGGGGTTGCTACATTTTTTGTAAGGGAAAATTAAGTCTGCAATTTCGAAGTGGAAATTACAAACTTCAGAAGACTTTTTAAACCTCAAATACAAGTTTAACATTTCTGCAACAGGATGATCAAATTAAGATCCTTCATCAATATTTCAAATTTCATAGACTTTCATCTTCTAGGGAACAATGGCGCATTCCATCACACGGATATATATGAGAAGCTCAGCCCTAGCGAATGTAAGTGAGAGAAGGAATGAAATACATAAATTAATATCTGGGAGTGACCCTGAACGGTGATGATATGGGGGCTACTGCAGCGAGCCGCTCTCACTTGACGGGGTGATTGTCAGTCGCTGTTCCTCCAGCCCCGTGGCTCTAGACTTCCCCAGCTTTCAGGGACATTATTCACAAAGTGGATGTAGCTCTTAAAAAGAAAAGGCCTCTGGATGTCTTGCGCTGATTGACGTGTGTATGGGCGGAAGTGTGCAGCAGTCTGGGTACCATACCCTCCACTCCCCACGGTGTGCCGTGTGTGGCTCGATCCACTTTGAAGTGCAGCCAGGCTACGGCTAGCTCCATAAGGCAGACATCAACGCCCTTTTCTCATGAGCAATTAGTTACACAAAGGACTTGAACTCCAGTCTCTTCACAAGTCATGGTGCAGCCCTAGGCACCTCCAGGTAGTGATTTGAACGCATCTCCCGCTTCCTAAGCTCTGCTGAAGGGCAACACCGCCATCCCCTGTGATCTATGGTTACCCATGACAACAATTATTGTTGTGATTATCATCGCCAGATGTGTACAATTAGCACCTCAGTGACTAAGAGGAGATATTCCTAAATTGTGATTTGGCTGGCAGATCACTGCTTGTTGTTCAATCACACAGTTGTTTTTCAGTTGCCTGAGGTGCAGGACGTCAGGCGGTTTGCTTACAGCTAATCAACAATGTTATTCGTTTTCCTCAATATAGACTTCAATCAGGTTTTCTTGATGTTGACTACTCCTGCTGTAGTCATTCCGCTATAATTCATTAAATGTTCATTCTCACCTTTATCAATTGCTTTACTTTGTGAAATCTTAGTTGTATAGTGCTGCACCAGTTACCTGTGGATTTCATTAGTAGAGATATTATTCACCCTACTCATTTTGTTATACCTGTTGTCAAGGGAACTAAGTGAATAGTCAAGTGAATAGGGGCAGCAGGTAGACTAGCAGTTAAGACTGTTGGGCCAGTAACCAAAATATCGCTGGTTCGAATCCCCGAGCCAACTAGGTGAAAAAAATCTGTCGATGCGCTCTTGAGCAAGGCACTTAACCCTAATTGCTCTGGATAAGAGTGTCTACAAAAAATAATATGTTAAATAAAGGCTGATTAAATAAAGTTATTCCTCCTGACAGGCTGTTCATTTCTTTCAAGGTTTTAGTCTTGTACTTTGACAGCATGGTTATTTGCATAATGTTGTCCAGCGATGAGTAATCTGCATAATCTGTCTGATGGTTTATCAGGAAAACAAAACATGAACTTTAAAACCACCTTCTTTGACTGTTTTGCACCAAAGCATCAATAAGAAACACAAGTTGACTTCACTTGGCCTCAGGAAGATACAAAAAAAGATGAGTAAAACCAGTGGAAATAAAATCTGTCCAATGTATTTTTAATCTACAATGTCAATTAAAAAAATATTCATTAAAAAAACATCATTAGGATATTGTAGGGCAATAAAAAAAAAATAACACCAAATTCTGTCTTTGATTTAGATCTTCTGAATGTTAGATTTTGAACGTTTCATGATGGAATGTGTAACTTTAATGAAATGTACATAAACTCCGCAAAAAAATAAACGTCCTCTCACTGTCAACAGCGTTTCTTTTCAGCAAACTTAATATGTGTAAATATTTGTATGAACATAAGATTCAACAACAGACTAAACTGAACAAGTTCAACAGACACGCAACTAACAGAAATTGATTAATGTGTCCCTGAACAAAGGGGGGGGGGTCAAAATCCAAAGTAACAGTCAGTATCTGGTGTGGCCACCAGCTGCATAAAGTACTGCAGTGCATCTACTCCTCATGGGCTGCACATGATTTGCCAGTCCTTGCTGTGAGATGTTATCCCACTCTTCCACCAAGGCACCTGAAGGTTCCCAGACATTTCTGGGGGGGAATGGCTCTACTCCTCACCCTCCGATCCAATAGGTCCCAGACGTGCTCAATGGGATTGAGATCCGGGCTCTTCACTGGCCATGGCAGAACACTAACATTCCTGTCTTGCAGGAAATCACGCACAGAACAAACAGTATGGCTGGTGGCATTGTCTTGCTGGAGGGTCATGTCAGGATGAGCCTGCAGGAAGGGTACCACATGAGGGAGGAGGATGTCTTCCCTGTAACGCACAGCGTTGAGATTGCCTGCAATGACAACAAGCTCACTCCGATGATGCTGTGACACACCGCCCCAGACCATGACGGACCCTGCACCTCCAAATCGATCCCGCTCCAGAGTACAGGCCTCGGTGTAACGTTCATTCCTTCGACGATAAACGCGAAACTGACTAACACCGCTGGTGAGACAAAACCGCAACTCATCAGTGAAGAGCACTTTTTGCCAGTCCTGTCTGGTCCAGCGACGGTGGGTTTGTGCAACAGGCCTACAGGCCCTCAGTCCAGCCTCTCTCAGCCTATTGTGGACAGTCTGAGCACTGATGGAGGGATTTTGTGTTCCTGGTATAACTCGGGCAGTTGTTGTTGCCATCCTGTACCTGTCCCGCAGGTGTGATGTTTGGATGTACCGATCCTGTGCAGGTGTTGTTACACGTGGTCTGCCACAGCGAGGTCGCATACTGTGCAGCAGGGACCCTGGGCATCTTTCTTTTGATGTTTTTTAGAGTCAGTAGAAAGGCCTCTTTAGTGTCCTAAGTTTTCATTACTTTGACCTTAATTGCCTAACGTCTGTAAGCTGTTAGTGTCTTAACGACCGTTCCACAGGTGCATGTTCATTAATTGTTTATGGTTCATTTAACAAGCATGGGAAACAGTGTTTAAACCCTTTACAATGAAGATCTGTGAAGTTACGAAGTTACGGATTTTTACGAATTATCTTTGAAAGACAGGGTCCTGAAAAAGGGACGTTTCTGTTGTTGTTGCTGAGTTTAGTTTGTTTTTAACACCCTGATCCTACATTTCAGAGTTGGAATCCGAGAAGATACAAACTACGTCCTACAATTTGACCACACAATTGTTCCTCTTGCAAAAAATATTATGCAGGCAGTTTCAAGTAGCACTTTGAGCCTTATGTCTGAGTATTTTGTTCACAATGTTTTTAGTTGGGAGTAACCCATGTATTATTGCCACTTAAATATAGAGTCCTTAATTGAAATAATAACAAAGTGTCCTCCCCTCCCCTGTTTTGATAAAAAGCTAAGGGAAGTACTGACCATCCATGTTATCAAATGTATAATTTTAACCATGTTTTGAGGCTGTACATTGTTTGTTTACATTTATTTTCTTTCGAAACATTGAAATAAAACGCGCTTGGGGCGATACTTGCTAACATAAGCCAGCATTTAAAGTTTTAAAGGTTCTCACGCACAAAATGCGTATCAGCCAATGAAAAGCGTTGATTTACCTGCATGTCACAAAACGCTAAATTGTAGCTGGTTCCACCAGATACTGTATCTCCTTCCATTACCTCGTACCCCTGCACATCAACTAGATACTGGGACCCTGTGAATATAGCCAAGTTATCGTTACTCATTGCGTATTTTTTCCTCGTCTTATTTTTTCTTTTTTTTATGTTTCTATTATTTCAATTTTCTTCTCTCTGCATTGTTGGAAAGGGCCCGTAAGTAAGCATTTTACTGTTAGTCTGTTGTTTACGAACTATGTAACAAATAACATTTGATTTGAGTGTGACCACGGACGTTTCTCTAATTAATTTTACAGACAAAAAAGAACACACTTTGTCTCTTGTATTTTGTTGACATTTGGAAAGTTCCCATCAGGCCTGTAATTACATGTTTTATCCAACATGTACTTTATTCGCATAAAAAGGTTGGATGGAAACCTGTTTACTGAGGGGAATTTTCCCCCCCATTATGTATAACAATGTTCCTCAACTTCAGATCCTGGAGGGCAAGGAATCATGGAGGTTTCACCAAGTGGCCCTTGAAGAAATTCAAAGGAGAATGAATACTAAGTTCTCCATTGTGATATGACTGCTCGGGGTCTTCAATTTTGCCTTTCTTGAATGCTGTAAGATACAAAGCCATACATCGTTGAATCGTTAACTAGCCAGCTTAAATTTCCAATGAGATGAATGCTTTCCTTATCCTGAAACATGTGAATGACCACCCTTAAGCTGTAACATATTTGGCAACATTATTCTCAGCAAAACAAACAATTCTTCTATCTGTCAGTGATAACCTCAAGTGTCTGAATGTAGCACTCTGCTAGTGTTCAAGGAAGTTGGACTCCAAATCCATACCTATTTGGCACATTTCCACCTTTGGTCATCCAGTAAAATCAATACCAAGGCAGGCTGTGGAAGTGAGCATATACAGTAGCTTGATGTCAGGCATATCAAGACTGTCTGAATGGATCGAATTGTTTCGATTTTACTGTAAGTTTCCGTTATGATATTTGAGTATTTTTTATTGATATGCAGTATGAGGTAGCTATCTTAGTGGAGTTGTTTTCGTTTTTAATCCAGACTTCCCTTCGCATACCATTGGGGGGCACCCGAGTGGCGCAGCGGTCTAAGGCACTGCATCTCACTGCTAGCGGCGTCACTACAGACACACCCTGGTTCGAATCCAGGCTGTACCACAGCCGGCCTTGATTGGGAGTCTCATAGGGCAGCGCACAATTGGCCCAGCGTCGTCCGGGATTGGCCTGGTGTAGGCCAACATTGTAAATAAGAATTTGTTCTGAACTGCCTTGCCTAGTTAAATAACGATTAAATAAAACAATTGTAAATCAAATCTAATAAGCGGAGTGGAGACTGGCTTCAAGGGTTCTCCAATAATACTGTACTTTCTTGGCACATTAGTGGATAACATCACCGAGAGTGAGGTAGGTGTGAGATTTGAACATACAGTATGAGTCGCTGAGGCTTGGCCAGACTACTAGCCGTTCATCTTTCCCTATCACTCAGTCTTCCCAGGGGATTCAGAGAGAGAGAGCAATGCCTCAGGAAGGAAGGCCCAGTATGTGACCATTATCTGAGTCAGTAATGAATCACCTCAACGGCAGACCTGTCAATGTTTGGCTCCTCCCCTTGAAATGTCATATTGAGGTGGGTATGGTGACTGTTGTTTTGCCAAAGTGGCTGTCACTTACTGTGCTGGCCACAGCTTTTTGTTTTGCACAACATTATTTGAACTCTATTTCTAATCTGGACATACATAATCTAACCTAATAATTATATAATCTGCATGTCAAGATTGAAACTGTAGGTGGTAATGTAAAGCAAATGAAAAATAAGAAATGTCATTATTAGTTTTATATTAGGATGTTATTGACACACAGATTTGTATTTTCTGCACCCTGACACACATTACAGTCACAAGCAAACGCACGCGCACGCGCGCACACACACACACACACACACACACACACACACACACACACACACACACACACACACACACACACACACACACACACACACCCCTGTATTAGTCTACCTATCATCGGTGCAGACCTACACCCTTACTCTGTAGCTGGCTGGATAAACAACAATACTGTTGATATGGTAAGGAACCACTTGGATAGATACTGCCTGGCAATTGAGAGGAAAGGGATTCGATTCATCTGCTTAAAAAAAGGCTAACTATTCTGTCCTATGGTTGGGTTGTGTACTGTGATTTCTTGGCCGGGCATACCATTACATAATTCTGTTGCCTGAAAATATCCCAGAGCTTTAAGGAGAGGAAATAATCTCGTAGATTTAAATCAGTGCTAATCCTCATCCTAGCTCTCACATCATTCCAAATGACGGTTCTGCTATCTTCATTATAGAAATCGTCATAGAAATGAGTCTCTGCAAATGGAGCGACTTATACTGGGTCGTGTTCATTCGAACACATTTTGCAACAGAACATGAACGTTTCTCATTAAACAAGTCCAGGTAGTCCCTTCCTTTTTTAAATGACTTTCCTTCCATTTGGTGCCTAATAAACATGTATTGCTCAGCCTAATGTCAGAGTTTGTTATGGTTCTTGTCTCAACTGAACCAAGGACAGTAAGTGAGCGGACAGCATCTAAACTAGACAGCTGTAAACTAAGTATTCTTCCCCATTGTGATTCCCTGTGTCTAATTGCATTTCAATGGAAAGTGAAATGAATGTAAATTAGTAAATGAGACCCTGTTGAATTACATAAGCAAGGAAAGGAGTAGCGTTTTCGCCAATGTCCAAGAAAACGAGAGCGCCACACATGAAAACAGTTGAAATAACAATGGAATGTGTTGGTGTGGAAGGCTACCTTGGAACTTGTTCACCAGTCTGCCCTACCAAGCAAAAAGGCAGTGCTGATCATAGTGTGGAACTGAGAAAAAGTGTTTTTATTTACCTTGGTTTCACAGCAACGTTATGCAGTTACTGCTAACATGACCCCCATTTTCTCCAAAACACAATAGAGGGAGGATACTTGTCCACATTATTAAGCATGTATTTAATTGGGCAAAAATGACATTAACACATTTTTGACCAAATGAGCAGTTACTGCCTGTTTGCTTGGTAGGGCAGCAGTGACTAATGAATGTTTAGTATGTCTGCTTTAACCATTAATTCAGTGTTAGCCTATTAGCATAAAATCACTATGAGCTGAGATCCACTACTAATGACAAAACAAGTATGTGGATGATTATATACATTTCTAAATACTTATATGTTACTCATACAGAATTAAGTACACATATTGCTATATCATACCACTTCAAGCTGCTCACCAAAGGAAAAGAAGTAGGAATGATTTCCTGCTAATGCCCAAAGGATTCATTATTCTTCTATTGGCTCAGCTTGGCATTAAACAGCTTTTATTTATAAGTGTATCCGGCAGACTGGACCCAGTTCAAGGACATCAAATCGAAGAGAAAGGAGCTTCATCTTTCTCAAACCATACCTGAGAGGTGGACTAGCTGGCTCTGCCGTCTAAACATCCCAGAAAAAAAAAATCACCAGGCTTCTTCTCTGTTTCGCAGTAGTGTGATATGAGACAGGATTTAGAGGTTGGGTTCGAATTAATTAATCCTGTTGACACTGATTATTTGGGAATCTGACTCAGATAAGCCTCCACCTCTGAAGAGCATGGCGACTGAAAGAATAAAACATAAACTAACTAACTATTAGATTGTAACATGCTAATGTGACAATCCATTAGCCATTACAGGATAGGTATTGTTTGAAACATTTTAGAAGATACATTTTTCGCCTAGTTAAGGTTGGTCTAAAAATGTCCATGCTACGCCAAACAGTACCTATCCTGTAATGGCTAATGGAGCATGCACCCAACATTTTTCGATTGAGCGCTAATGGCCAAGTATATTATTTTGTAGCCTCCAAATGGACCACATTGAGTGCCATTTCAGTCTCACTGGGCATGATGCCTCATGCCTCTGTCACTATACATTCATATACAAACCAATGACTCACTGCAATTTGAAGTCATTAGACAGATTACTCTAATGCAATCAGCTATCTTCTTGCATTTCAACACATTTTGCCATGGTGCTAAGAGAAAATGTTGCTGTTTTAAAGTCAACACTTTTTTTCCCCATTACACCTCCAGCTTACCGGACACCCTAGACCCTAGATCCACAGATGATGCAATCACCATCGCATTACACAGTGGCCTATCCCATCTGGACAAGAGGAATGCCTACGTAAGAATGCTGTTCATTGACTATAGCTCAGCCTTCAACAGCATAGTACCCTCCAAGCTCATCATTAAGCTTGGGGTCTGAACTCAGCCCTGTGCAACTTGGTCCTGGACTGGCCGCACCCAGGTGGTTAAGGTAGGAAACAGCACCTCCACTATGCTGATCCTCAACATAGGGGCCCCACAAGGGTGCATGCTTAGCCCCCTCCCTTACTCCCTGTTCACCCATGACTGCGTGGCCACACACACCTCCAACTCAATCATCAAGTTTGCAGATGACACTACTAGTAGGCCTGATTACCAACAATGATGAGACAGCCCACAGGGAGGAGGTAAGGGCCCTGGCGGAGTGGTGCCAGGAAAATAACTTCAGGAGTCAACAAAGAGAGCACGCTCCTATTCACATCGATGGGACTGCAGTGGAGAAGGTGAAAAGCTTCTAGTTCCTCAGCGTACACATCACTGACAATCTAAAATGGTCCACCCACACAGACAGTGTGGTGAAGGCGTCACAGCAGCGCCTCTTCAACCTCAGGAGGCTGAGTAAATTAGTCTTGGCCCCTAAGACCATCACAAACTTTTACAGGTGTACAATTGAGAGCATCTTGTCAGGCTGTATCACTGCCTGGTACGGCAACTGCACCACCCGCAATCGCAGGGCTCTCTAGAGGGTAGAGCGGTCTGCCCAACACATCGCCAGGAGCACACTGCCTGCCCTCCAGGACATCTACAGCACCTGACATCACAGGAAGGGCATAAAGATCATCAAGGACATCAACCACCCGAGCCACAGCCTGTTCACCCCTCTGTCATCCAGAAGGCGAGATCAGTACAGGTGCATCAAAGCTTGGACCAAGAGACAGAAAAACAGCTTCTATCTCAAGGCCATCAGACTGTTAAATAGCCATCACTAGGCGGCTACCACCTGGTTACTCAACCCTGCACCTTAGAGGCTGCTGCCCCATATACATATACATGGAATCACTGGTCACTTTAAATGGAACACTAGTCACTTTAATAATGTTTACATACTGTTTTACTCATTTCATACGCAAATACTGTATTCTACTGTATTTTAGTCAATGCCACTCAGACATTGCTCATCCTAAGTTATACATTTCTTAACTCCATTATTTTACGTTTAAATGTGTGTGTATTGTTAGATACTACTGCACTGTTGGAACTAGGAACACAAGTATTTCACTACACCCGCAATAACATCTCCTAAATACTGTATGTGTATGTGACCCAAGAATTTGATTTGATTCAATGTTTTTGCCATGGGGTAGGTAATGTTTTGTAGCTCAACTCATGCTTTTGTTCAAATTTTGCCATGAGGCTGAGAGAAAACGTAGCAATTTTAAAGCTAATTTCCTGCAATTCACATTTTGTTATGCTATATATCAACCGGTGGAAGACCCCCGGGGGACTCATGTGTGTTCTAGCCTTGATAACAGTAGTTGATCCAGATGTGTTAGTGCTTGGCTAAAACAAAAATGTGCAGCCCTTGAATGACTTGAGAAAAATTACTATTTTAGGTAGAATATCATTCCCTACGAAAAACACTATACCCTAATACACAGACTATCATTAGCACAATATTGACAACATCCTCTCTCCAGAGCGTTCGATAGTCCGAATGATTAAGTAAACAAACCAATATTAAGGAGTTATATTTTCTAGCTTCCTCAGGATGCATCCAGACTACACTGATATGCGACAGAGCTGGATGCCAAAGCAGAAAACTAGGTTATATTTTTTTGTTGGCAGTTCATGAAAGAAATTCCACAAAGCAAATCCACAATAATTTAATTACCTTTAAGGTGGTCTATGGGGAGGGCCATTTAATTGAAAATGATAGAGTGTAAATACTAAAAAAGGTGGCATAAATTGCCATTAAAGGGATAGCTCACCCAAATGACACATTGGTTTTCTTACCCTGTAAGCAGTTTATGTACAAGGTATGAAAGAAATTCAAGCTTTGGTTTATTTCTCTGGCAGAGTCTGGCATTGTTTCCCAATGCTAACATTGTAGCATCTGTGGAACAAGTCCAATTCAAGTCATGGGACTGATATTAGCATTTGTTTGCGCAGCATGTTCAAATCCTTAATAAGTGACTTTGGTGAACTTCACAATTCATTTGAGATACTTTCAGATGATTTGGACATGATACGCAAAAAAATATATAATATCGGTCCCGTGACTTGAATGGGATTTGATCCACAAATGCTAAAATATTAGCATTTGGAAACAGTGCCAGGGAAACTAAACCAAATCATGGATCTCTGTCATACTTTGTCCATAGATTGAGTACAATGTAAGGAAACCAATATGTAATTTTGCAATTTCAGCAAACTCTCTCTTTAAAACAAACTTAGTGGGACATGCATAACTAAATAAAAAATGATAGACTAGACAGATGATAGACTAATAGACGAGATGATACGATAGCAGCAGAGGACTTGATTTAATACAGTCACAGATCATCCCACTGGGGTTTGTACAGTACATGAACTGTACATCTTAATACAGGTTAATGGAGACAGAGTTCTGCCATCAGACAGATAAAAGGCCCTGAGTCGCAGAATCTGACTGTGGATTTGCTTCAAAAGGTTGAAAACATCAGATTCAATTTCCTTCTAAATGGATGGAGGGCACACGTAATGTTCTTGATGTGAAGATAGGATGTTATTTTGTAAATGAGGATCCTGAACTAGAAGTCATCGGATCTACTTTGTTGCTGATCCCCCCCCCCGTCCATTGTCGATTTGTTGCATTGAATTAGTACCGTGACAGTCCATTTTGGTTCAGCCATGTATGAAGTCACAGGAATGGGATGTTGTCAAAGGCTCAAAAACTTGTCTTGGTTAGTATAGTCTGGAACGAGAAGAGCACGTCCATCCTGGAAATCGTTTCTAAATGAATACAAGGCATGTTGAATTGAAAAAATGGCTCCCTGTGAACTTCAGTGCTATCTATTGAGTTTAAAGAGGCGAAACACCTCTGACTGAGAACCATACCTCATGTGTACACTTTCAGACAACGCCGGCAGAGGGATGACACCAATAATGTCGAGAAGAGCAAAAGGAATTGCACTGCAATGATGGAGAGTCCGTGGAGTTTTCATAGCCTAGGTAAGGTGAACCAATACACCATGGATCCCTATTAAATCAAAATCATTAAAATCATTGTTTGAAGGCCCGTACTCTGTGCGTGAACACACTAAATTCTTCAAATGAAGGACTTTGGTGTTCTATGGGTCGGGTGGTTCTGTGTCTTTAAGATAAATAAAGTACTGCGATAGATAAAACGCTTTGATCTGAATTGTGTTATATAAAGGCTTTTTATCTATTATATTAGGGTTACAGTATTTTTTTCTCTCACTTGTATGACATGCACCGAGTACATAAACATTAGGAACACCTGCTCTTTCCATGACATTCAGTAGACTGACCAGGTGAAAGCTATGATCCCTTATTGATGCCACCGGTTATATCCACTTCAATAAGTGTAGTGGAAGGGGAGGAAACAGGTTCAAAAATAATCCTTGTTAAGCCTCGAGACATGGATTGTGCATGTGTGCCATTCAGACAAAATATGAAGTGCCTTTGAACCAGGTAAGGCAAAGCAACGTTCAAAAGTCTGATGATTACAACTATTATTTGAACCACTTAAGACTAATGATACTAAAGGTTCTAGTATTCAGTATAATTCACATATTCAGTATAATTCAGTAGCGGAGTATGGGTAAAATCAATGGGGATGTCAAGCCAGGTGAAAAAAGCCATTTTACAACGTATGCGTCACTGGCGTGCATTCATGAATGCCAAGGGAAGCCAGGCTTTCCCAAAAATGGTATCAATAAAAAATACTTTCCCACTCTGTATTTCATAATTGTCCTTCAAATCGCAAGTGGCTGAATGTATCTCACTGGAAAAAAACATCAGTGAGCGAAACAGTGTCTCTCTGTCTCAGCAGGTGATCAAAAAGACATGGTTGCCACCCATAGGGTTGAATTCAATAGCAAGGGAATTATCCACCAGTGGCAATAGCTAGTCACTGGAGGACAACGACACAACGAGCTGCATTAAGGGAGGCCAAATGCTCGCTGGCTTCCCTTGCTATTGAATTCAATCTTCTGGGCGGCAACAATGTCATATTCTTTTTGACCAGACAGCATCATATGGATGGGCTACACCTACTGAAACAGAGTGGTGCTGTTTCGCTCACTGTGACGCTTTCACTGAGGAGATAGAGTACATTCAGCCACTGTGATGCTATCACTGAGGAGATAGAGTACATTCAGCCACTGGCGAATTGAAGGATCATTATGAAACACAGAGGTGAAATATCAGCTATTTTATTATTATTATGATTATTATTAGTATGTATTTTGTATTTATTCAGGAAGCCTGGATTCCCTTTGCATCCATGAATGCACTGGTATAACTGCTGTTACAATTGACAGTTGCTCAAGTTGATACGTCGTGAATAAAATCAACTATATTACAAACGGGTCTTTCCTTCCCCCCCTCGCCCTTCTCCATGACAGTTAAGTGTCCTGAACAAGGCTTTCATTTGGACCATACTCTATCTATGTAGCATTTAGATCTTGCAAGGTCACCGACGGTGCATGGAAGAAAGAGCCATCCTGCTACGTAGATATTATTCTGCAATGTAATTCTTCTATGATCCCGTTACCCCTGCAGTTCTTGTACTAGGCACAAGAGCAGGGATGGGTAACTGATGGCCCTTTTGTAGGCCCGTGGACCAATAATATAGATATTTAGATTTTGGGGTGGGGAACTCATTCAGGGTCTCAACTTCCTGTTGAGAGTTACAATAATAGAATTCACAAGGTGCAATTTTGAAATTTGGTTGTGCATCAGCAGTCACTTAGTTAGCCTATGTCAGAAAATGTTTTTTTTTAGCGGCCAGCTATCTGAACTTGTAGTAAGGATGGTCAAAATACCGACTGGGGTGGGGTCCATTGATCATCAGTTATCACATTAAAAACGGCCTCCATTCTATGGCAAAATGTGTAGGGGGGGGGGGTACCAGTAAGCAGCTTGTATTGACTGCTTGCCTGGAGAGGGGAGCAGGTACACAAACACTTAACCGTGTACATTACAAAAACCATATACACTACACCTATTTCACTGAAGCAGTCAATGCCGAAGCCAGCTTGCCACCCTGCTAATAGCAGTGTTGTTGTATAAACTGCTATAAATTGCTATTCTGTTGACAGCTGCTGCCACTGGATGGCTCTGTGGAGAGGACATGGAACCTAAGAGGACTATTACAGGGTGATTTTCAGAATTGTTACTTTGTGATGTTATAAAAAAGCTTATTGTCAGTGTTCAGATGCCTAGTTATCAAATAGTGTTGAGTTCCCAACAATGCCTCCTACAGACATTGATTGTAGAGTGTTATATAAAAGGTGAACGAATGAAGAGTTTCCTTCCAAAATGCCATTTAACCACTTTCAGAAATGTTGGTAAATTAGCTTTTATTGAAATTATGAAAGAGATTGATGTGTTTTTTCACTATCTAACCATTGGATGGAGTTGTTCAATGACAGAGATGTATTTGTTTAAAATAAATTAATGATGGTTTAATTTCAGAGTAAAAGCGATCTATCCACCACACTCAGAGAAATACAGTGCCTTGCGAAAGTATTCGGCCCCCTTGAACTTTGCGACCTTTTGCCACATTTCAGGCTTCAAACAAAGATATAAAACTTTATTTTTGTGTGAAGAATCAACAACAAGTGGGACACAATCATGAAGTAGACCGACATTTATTGGATATTTCAAACTTTTTTAACAAATCAAAAACTGAAAAATTGGGCGTGCAAAATTATTCAGCCCCTTTACTTTCAGTGCAGCAAACTCTCTCCAGAAGTTCAGTGAGGATCTCTGAATGATCCAATGTTGACCTAAATGACTAATGATGATAAATACAATCCACCTGTGTGTAATCAAGTCTCCGTATAAATGCACCTGCACTGTGATAGTCTCAGAGGTCCGTTAAAAGCGCAGAGAGCATCATGAAGAACAAGGAACACACCAGGCAGGTCCGAGATACTGTTATGAAGAAGTTTAAAGCCGGATTTGGATACAAAAAGATTTCCCAAGCTTTAAACATCACAAGGAGCACTGTGCAAGCGATAATATTGAAATGGAAGGAGTATCAGACCACTGCAAATCTACCAAGACCTGGCCGTCCAAATCCGGCTTTAAACTTCTTCACAACAGTATCTCGGACCTGCCTGGTGTGTTCCTTGTTCTTCATGATGCTCTCTGCGCTTTTAACGGACCTCTGAGACTATCACAGTGCAGGTGCATTTATACGGAGACTTGATTACACACAGGTGGATTGTATTTATCATCATTAGTCATTTAGGTCAACATTGGATCATTCAGAGATCCTCACTGAACTTCTGGAGAGAGTTTGCTGCACTGAAAGTAAAGGGGCTGAATAATTTTGCACGCCCAATTGTTCAGTTTTTGATTTGTTAAAAAAGTTTGAAATATCCAATAAATGTCGTTCCACTTCATGATTGTGTCCCACTTGTTGTTGATTCTTCACACAAAAATACAGTTTTATATCTTTATGTTTGAAGCCTGAAATGTGGCAAAAGGTCGCAAAGTTCAAGGGGGCTGAATACTTTCGCAAGGCACTGTAGCTAGGTGAGACAATCACATATCACAGTAAAATATATAGGATACAAACATTCCATTCCTGCAAAACAATGGACATATAGTGTTTTGTAAAACACATTTTCATACTCATCAAAATTCTATTAATAAAAAAATCTGAGAACAGTAATATTTTACACACACATGAAGGTATCCATAAGCAATCATTTATGACAAAAAAACACATGAATAATTGGTGGATATAGCATTTTGGAAATTAACTCTTCAAATATCCCTTTTTATTCAATATCAAAAGCAAAACAGGTGTGTAGCAATTCGGAGACTAAAATACTCAAAAGTCGTCCATTGATCAAACAGTCAGAAATTATCAAATTATCATAAATGCAGAGGGCAGTTCATCTTCCTGAATAAACCGTTGTGGTTCAAATTCTATGAAATGTATTTATAAAGCCCTTTTTACATCAGCAGATGTCACAAAGTGCTTATACAGAAACTCAGCCTAAAACCCCAAACAACAAGCAATGCAGATGTAGAAGCACGGTGGTTAGGAAAAACTCCCTAGAAAGGCCAAAACCTAGGAAGAAACCTAGAGAGGAACCAGGGTATGTGGGGTGGCCAGTCCTCTTCTGACTGTGCTGGTTGGAGATTATAAGAGAACCCATGGCCACATTGGGCCAGATTGTCCTTCAAGATGTTCAAACGTTCATAGATGACCAGCAGGGTCAGATAATAATCACAGTGGTTGTTGAGGGTGCAACAGGTCAGCACCTCGAGAGACACTGTGGCACCGTCCAACGACACCCCTGGACAGGGCCAACCAGGCAGGATATAGCCCCCACATCACTAGAGGGATATCAATAGACCACCAACGTATTACCTACCCAGAGACAAGGCTGAGTATAGCCCACAAATATCTCCTCCCCTGCACGAGCCGAGGGGGCGCAAGACCGGACAGAAAGATCACGTTAGTGACTCAACCCACTCAAATCGAGTATAGCACAAAAAAAGCCTGCCATGATGTGACACACCCCTCGTAGGGATGGCATGGAAGAGCTCTAGTAAGCCAGGGACTCAGCCCCCGCAACAGGGTCAGAGGCAGAGAATCCCATTGGAGAGAGGGGACCGTCCAGGCAGAGACAGCTAGAGCGGATCCTCATTCCAGTGCCTTGGCGTTCACCTTCGCACCTCTGGGCCAGACTACACTCAATCATAGGACCTACTGAAGAGATGAGTCTTCAATAAAGACTTAAAGGTCGAGACCGAGTCTGTGTCTCGCACATGGATGGGCACACCATCCCATAAAAATTGAGCTCTATAGGAGAAAGCCCTGCCTCTAGCTGTTTGCTTGGAAATTCTAGTGACAATAAGGAGGCCTGGTTCTTGTGAACGTAGCGTACGTGAAGGTATGTACGGCAGGACCAAATCAGAGAGATAGGTAGGAGCAAGCCCATGTAATGCTTTTTAGGTTAGCAATTAAAACCTTGAAATCACCCCTATCCTTAACAGGAAGCCAGTGTAGAGGCTAGCACTGGAGTAATATTATCAAATTAGCTGGTTCTAGTCAAGATTCTAGGAGCAACATTTAGCACTAACTGAAGTTTATTTAGTGTTTTATCCAGGAAGCCAGATAGTAGAGCATTGCGTTAGTATAATCTAGAAGTGACAAAAGCATGGATGAGCTTTTCTGCATCATTTTTGGGCAAAATGTTTCTTATTTTTGCAATGCTATGCAGATGGAAAAATTATTCTTTTAAATATTCTTGATATGTTTGTCAAAAGAGAGATCAGGGTCCAGAGTAACGCTGAGGTCCTTCACAGTTATATTTGAGATGACTGTACAACCATCAAGTAGAATTGTCATATCTAACAGAAGATCTCTTTGTTTCTTGGGACCTAGAACTAGCATCTCTGTTTTGTCCGAGTTTAAAAGTAAAACAGTTGCCGCCATCTATTCCTTATGTCTAAAACACAGGCTTCCAGGGTAGGCAATTTTGGGGCTTCACCATGTTTCATCAAAATGTACAGCTGTGTGTCGTCCACATAGCATTGAAAATTGATATTGTGTTTCCGAATGACATCACGAAGAGGTAGAATATATAGTGAAAACATTAGTGGTCTAAAAACGGAACCTTGAGGAACACCAACACTGACAATTGATTTGGCAGAGGTCAAACCATCCACATAGATGAACTGATATATTTCCGACAGATAAGATCTTACCCAGGAAATAACTTTTCCGTGTTGACCAATTAGGGTTTCCAATCTCTCCAAAAGTATGTGGTGATTGATGGTGTCAAAAGCAGCACTAAGGTCAAAGAGTACGAGGACAGATGCAGAGCCCTGGTCTGACACCATTAAAAGGCAATTGACCACCTTCACGAGTGCAGTCTCAGTACTATGGGGTCTAAAACCAGACTGAAGTGTTTCGCATACATTATTTGTCTTCAGGAAGTTCTTTCAGTTGGAATAGGGTACAGTAGGCAGCTGGAAGGTTTAGAGGCCATGATTATTTTTATCATTGTGTCAAGAGATATAGTACTAAAACACTTGAGTGTCTCAATTGATCCTAGGTCCTGGCAGTTCTGAGCAGACTCAGGACAACTGAGATTTGGAGAAATACGCAGATTTAAAGAGTCTGTAATTTGCTTTCTACTAATCATGATCTTTTCGTCGAAGAAGTTCGAACAATTCATCACTGCTGAAGTAAAGGCCATCTTCTTGAAGAATGCTGCTGTTTAGTCAGCAACAGATAAAAAAATAAATGTTGGATTGTTCTTATTCTCATCAATTAGGTTGGAAAAGTAGGCTGATCGAGCAGCAGTGAGGGCTCTTCGAAATTGCACGGTACTGTGTTTCCAAGCTAGTCGGAAGACTTCCAGTTTGGTGGAGCGCAATTTCCATTCCAATTTTCTGGAAGCTTGCTTCAGGCCTCAGGTATTTTCTGTGACAGGGAGCTAATTTCTTGTGACAAATGTTTTTAGTTTTAAGGGGTGCAACTACATTTAGGGTATTACGCAACGTTACATTTAGATCCTCAGGTGGTGAACTGATTTTTGTACTGCAACATCTTTGGGTAGGTGGAGGGAGTCTGGAAGGGCATCTAGGAATCTTTGGGTTGTCAGAGAATTTATAGCTCGGCTTTTGATAATCCTTGGTTGGGGTCTGAGCAGATTATTTGTTGCGATTGCAAACGTAATAAGATCGTGGTCCGATAGTCCAGGATTATGAGGAAAAATATTACCTCCACAATATTTAATCCACTGGACAAAACTATGTCCAGTGTATGACCGTGGCAATGCATACGTCCCAAAACATGTTGGACAAAACCCACTGAGTTGATGATGGCTCTAAAAACCTTTTGGAGTGGGTCTGTGGACATTTCCATGTACATATTGAAGTCACCAACATTTTGAATATTATCTGCCATGACTACAAGGTCCAATAGGAATTCAGGGGACTCAGTGAGGAACGCTTTATACGACCCAAGAGGCTTGTAAAACAGTAGCTATAAAAACTGCATGACTATAAACTCAAAATAAAAAAATGCTGTCATTTTTTCATAATAATTGTTTTCTGTCATGAATGTTCGCAACATCTCCGCCTAACCAGGAGCAAAGGCCTCATTTAACACAGTAAATTCATGAGGCTTGAGCCATTTTTCAGTCAGGCCAACTACATCAAGGTTATGATCAGTGGTTAGTTCATTGACAATGACTGCCTTGGAAGTAAGGGACCTAACTAAATGTAGTCCTATTTTGAGGTGTGAGATATTATCAACATTTCTTTCAACAATGACAGGAATGGAGGAGGTCTTTGCTGCTGAAGTACACTTTGACTGCTTTCTGAGTTATTCAGCTTGAATGAATGACTCCCAGATTATATTTTGATGCACAAGTATGAGAACCAGGGAAGTGACAGATAAACAGATGATCAATCTGTTGTTGTTTTCCAAGACAAAATCAGCAACCATTACAATATCTATTATACATTGATGCAAAGTGGATATTGCTGATTGAGTATATACATTAATTTGAAATAAATAAATTGATTGAAGTTGAACCCCCAGAGAGAGATATTTGAAAAGAAAACTTCAGAGAACAGATTGCCCTGAATCTAGAAATGTAATTATTTCAGGGAGTGTCAAATAAATGTAAATACTCAATTCATCAATATGCACGTTGTATCGATCTAAAATAGATATTGTAATGGTTGTTGATTACACTGTCAGGCATCAAATATTAATATTTTACACTTGATTGACACTTAACGACAGGTAAAGCTCTTTACGTGTGTAAAAGTCAATGCAAAAAATGACAATATGTTGTTGGATAAAATTATGTATGCATAATTAATCGGATCATTTACAAAATGTACCAGTCATTCATTTAAAAAAAATGTTGATTCATATATCATATAAAGTACGTGTGAACAATGCAGCAAAAATTCAAGCCAAAATGTGCCATAAACAATTAGCAACTAAGTGTTCATAGTGTTGCATGCGCTTCCATTTTACACATTTGCATTACCTCAAGGTGCAATACCACCACACCGAAATGTGTGGCAGTGGCAGCACACAAGCATGAGGAGCATCAGTTCATTTCACTGTTTGTGTTTTAACCTTAGTTCTACTTTCTCCCAAGTCGAAGAGACAATACTGGCTTCATATTTATTGGAGACATGGCCTGCATCTCCTTCACAGAGAGCTGTTATTGAACAGATCCTGGTTGTCAGGGAGGGCCAAAACCCTCTCCTGTGCACCAGCTAACTGACACTGTGAGGTGATTACTGATGAGGTGCAGGAAGTGTGTCCCTTTGTGCTTGGATGTGTGGTGCTTCAACGGGTAGTCGGGTACAAACCCAGTGGCTTTTCAGTCGAACAGAATTCAAAAGAAATCGCTTGCTTTTCTAGCCTATGCCATTATGTGTCAAAATTCCCCCTTTCTTTTCAGTGTGCAAGGAGCAAGACTGTCACAGTAAGCCTAGCTTTTAGATCAATAGGAAAATGCTACAAAGTATGCTTTTCAGACAGTCACTATGAATGTTGCAGTGTATCCTTAAGAATCCTTTTTGAACTTCCAACTAGTGGCATTTTCCTGACCTTATTCCTAAAAGTGTGTGTCCATTTGTTAATTAGGCATATCACGTTGACAGGCTGCATAATGCACGTGTAGGAATCAGACAGTGGGCAAGCTGTCTAGTTACAGCTGTGTTTGCCTCTGTTTTTGGTTTATATTTGAGGTTATATACATTTCATTTCACCACATTATCGCATCTAGTAACAGAGGCCAAGCATAAGTAATTGCATAATATATATTTTTTAAACATTTATAAATAAATAAATAAGAAGCTACTGAGTGGGAATCCTTCAATAACTGGATATTATGTTAAAACTAATCAGAAACTAGGGGGTTACAACCCTGAATGATGATTGTCTGACAGCCTCGGTATATCAGACTGTATACCACTGGTTTGACAAAACATTTATTTTTACTGATCGAATTACGCTGATAACCAGTCTATAACAGCAATAAGGCAACTCCGTGGTATATTGGCCATATACCACACCGCCTCGGGCCTTATTGCTTAAATACACACTTTGTATAAACACAGTTTCTACCTAATGAATTGGTGCTGCTCCTTAAAAAATAGAATATCTACATTTTTAACATCCAAATAACTTCAAGGACCCACTCATATCTTTGACTACTCTCTGTTGGCTTGAAGAACACCTTGATATTGATATGTGTGATGATTGGTATTATGTAAAGTAACAGAGCTTTGTCTAGCTTTTTCACATTTTTGGTGTGCTGCATGTTTTTTCATTTGCATTTCCACGTAGCTGGAGTAATGATTTGAGGAAACTAGAGAGATGGAAAGAGAAAGAATGATACATTTTCTTCTATATGTCAAGGGTCCGAAAAGCACGACCTGTCTCAAGTTGACCAGGCTTCATAACCTTACAGAAAACATATTCACCTATACCTAATGTGCAGTGGAGAGCAAGGTAGTTGGTCAAAATGACAGAAAGAGTAGGCTTTCCCATTTTCTTTCTTTCTTCCTTCCTCTACATGCAAGCCTACGGTCTCATATCTGACACAATCCAAGATCCTTTCCACATTCATTAATAATGAATAATTCACACCACAGCCTAATATGAGTCTATTCATTGATACATTTTCAACATTTCCTACCACACTCCAAAAGGATTTCCAATTGAAATTAATACAATTGAGGTGAAAATTACAAGGACACGCTATAAATGAATAATTGAACTGCACTGTCCAAACGTTGATATTTAGCCTCCTTGCAGATTACTCACTCCGCAAAAACCCTGAACTGAAAAACATGGCACAGTTAATATCCTACACGCCGGACACATCATATTTGAATGGCCTTCATTGAACGTTGAATGGCAATGAAAGTTTGACAAAATTCCACCATCCATTCTGGATTAAGATGAAAATCCCCCAGTGCCTTAGCGATGATTAGATGAAAATGAAAAATACTCACAGTATGACAAATCAATATCATACGATCTCATTTTATTTAACATTATGCTAAACTATGCATTCTGCCCTGGCTATTAAAGGAGATTATCAAACATTTTGAGGGGGCACCGTTCATTTCGGTACAATATCCGATTTAGACGTCAAATATTTTGACAGGAGGAAATGCGAGTTTGCGGTCCCGGGGGATATTATGCAACTAGAGCCTCAGATTTCCCAGAGTGCAACTCTCCTCTTTTCCGAGAGGAAAATTAAATCCAGATTTAAGCAGGCTGCTGAGTGATCCAATTACAAGACATGGCATGGCATGACTTCATCCTCTGTAATAGACTGTGCAGCATGCTAGCATTGGCATCCAGGCATCTCAAGCCCCTGTCACGAAACCAGATGTAGCGTTAGACATTTTACCTTTCCATTTACATTTAGTCATTTAGCAGACGCTCTTATCCAGAGCGATTTACAGGAACAAGTAGGGTAAAGTGCCTGGCTCAAGGACACATCAACAGATTTATCACCTATTCGGCTCGGGAAATCAAACCAGCAACCTTTTAGCGATTATGATCTCTTCAGGAGATCTCATTAAGTCCCGGGATCGCAGGTGTCGACAATCAACAGTGCTCCGTGGAGAGTTACATGAAATGTATAATCTTTGTTATCAATCTGTGTGTGTTTGGAGTAAATATTAACATTTGTTGATATGTTTAGTGGCACATGGGTGGTATCCATTTATATTATGACAGAGGGATGTCTTTGCTGTTGGGGTACGCTCCTAGAACAAAATGTGCTACCTAAAACCAAATAGGGTATCTGGCTGTCCCCATAGGATAACTTTTTGAAGAACTCATTTTGGTTCAAGTTAAAACCCTTTTGGGTTCCAGGTAGAACCCCGTTGGGTTCCATGTAGAACCCCTTCCGCAGAGAGTTCTACCTGTAACTAGAAAGGGTTATCTTATGGGGACAGTCACAGAACCTTTTTGGAATCCTTTTACTAAGAGTGTAGGGGGTAGCTCTCTTGATTTAAGAATGACTCACCATTTGATGAGGGTGTTAGGCACTTTGATTGTACTGGAAGAGGCAATAGATCTTGAGGGAAGATTGTACCAATAAGGGTGAAAAGCAACTCTTTAGAGTGTCAAAGACAATACCAATGATGCCTACACACAGCTTGTGTCATTACGTTGCCGTACAGGAAAGTGAAGCTATTGTCGAAATCCATGCTCCACATTCACAGTCGACATCACGCAAAAACATGGAGGAGAGCCACATTTTGTTCATGTCTGGGTACCCTGCGATATTCGATACAACTTCTGATGTACAGTGCATTCAGAACGTATTCAGACCGCTCAACTTTATTCAAAAACAAGTTAATTAGTAAAAAACAACAACAGCAGTATCATTTACATAATTATTCTGACCCTTTACTCAGTATTTTGTTGGAGCACCTTTGGCAGTGATTACAGCCTCGAATCTTCTTGGGTATGACGCTACAAGCTTGGGGGGTGGGGTGGGGGGGGATATACAGAAAATAGCTCTATTTGGTAAAATACCAAGTCCATATTATGGCAAGAACAGCTCAAATAAGCAAAGAGAAGTGACAGTCCATCATTACTTTAAGACATGAAGGCCAGTCAATGCCGGAAAATTTGAAGAACTTTGAAAGTTTCTTCAAACGCAGTTGCAAAAACCATCAAGCGCTATGATGAAACTGTCTCTCATGAGGACCGGCACAGGAAAGGAAGACCCAGAGTTACCGCTGCTGCAGAGGATAAGTTCATTACAGTTACCAGCCTCAGAAATTGCAGCCCAAATAAATGCTTCACAGAGTTCAAGTAACAGACATCTCAACATCAACTGTTCAGAGGAGACTGCGTGAATCAGGCCTTCATGGTCAAATTTCTGCAAAGAAACCACTACCTAAAGACACAAATAATAAGAAGAGACTTGCTTGGACCAAGAAACACGAGCATTGGACATTAGACTGGTGGAAATCTGTAATTTGGTCTGATGAGTCCAAATTAGAGATATTTGGTTCCAACCGCTGTGTCTTTGTGAGACGCAGAGTAGGTGAACGGATGACCTCCTCATGTGTGGTTCCCACTGTGAAGCATGGAGGAGGAGGTGTGATGGTGCTTTGCTGGTGAGACTGTCAGTGATTTGTTTCGAATTCAAGGCACACTTAACCAGTATGGCTACCACAGCACTCTTCAGCGATACAGCATCCCATCTCGTTTGCACTTAGTGGGACTATGTTTTGTTTTTCAACAGGACAATGACCCAACACACCTCCAGGCTGTGTAAGGGCTATTTGACCAAGTTGAACAGTGATGAGTGGTGCATTAGATGACCTGGCTTCCACAATCACCCGACCTCAACCCAATTGAGAATGGGATGAGTTGGACGGCAGAGTGAAGGAAAAGCAACCAACAAGTGCTCAGCATATGTGGGAACTCCTTCAAGACTGTTGGAAAAGCATTCCAGTTGAAGCTGGTTGAGAGAATGCCAAGAGTGTGCAAAGCTGTCATCAAGGCAAAGAGTGGCTACGTTGAAGAATCTATAATCTGAAATATATTTAGATTAGTTGTACACTTTTTTGGTTACTACCTGATTCCATGTGTGTTATTTCATAGTTTTGATGCCTTAACTACCATTCTAATGTAGACTACAGTAAATATAAAGAAAAACCCTTGAATAAGTAGGTGTGTCCAAACTTTTGACTGGTACTGTATGTACTTGGGGAGTTTTCTCCTATTCCTCTCTACAGATCCTCTCAAGCTCTGTTAGGTTGGATGGGGAGCATCGCTGCACAGCTTTTTTCAGGTCTCTCCAGAGATGTTCCATCGGGTTCAAGTCCGGGCTCTGAATTGGTCACTCAAGGACATTCAGAGACTTGTCCCGAAGACACTCCTGCGTTGTCTTGGCTGTGTGCTTAGAGTTGTTGTCCTGTTGGAAGGTGAACCTTTGGCCCAGTCTGAGGTCCTGAGCGCTCTGGAGCAGGTTTTCATAAAGGATCTCTCTCTACTTTGCTCCGTTCATCTTTCCCTCTATCCTGACTAGTCTCCCAGTCCTTGCCTCTGAAAAACATCCCCACAGCATGATTTTGCCATCGCCATGCTTCACCATAGGGATGGTGCCAGGTTTCCTCCAGACATGACGCTTGACATTCAGGCCAAAGTATCTTGTTTCTCATGGTCTGAGAGTCCTTTAGGTGCCTTTTGTCAAACTCCAAGCAGGCTGTCATATGCCTTTTACTGAGGAGTGGCTTCTGTCTGGCCTCTCTACCGTAAAGGCCTGATTGGTGGAGTGCTGCAGAGATGGTTGTCCATCTGGAAGGTTCTCCCATCTCCACAGAGGAACCCTAAAGCTCTGTCAGAGTGACCATCAGGTTCTTGGTCACCTCTCTGACCAAGGCTCTTCTACCCCGATTGCTCAGCTGGCAGGGCAGCCAGCTCTAGGAAGGGTCTTGTTGGTTCCAAACTTCTTCCATTTAAGAATGATGGAGGCACCTGTGTTCTTGGGGACCTTCAACGCTGCAGAATTATTTGGTACTCTTCCCCAGATCTGTGCCTCATCACAATCCTGTCTGAGCTGTACAGACATTTCCATCGACCTCATGGCTTGGTTTTTGCTCTGACATGCACTGTCAACTGTGGGACTTTATATCGACATGTGTGTGTCTTTCCAAATCATGTCCAAACAATTGCATTTCCACAGGGGGACTCCAATCAAGTTGTTGAAACATCAAGGATGATCAATGGAAACAGGATGCACCTGAGCTCAGTTTCGAGTCTCAGAGCAAAGGGTCTGAATACTTATGTATTTAAGGTATTTCTACAAACCTGATTTTGCGTTGTCTTTGTGGGGTATTGTGAGTAGATTGATGAGTAAAAAACATGTAATCCATTCTAGAATAAGGCAGTAATGTTGCAAAATGTGAAAAAAGAGAAGGGGTCTGACTACTTTCCAAATGCACTGTAGTTGCAAAGTAGCTCAAAAGTAGTAAGGAGTTGCAAAGTAGCTAATTAGTGAAAATGCTAAAGTTACTCAGGCCCAGTTAAATAAAAAATATAATAACAATGCATGATGAGCCTTCAACACAAAACTCGACTATTGTTTCTGTCTTAAGTAATCTACTGTCTTTATCAGGATTGAAATGCACTGTATACAAAATCTTGTACTGCACACTAAGAAAATAAACATTTTCATGTGCCTTTCACAAATGTCTAATAAACAATGTGTCTATTTCACAATAACCTGTGATATTGGGTTGAGTCTTGCATGATGTTAAGTGCACTATTCATGCAAAGGATGAATAAGCGACAATCACAGGTATAACTTTAATGGAATATGTGTGCTAATTAGCATTTTCAAATCTAAACGTAAATAGAGACAAAATATTGATTAAAGTTCTTTGTCCGAGAGAGATTGACATGGTAATCAAAATGTCACCTCAGGGTAAGCTTACACGAAAAACAGCCCTGAAAGAGATTCTAAAACCCCCTAAGAGAAAAATTTATGATGGAAAAAAGATTGGAACCATTTCCCTGTTTGACCGCTAGCTTATATAGGTATTATGACACCTCCACTGGGGCTCTATTGTGTATTGTTTCTTCGATTCTCTACTCTATTAAACTGATGATTTTATCTCATTTGTTTTGTATGATCTAGATAAATGTCCTCTCACTAAATCATCACTAACCGTCAGTGGTTTGTTGGTTTTTGTTTGAAAGGTTATTAACAAGGTCAGCACTCAGGTATTTGCAGGGAAATTGTCACTCTGTGTATTCTCAAATTAAAACACTGTATAAATGGGGCTACAACATAATTAGGGTTCAGCCATAACAGGTGATAAACAAATTGTGTAATGAAGTGCTTATATGGAAATTGTATAACACATATCATAGGTGTGGGATTTCATACCTTGCCTCTCTTATATACCTTTGTCAGTGTAGTAGCACTTCAATGACAGGAAATATAGCCTCTAGCAGTGCTTCCAAACCCTCTTGGGCATCACCAGGCTTTTCACATATTTGTTGCAGTCCTAAAGTGGCACGCCTGATTCAATTAGTCAACTATCGCCAAGCTCTTGACTAATTGAATCAGGTGTGCCAGTTCAGGGCTACAGCAAATATGTTTAATGTCTGGTGGTCCCCCAGGAGAGGGTTGGGAGGCATTACCCTACATTGTAATATCTATTTCCTTTCATTGCACTGTTTTTGTAAGTCATTAGTTTATGTGGTGAATAATTTTTACTTTGTAAATAAATCAATGCATACACATAGCATATGGTATAGTGCATTGTAGGTACAGCAAATACTAGCTAAACCAATTTATGTTTTAGAATTAAGTGCACTATTCATGCAAAGGATGAATAAGTGACAATCACAGGTATAACTTTAATGGAATATTTTTGCTCATTTTGTGATACCTGTGGGTGGCTCTTTAAAGAGCCATTTGGGTGGCACTGGGGAGGAGGAAGAGGATGGTCATGGATGGATCACACCACCGTGTGCTGTCATGGTACTGCACCAGCTGGAGAGAAGAGGTAGGTGGTCAGGGTATCTATCCCTCACTTGATCAGCTTCCTTGGTGCCATTGTTGGTTCCAGCAATCCGCAGCTTGGAACTCCCACCTCTGTATGTGTCGACCGCCGGGACCCCTGGGATGTTCTGAGGACGTTGTGGAGGATGCAGGTAGCCTTAACACAGACCTCGACATCAGGGCTGGCTCTAAACTTTTGGGGGCCCTAAGCGAGATTTGGCGAAGGAGAGAATAATATAAGTTATAAAGTATATTTTGCCATTGCAGCTTTAAAGCAAGTTTTCTGTAGGTCTACATATTTTACTATGATTTATGCCATGTTAAAGATGTCTGAATGAAAGTGACTAACAAAATCAATGGGGTCCGTTGGAGGTGATTGCCCCTGGGCACGTACCCTGAGTGCCCAGTCAGTATTCAGCAATGATTACCACAAGTTTAGATAAATGTCTTGACAAACTTACCAATCTAAATATTGTTAGCTGAAATTGCTAATTGAATGACTGTCAGTGACTGACAAAAACAAGAGAAAAACTGCTGATGCACAAGCAAATTGTGAAATTGCATCTTGTGTATTTTTACGGACACATCACAGACACACTGACAGTGTGGTGAAGGTGGCGTAACAGCGGCTTTTCAACCTCAGGAGGCTGAATACATTTGGTTTGTCACCTAAAACTGCAAGGCTTTCCAGAGGGTGGTGCGGTCCACACAACGCATCACTGGGGATAAACTACCTGCCCTCCAGGACACCTAGAGCACCCGATGTCACAGGAATGCCAAAATGATCATCAAGGACAACAACCACCTGAGCCACTGCCTGTTCACCCAGTTACCATCCAGAAGGCGAGGTCAGTACAGGCGCATCAAAGCTGGGACTGAGAGGCTGAAAAACAGCTTCTATCTCAAGGCCATCAGAATGTTAAACAGAAATTGTTAGATTACATGATTACATTGCTGCACTGTCGGAACTAGAAGCACAAGCATTCCGCTACACTCGCAATAACATCTGCTAACCATGTGTATGTGACCAATACAATTTGATTTGATTTCTACTATTCTAACTCTCAACAGTATGTTGAGACCCCGACTGATTCCCCCCTCAAAAACATATTATTGGTGGTGGGATCCTCAGAGCTTGATCAAAGGAAGACTCCCAGAAAGTCCCACCATCACTTCCCCTGCCATAGGCGCCGACGTCGATGACTCTGAAGCAGTAGTTTGCATCGACCACTACCGAGAGGATGATGAAATAGGTCCCCTTGTAGTTGTAGAACTGGGACCCAGAGCATGGTGGTGCCTGGATAATCACATGTTTTCCATTGATTGACCAAAGGCAGAGAAAGTTCCACTTCTTGTTGAACTCTTTCACAATGGCCCTTCAGTCTTCCTCCTTGGAGACAGGCATGTACTCTGGTACCAGATCATCCTAGACGGCTTTCGCCACTGTGGTCCAAAAGGTGTCCAAGTTGCAAGGAATCTGCAAAAAAATAAACAAATAAAAGGTTAATATGATTATTTAGCCTACGCCCTGCTACATTAATTACATCTAAACAGTAGGCCTAGTATAAGCACTTGTTTAAATAGCCCTTACGCAGCCGGGAGGTGTGCGGGGTCATTGTCCTGTTGAAAAACAAATGATAGGGCCTCCCGGGTGGCGCAGTGGTTAAGGGCGCTGTACTGCAGCGCCAGCTGTGCCATCAGAGTTCCTGGGTTCGCGCCCAGGCTCTGTCGTAACCGGCCGCGACCGGGAGGTCCGTGGGGCGACGCACAATTGGCCTAGCGTCGCCCGGGTTAGGCCTCCCTCCCTTGGTCGGTAGGGGTGTCCTTGTCTCATCGCGCACCAGTGACTCCTGTGGCGGGCTGGACGCAAGGCTAACCAAGGTGGCCAGGTGCACGGTGTTTCCTCCGGCGCATTGGTGCGGCTGGCTTCCGGGTTGGATGCGTGCTGTGATAAGAAGCAGTGCGGCTTGGGTTGTGTATCGGAGGACACATGACTTTCAACCTTCGTCTCTTCCGAGCCCGTACGGGAGTTGTAGCGATGAGACAAGAGCTACTACAACAATTGGATACCACGAAATTGGGGAGAAAAAGGGGTAAAATTAAAAAAAAAAAAAAAAAAAAAAATGATAGTCCCCAAACCAGAAGGAATTGCGTATTGTTGCAGAATGATGTGGAAGCTATGCTGGTTAAGTGTGCCTTGAATTCTAAATAAATCACAGACAGAGTCACCATCAAAGCACCATCACACCTGCTCCTCCATGCTTCACTGTGGGAACCACACATGTGCATCTCACAAAGACTCATCAGACCAAAATACAGATTTCCACAGTTCTAATGTCCATTGCTTGTGTTTCTTGGCCAAGCAAGTCTCTTCTTCTTATTGGTATCCTTTAGTCGTGGTTTCTTTGCAGCAATTCGACAAAGGCCTGATTCACACAGACTCTTCCGAATAGTTGATGTTGAGATTTGTGTGTTACTTGAACTCTGTGAAGCATTTATTTGGACTGCAATCTCAGGTGCAATTAACTCCAATGAACTTATCCTCTGCAGCAGAGGTAACTCTGGGTCTTCCTTTCCTGTGGCGGTCCTCATGCTAGACAGTTTCATGTCTTAAAGTAATGGACTGTCATTTCTCTTTGCATATTTGAGCTGTTCTTGACATAATATGGACTTGGTCTTTTACCAAATAGGGCTATCTTCTGTTGTGTCTTTTCTATGGATTAAATGATATGTGACATGCTATTTTATCAAATCAATTCTCTGTAATTAATATTACCTGATTAAACGAATGACGTAAATGTAATTACCTAGGAAATCGGGGCACCACGGAAGAATGTTCATAGAGTTGTTGTCTTCCGAATAAATAAATAAATAAGATCTGGTAATCCTTTATATCAATAGCAGTCAATTATTAATCGTCACCTTATTCAGTCTCATCTGAACGTCGTAAAATTCTTGGTTATCTTCACGAACCCGGGCTAACAAGTTGAATCAGCAATACAGCATTTGGTTTAATTATTTATTTACTAAATAATCACACAGAATTACATACACACAGGATGGATCATACATTGATTACTAATCATGTCACAAAAGTAAATGTCCCTAGGGGACAAAACCGATACAATGACTGTTTACACAAAGAAAGGGGGTTGAGTTTGAATGAAAGAGGAGGAAGACTGAGGAACAAAAGGATTGGGTCTGTATCTGACCTTGAGAAGCTATGCTATCGTAAGCACAGAATCTTATACATTCTAAATAACTGCCCATTCAGAAAAGGACAATGCAAGAAATATATTTACTCTGAGCTGCGCTTCGATAGATTGGTCGAAGATGGAAGGCTGGGATACGTTGTAGTCTGTCATCGTGTGGTAGAACGGATACGTTGTAGTACCTTGTCGTTCTGAAGAGATTCTCTGTCCTTTCCAAGACCACGTACGTTTACAGCTGTTGCTGGTAACTCAACATCTAGGATGTTTCACTTCTTTAGTGAATAAGAGTTCAAAGTTCATACCAAGCTGCCATACTAAGCTCATGCTGTATTCTGGCTGGTGTAGTCAAAATTCCTCCTTCCAGCGAGGCGATCATCTCCTCCACGTTGAAATTAGACCTTTTAAACGTATGAACACCGGCCCTCACATCGTCAGGAACACAAGTTAATTTAGTTAGGTTGTAGTTGACATTAGGCCTTTTAAACATATGGACATCATGGTTGACTTTCGTCAATGGGCTTTTGTAGTGGGGGAGAGAAGGGCATGTTTCATAGTTCTCAACCAATGTCTGTTCACTTGGGCGGGGCCACTGAGTGAGCATAGTTAACTTATGAAAACAATTCTCTCATTTAGAAGTTAAAATTATATTTAATCTTTTCACAAATAGTTTCATATTTAAACATTTAAATTGCACAACAATTCCATGTGAATCTGATAACTAGAATGTGTAGACTTTAATAATGTCTCAGACGATAACTCATCTGACATCATATTCTTTAAGTACCAACGGATGCTTTCACCTGGTTGGATGACCGAAATATTGTTCCGTTCCCAACCTTTTGATGTTACCATCCTCTATGTTAACAAAGGGCTTTCCAAGAGTCCATTCTGTAGAGTAGAGAGAAATTTGGGAAAGGTATTTATGGGTGGTCATATACCTCACCAACAGGGCAACGTCGTGACAATTCTGTATACCACCCCTACCTTGCTACAACACAACTGATTGTCTCAAACACATTAAGAAGGAAAGAAATTCCACAAATTAACTTTTAACAAGGCACACCTGCTAATTGAAATGCATTCCAGGTGACTACCTCATGAAGCTGGTTCAGGGAATGCCAAGAGTGTGCAAAGCTGTCAAGGCAAAGGGTGGCTACTTTGAAGAATCGCAAATATAACATTTTAACACGTAAATATAACACTTTTTTGGTTTCTATATGATCCCATGTGTTATTTCATGGTTTTGATGTCTACACTATTTTCTACATTGTAGAAAACAGTAAAAATAAAGAAAAACCCTGGAATGAGTTGGTGTGCCCAAAAAGTTTGAATGGTACTGTATATATACTGTAGGCATTATTACTCTGTGATTACCATTTTGTCCATTGCTAATTTTAATAACCTTCTAACCTTTAAATAATGTGCTACCAATTACATTTTGTATGTATACATGGTACTCCCCGTGCTGCTTTCTGGGCTGCAATGGGTTGACCCAGAAAAACCTTGAGAACCACTGTCCTCTATCAAGGCAAAGAGCAAGAGCTTTCTCAACTTCAGTCTCACTGTAGTAGATTCATGAAACATTTTCAGTGAACTAGCTTATATACAGTTGAAGTCGGAAGTTTACATAAACTTAGGTTGAAGTCATTAAAACTTGTTTGTCAACCACTCCACAAATTTCTTGTTAACAAACTATAGTTTTGGCAAGTCGGTTAGGACATCTACTTTCTACTTAGGACAGATTATTTCACTTATAATTCACTGTTTCACAATTCCAGTGGGTCAGAAGTTTACATAAACTAAATGAACTGTGCCTTTAGACAGCTTGGAAAATTCCAGAAAATGATGTCATGGCTTTAGAAGCTTCTGATAGGCTAATTGACATCATTTGAGTCAATTGGAGGTGTACCTGTGGATGCATTTCAAGGCCTACCTTCAAACTCAGTGCGTCTTTGCTTGACATCATGAGAAAATCAAAAGAAATCAGCCAAGACCTCAGAAAAATAATTGTAGACCTCCACAACTCTGGTTCATCCTTGTGAGCAATTTCCAAACGCCTGAAGGTACCACGTTCATCTGTACAAACAATAGTACGCAAGTATAAACACCAGCAGCCAACATACAAGGGAGCAAGGGAAATGAACATACTTTGGTGCGAAAAGTGCAAATCAATCCCAGAACAACATCAAAGGACATTGTGAAGATGCCGGAGGAAACCGGTTCAAAAGTATCTATATCCACAGTAAAACGAGTCCTATATCGACATAACCTGAAAGGCCGCTCAGCAAGGAAGAATCCACTGCTCCAAAACCTCCATAAAAAAAGCCAGACTACGGTTTGCAACTGCACATGAGGACAAAGATCGTACTTTTTGGAGAAATGTCCTCTGATCTAATGAAACAAAAATATAACTGTTTGGCCATAATGACCATGGAGGAAAAAGGGGGTGGCTTTCAAGCCAAAGAACACAATCCCAACCATGAAGCACGGGGGTGGCTGCATCATGTTGTGGGGTGCTTTGCTGCGGAGGGGCAAATGCTCTTCACAAAATAGATGGCATCATGAGGCAAGAAAATTTTGTGGATATATTGAAGCAACATCTCAAGACATCGGTCAGGAAGTTACAGCTTGGTCGCAAATGGGTCTTCCAAATGGACAATGACCCCAAGCATACTTCCAAAGTTGTGGCTAAATGGCTTAAGGACAACAAAGTCAAAGTTTTGGAGTGGCCATCACAAAGCCCTGACCTCAATCCTATAGAAAATGTGTGGGCAGAACTGAAAAAGCTTGTGCGGGCAAGGAGGCCTACAAACATGACTCTGTCAGGCGGAATGGACCAAAATTCACACAACTTATTGTGGGAAGTTTGTGGAAGGCTACCTGAAACCTTTGACCCAAGTTAAACAATTTAAAGGCAATGCTACCAAATATTCATTGAGTGTATGTAAACTTCTGACCCACTGAGAATGTGATGAAAGAAATAAAAGCTGAAATTAAATCATTCTCTCTACGATTATTCTGACATTTCACATTCTTAAAATAAAGTGGTGATCCTAACTAACCTAAGACAGGGAATTGTTACTGGATAAAATGTCAGGAATTGTGAAAAACTGAGTTTAAATGTATTTGGTTAAGGTTTATGTAAACTTCCGACTTCAAATGTCCTGTATAGCACAAACACTTTCCTCCGAAATACACCCTAAAACCGGACACGTTTCACATGCAGATGTCCAATGTGTCCCTTTTTTTCTATATTGTTTCTATCCCATAAACACATAGACGGAAGCTACACATATGCACTTTCTCCTGTGTTTGATCTACTTCAGTTTCTGAGACTGCATGGCAAAGCATAGTACAAGTTCAAAAAACAATGCATGTGACTCCCTTCACACACCACAGCCTTGGTACGGCAGATGTTCATCATATGAGTCGCAGCGGTGTGGATTGTATCCCATTGAAAAGAATGGACTTCCACCGAAAACACACAATTTGATGCAAACTGTGTGCAGACAACTTAACCCTAAACTTAATAGCATATTTTGAGAAATGTGTGCTGTGCAGGAGTGACACATCAAATGCCACCTGGCTACAGTTCTGATCTATATTCTCAATATTCCTTTATATCTAATTTACAGGAAGCTGATCATAATCAAAAAAAAGGTCAGCAGATGAATTGATCAGTTAAATGTTTTGTCTTAATTACAACGCTCTTATTAAACTGTGTGCACTTCCATTGCCTAGGTGATCGATTGATCGCTGAAAAAGAACACCGAGAGAACAACCTTTTCCAAACATCCGTCAGATCATCTGCAAAATGTGGCCAGTCTGCACGCTGTACATTAGAGGACTTAAAGGACATGGATGAGAGACAGACGGTCCATGTTTCAAGGTTTTAGAACGCTGGCGTGGTGTCTGGGACCCATCGCACCTAGCCCACTGTGACACTATCTACCGATTCAATCTACAATATGCTGATTCTATCATAATAAAGAACATTGGCTAAATCCCTGAGGGGAAAGGTTCTAATAGAAAAATAATTCTGCCCTTGAAACACTCCGGGCCGTCTTCTGATGAGATGATGCTATCTTTGTTTAGACTTCAACATCTAGGGCAGGGCCATGTGTGCTCATATATTTAATTAAAATACCATTGCCCGGTGCAAGCCCCAACAAAGCCTACTTATCATTTGTCAGCGCTCCCTTTCTACTTTAATTCAAAGATTATCGGTGTTGATTGGCACTTTTAAACAGAGTGAGGTGGAACCTAAACCAGTGCTGTAATGTGAAGAATATATCTGCTTGTCAAAGCTCAGGTGTTCAGGGACATCTTTTTTTTCTATTACCTTGACGTAAGGCCAGACACAGGCTGAATACCATCAGGCTAAACATGACTCGCCATGTCACTCTATTCTTCTGATCATCGCACTGGACATGACAAAATAACATGAATGGGTAACAGTTTACAATAAGGCACCCTTTATGAAGAATTGTATTCCAAATAAACTGGCTGTGGCTTCATGCGAATGTCAGACGACCTGTTTGCTTGTGGCATCCGGAGCAATCCAACTCCCAAGTGACTTAGTGCCTCGACGCCGGCATATATTTAAAGGTCTGTCATGATAAGGCATATTTGACATTCTAAGGCATATTTATGAGTGAGATATGTTTTGGGGTGGCTTGGGGTATAGCCAAAGCTACAGGATGATGCATGAGACACAGAGGGACTCGCAACGGAAATTGACGATATGTATGGATGATTTTCTGAATGTTCGATATGAACATGGTAGGTGTATAGTAGGTGTTTGATAGACTTTCAGAATTCAAAGCAGTTTAGTGTAAAATAGCTGACTACAGTAGGGGAGAGTGGGGTAACCTGAGCGATATTTTACTTTCAGCATCTCTCTGTCAAGGGAGAGACAGCCTACAGGGAGTAGGTGAGGGCACTCGGAGTGTGGTGTTAGGAAAACATCCTCTCATTCAACGTCAACAAGACAGAGACAAATGATCGTGGACTTCAGGAAACCGCATAGGGAGAACCCCGCTATCCACATCACCGGGGCAGCAGTGAAGGTGGCTGAAGAAATTTGACTCGTCACCTAAAACCCTTAAACTTTTACAGATGCACAATTGAGAGCATCCTGTCGGGCTGCATCACCGCCTGATACGGCAACTGATCCCCCACAACCGCAAGGCTCTCCAGAGGGTGGTGCAGTCTACACAACGCATCGCCAGGGGCAAACTACCTGCCCTCCAGGACACCTACAGCACCCGATGTCACAGTAAGGCCAAAAATATTATTTATTAACTAGTCAAGTCAGTTAAGAACAAATTCTTATTTAATTCTTATTTACGGCCTACCCAGGCCAAACCTGGACGATGCTGGGCCAATTGTGCGCCATCCTATGGGAATCCCAAATCACGGCCGGATGTGATGCAGCCTGGAATCAAACCAGGTACTGCAGTGACACCTCTTGTACTGAGATGCAGTGTGTTAGACCACTTCACCACTCGGAAGCAAGTATTAGGTAGTTGTAGTTGTTGTGGAATTGTTAGATTACATGTTAGACATTGCTGCACTGTCGGAACTAGAAGCACAATTATTTCACTACACTCGCAATAACATCTGCTAACCATGTGTATGTGACCAATACATTTTGAACATTAATCAATCAGCAGCACTCCTCAAAATCCCCAACTTTTGAAAGCTCTCCACGATAAACCACAGCTTTGGCCATGGCCTTTTACACAATGGACCCCAGGGTAGCAAACATTGACACAATCCCCTCTATCTTAAATCAATGTTATCTCAACAGAAAAGGATAGGGAGGCAGTTTCTTTTATTTGCAAGGACTGTCAGGTCGTCCCAGTACACAAAGCCATGAGATGACATTGATTCACCTTTCATTTGGAATTCTGCGGGGCATTCAACCATTGATTTTACAGGGAGAGCCAGATATGAAATGAGCCATTTTATAGAGGTCCTATCTGACCTACTCTTCCACTGGTATTCATACATGCAATACAAATGTTCCTGAACACACACACACACACACACACACGCACACGGCGGTTTTCCAATAAAAAAACATTCTGTTTCTCATCATTTACTATAAATAACTTCACAGCCATATTAACAACGACCCACTGGGCACAGATTCCATTTAAACATCTAGGTTTGATTTACATTTGTTTGAGTTTTCAACTAATGTGAATTCAACATGAAATCAACAGAAATATTCACCATGTCAGTGGATTTAGGTTAAAATTTGGTATTAAAAATAAGAGGAAAGGCCCTTACTTTGACGACTTTTTGCAAATCCAATCGGTTGTCCACGTTGACTCAATGTCATCACACTGAATTGTGTTGTTGAAATGAGGTGAAAACAACGTTGATTCAACCAGTTTTTGCCCATTGGGTAGACCCACCAGAAAGATCAAATGGTATATTGAAAAACATACAATAAAGTTCCAAATGTTGATACTCTGTCTGTAGAAGTGCCTTCTATATGTTTTCTCTCAAACCAACAGAGGACATCTTCCTTTCAAGCCACAAATTGCAACTGCATGCACAATAACAAAGAGGGGTCCCACTCCCTAAAGAATGTGTCTCAATTGCTGACAGAGCTGTCAGAACAAGCAATGATGAAAAAACACAACTGTATGTTAATTTTGTCCCAGAATGCTTTGTGAACATTCAAATTCTTGTTCTTGATTTTAAAGTTGAGAGTTTATTTTCTCATGGCCGACAGGATGGATGGCATGGACAGGTGGTGGAGAGGAAGGAGGGCTGAGGGGATAGACAATGTCCTTCCCTGTCAGAACCAAGGATAACTCCGGTTGCACGGAATGACTGGGGGATGTGTTGTCAGAAAGGATTTTCTTGGGGAATTTGAAAGTTGAAATGAATAATTGTGTATGTGTGCCCTGTGTACCCATGTGGGGAAAATAAGCTTCATTTTTCTACAAAAGGATAGTTGTGATGCACTGCCCTTTCCTCAGATTTCATTGACTTTTTATGAGAATTAAGTTGAATATGTCATTTGGTAGTGGATGCCTGGTATACTTTTGCTTGCACCGATCATTGTGTTAGGGGAATCTGTACAAGTTTCCATGTACAGTGTGTGCTACAAAAGACAACAGATGATTATTTCTTTCAAACGTCATGTGACCTGTTCCATACATAGCACATTAGGCCCACGCCATCAATTACAACTAGTGAAGACTTGAAGAGAAAGCCTATACCAGTTTGGTTTGTCAACCCTGCAGTCTAGAGCTAAGCCTACTACTATAATACCTGTACACAGTTGTTTAAAGCCTAGGAAACCATTCAAAGCAAATTGATGGATAATGTATTAAAGTTATTGTGTTCATAAATAATACGTGAACCAAAGAGAAACGGAACTCCTCATCTCAACGCCCATGGATAAAAAGGGAAGTTGCTTTGCCTTTTCACATGAGGCCCTTACTGAGATGCCACAGTCTAAACATATATCAAAGCCTTCCCCTCACAGAACTAACACAAATCTACAGATGAAGACTAATTCGACATTTTATCACATTTCAAGTGAATGATCTGCTGGCCAAAAAAAGTTAGTGAAACCATCCTTCACACGAGCAAATTATCATGTAGCGCGCGCACACGCACTCGCACTCGCACACACACACAGGTTGTGCAGTTGTGTCAATTCCAGACCTGTGTTTACTCCTGACGGGGCAGTTTTGTGTCGAGTCAGCATGTACACGGAAACGCCGGAGGCGAGGGCCTGCGGGGCCGTTTAGGATTTAGCGTAATGACACATTAATAAGGAGGAAGGAGGCCAGAGTCACTTTTTCAGGACATTTTATTAACTCACCCGCTTTGCAAACGCCAGTCAAACTGACACGCGTCGAGGGCCATAGCTCTTCACTGCTACCGGCGAGAGAACCAAGAGGAGATCCAGCCTCATGCATATCCATGAGAGAGGAAGGAAGCATCGGGCCCGGTCACTCTTTAGACGAGCCTCCCATCTCCTTGTAATTTTTCGCTATGACTCAGCCATCAATCACAACTGCGACCACATGAATATGGGATTGGAAGTGAACATTCTAATTTTCCTACTGCTTTGTATGCAAAGCCATTAAGGAGAGGTGCTGAATTTCAGAGACTGTACATTTGATTGGGGGAAATGTTGATGCTATCGTTTGAAATATGTCAAATGCAACAAAGACAATATTTTATGTTCAGTACAATGCTGGCATAACAATAATTGTCCTATCAAATTTCACCTCACGAAAGGAATCTTGACATAGCTACCGGTTGAACAACGTGATGCTATGTCATATTGGGTCATTACCACCATCACATAGCTGACCATGATCCTGCCACAAAGTATTGGAACAGTGGAACCACTTGGAAAATGCTAAATGTTCAAAGGACAATTCAACCACATTTTGACATATTGGTTTCCTTACCGTATAAGACGTCTACGGAAAGGTAAGACCGAAATCTATTCTCTTGCCCCTAACTGCAGCAGTCTCCATACCCACTCAGTTGAGAAAGTCAATAATCTGATAAAACACCGTAATGAAAGATCTGTAAGTAAAAATCAACGTCAATATTGTAACCAATCAGCACCCCAGGGTTAGACCCATCCATTGTTATAAAGGCCAAAATTCATATGAAAATGAATGATTACTTACCCGCCGTTCGTCGTGGAGTAAATTGATTGACGTTCACTCAGTTGCTTTCCCACATATACAGAGTACATTAAACCAGCAGTGACACATCCTCCTTTATTGTGTTCATGAAATAGCTGAATGTATTGGGATTTCTTCGAAACAGAGCTCAAACAACACTATCTTCACAACCAAGGCCTTGCTTCGCCTTTTGGAGTAACAGCAATGTAAACCCAACAAAAAAAAACACAGAACCTTTGCGATAACTACGTGGTAAATCTTAATCAGTCATTTATTTGTTGGCAAACAAGTTTCACTGTTACAACAAATATTAGTTATGAGGTCATTCAACTTGGAAACCCATACAAAAATGAATAAATAAAAAGCCATAATCATACTCATAATAAAAACTACTCTGTGCTGCTGAATTCTTTACCTCCATTTATCACTGTACTTTGTCATTTGAACAAATAAATAAATATATTTCCAGTTGTTTTTCCTCACTCGAAAACTTTTGCAGTGCCCAGTTACTTATTGATGTTCAATTTGTTCACTTTCTCTCCGAGAAGCACCTGTCTCTTAACTGATGAGGAAAGAAAATAGCTCTCTCTCTCTGCAGGCCAACTCTTGGCTAACTTTTCTGACACTTGTGATTTCGTCCCCTTCTATGGTGGGTGAACCAGAATTCTCTTTCTATCCACACAGTGAAGAAATAACCAAACTGTAAAATAAAATGGTTTGGAAAACATTTGTGGTTACACCGCTATGTACGCTAATAAGTGTTTTGTGATTTTTTTTTTGTCGGTGTTATTTAGTTTTGTTGCTTTGTTTATTGTTTCTTGGAAAAAAATAGGCAAAATAATGCTCAAGACCAGCACAACAAAAAGGAAATGCTCCGAACCAACTACATTTACAGAGACAAAGGTTTGAGTGGAACAAAAATTATACTATTATGTGCAATGCTAGTATCTGTACATTTACATAGAAATACCTCAGAATTCTCTGTTATTAGTTTTTTCCCTCCATCTTCTTCAACGGTTATTATTGTTACGGCAAAAGGAAGAAAAAAAACAAGAAAAACAAAAATATGCTGTAAAGCACACGTGATTTAAATTCCTTCATTGTTCAAAATCTGTTAATGTCGAACTTGCAGGAACACGTCAGCACAAAATGTACTGCAAAATCACCATAGAGGAAGAACCCCCCTTAAAAAGCCAGTATGGATACAGAAGTATAATAAAATAGTCTTATTCTTGATTTGTTCCGATTTTTAACTCTACACATCAACTAGAGGCAGAATGTATTTTGGGTCCGTTTGTAGTTCCTTTGGACTGTCAAAATACATTTCAGAGCTCGAGATCCAGCTGTCCCGTGTGTTCATCTCCCCTCCCACTGAGAGAAAACACATCAATCCATACAAGGTTCGGCATCTCGCAAAAAAAGTGAAATGCACATCAATAGATTTCTCCAACATCGAACCGAGTCAAGTCGTATTATCCACAAAACATAACAGTTTCAATATTCTGTTTGCTGTCAGTATTGAGACAGGCATCAGTTTCGCTTTTCAAATTCGGGACACGGAGTAAAAAAAAAACAGGGGAACGTGTAGGGCGAAGGGGAGGCAGAAAAAAGCGGGAACCACGGCAATAAGGAATTGGGGCAAATGGGTCAGGGGGGTTGGGTCTGTGGGCCTATAGGCTGGTGACCAGGTGCGAGGGCTCCTGGGGGGCCTCTTCGGGGGGCAGATCCTCCTTGTTGGGGGGCACAATGAACCCGTCACTGCTGCCCCTCCCCAGCTGGTAGTAGGAGTGCAGCTGGTGCAGGTGGTTACGTGAGCCCAGGTTGGGCATGCTCTTGTAGTAGACATCGTCCTGGCTGGCCTCGGGGCTCCTGCCCCCTGCCGGTAGTCCCTCTCCTGCATCTTTATCAGCAAGGGGGGCAGTGGAGGTGCCGTTAGCTGTGGTATCTGGTAGGCCTGCCAGCACGGGCATGCTGGTGTAGAGGGAGTCCCTGTGGTGGTGCGGGTGGTGGGGTTGGGAGCTGGGCAAAGTGGGCTCCACGTCTTGGGTGTTCTCGTTGGTGAGCAGGGGGAAGAAGCTCTCACTGTTTTCCTGCGGGATCCGCCGGCGGGACGAGGACGAGGTGGTGGTGGCCGAGGAGAAGGCTGGGTGGTGGAGGTGGGGGAGCGGAGGCTGATGCGGCAGGCCCTGGTTGTGGAGGTGGTTGTGGTGGAGGTTGTCAACGGGCGGCAGCAACGGTGGTCTCTGGGGCAGAAGAGGGGCGTTGGACTCCTCCCGAATCAACTCCAGGCCCAGACCCTCATCGTGGAGGTGCGGAGGGAAGGAAGACTGATCATCCAAACCCAGCGCCACATTCATCCCCATCCCCCCCATCCCCCCCATCCCTACACCCATCCCCATACCCCCCAGACTAACATCCTTGCCTCCGTTGCTCACGTTGTTCACCAGCTTGTTCATGAGGTTGCGGTTTTGCTCGTGGTTGTTCAGGTAGGAAGGGATGTAATTGGAGGTCAGCTCTTTCAGGATCTTCTTCTCCAGCGTGGTCTCCTTGTGGTTGTAGCCCCGGTCGATGATCTGGACACAGTCACTGATGTACTCGGCACTGGCGATGCTGTAGCTGTTGCCGTGGTTACCATTCAGTGGTAGAGTATCCATGACACTTGTATCCCGGGCATTGTTCAGGATTCCCTCTGGGGAACAAAGAGGAAAAGAGGAGAGAAGCTCATATGAGAGGGACGGAAGTAGCGGTCGCTCATTAGAATGGCTAAATGTCAGCCGCTTGGACGTGGTCATGCACACATTCGGCTTTCTTTCCGTGTGTTGTGGAACCTTCAGGGTGGCTCACCGATTGTGATATGTTGGCCTATAGGTCAACAATCTTTCACTTGATTTTTGTGTTGTGTACATATGGTATGTTCACAAACTGCAAGATTGTCTCAATGATTCAACGTAGTCAGTCAATACTAGATACACTTACCTTTACTCAAGCAACACACAAGTACTCAAGCAACACACAAGTACTCAAGTACTAGTAATGCAATCTACATTTCTATCGCGATCCTCTCTGTTTGGCTTGTGTTGTGATGTTGTTGGGAATAACTTTGTCCAAACATGAGAACATTTATACGTGTGACAATTGACAACATGTAAGCTTTAGGCACATACACTCAACAACAACAAACCACAGCCATGCATTTCCTTTTAAGAGTGAGATATATTACCTACAGCTCTGTTTATACATTTCGACCCCAGTTCTATTATCCCCGACTTAAAAGGTACATTCAGCAATACGCCATATTCATAAACTGGGGGCTATTTCCTGCCTACAGCCATCGACAAAAACAAAATTGAATATAGGGATGAGCCAAAAGTAGCAGTCATGGCAGATTTGAATTGTGTGTGTTTTTTTTATGCCTGTTAGCATGGTGATGTCATACTGCTGAGTCTACCTTTAAGAAAGCGTAATCTTTAAATGGATTTGTCCATAGACTAATGTAGAAAGAAAGTTAATGGTAAACTTAATGACTCCGCAATGATACATATAGGCCATAGAGGACATGGTGATAAGGGGTCAGCTTTACAGTTATACATTAGGAAAATACTTTCTGTTCTCTCATGCAGAGAAAGTATGGATGTTTTATATTAAAATGTCCACGGTGTCTTATAGGGATGCGTCAATGCAAATGTAGGAAATGTCAGCATTCAGCCTCACACAAGGTCATCAGGATATTTAAAAGGTGTTTGAAAGAGGAATGTCTAAAGTTAAAGCCTCTCCACCTCTTTTTTTTTGTTGTTGCAAAAACTGTATGTAGGTTTGACCTTTGTTTTCTGCAAAGTGCGGCTGAACTTGTTCTAATGTAAAACAGTAACATATGCCGGTGGTGACCAAGTTCCAAGATTGGCATCGGATTTTGATTGGCCAACATTTGAGATGAATTCAATCTCTTAGGACCAGGAGCATGCTGGCTACTTTGGACAATTGAATCTTATATTATGGATTACAATGTCAGCTATACAGGATGACAATATCTTATCAGAGGAGGCTGGTGGGAGGTATAGGAGGAAAGGCTCATTGTAATGACTGGAATAAATGGAACGGTATTAAAAACATCAAACATATGGAAACCACATTTGACTTTGTTCCATTAATTCCATTCCAGCCATTACAATGAGCCTGTCCTCTCATGGCTACTCCCACCAGCCCCCTCTGGATCTTATTATATAAAATGGATGCTCCTTGGGGCTGATCGATTTGCAGAAGACATCAAGTTCTTTCAAGGCATCTCCTTTGTGAATATATTTGATGGACATTCTCCAGAAGTGGGTGATTATTTCAGAGGAGCGTCTGACATTTGGAATAGTTCAGTTCTACTTCCAAATAAGATGACTGTTTTCTCATTCCCCCTTTGTCAGCATAGAGTGAAAAGAAAGTAAAGCTAAGGTCAATTACATTTGGTAAGCAATGTTTAGTTTGACTCCCATACTTGTCTCTCTGTAGGGGTCTTATTGACAGCATGAGGAAAAGGAAAGACAAAGAAAAAACCACAAGTAAGCATAACAGTAACAGGTAGAAGAGACGTTCACACAGGCTTGATGATGCGTTTCCAGAAATGACCTCCCGTTTGTGATGTCACCATGCGTATTTGATAACACTGTCTTAGAAACTATAACCAGAGTATATTCAAGGGGGGAAGATGCGTTTACATATATGACGTACACTATTCATATTGTTATTACATTACATGCTAGTAATCTCCATTGCCAACAAACACTTGTGCACATGCCCCTATCACTCTCCCATCGGTTTTTGGTAAGCGGTGGCTAAAGTTAGCTGACATTTGAAGTGGCTTTTTAGAGAAAACCAAATCATGGATTTCAGTAAGTCATGATAGTACTATTTGGACGGGTTCATCATTGATACAGTAATTGGCTCTGCTGGTGTTACTCCATAAAACTCCTATTTGACAGTTTAGTCTTGAAAGACGAACAACCATTTCAGAAGTATTGATCTGACTAAATACATTTCAGTCACATTTTCAGACACAATTTGCCTGACATGTACTTTTAATATATTGGACAGCTTTGGTAGAAAATTCTCTCGTTTTGTGCATTATTTTTAATGAACTGCAAAACAACAGTATTGTAGTGCATTGATGTTGTTTTTTGCTGGTTGGGAAAACATACTGCTTTACAGATTTTGAGGTTCATAATTACCAATGGGATACTGGCCCTTTACATAATTACCAATGGGATACTGGTCCTTTACATAATTACCAATGGGATACTGTCCCTTTACATAATTAGGAAGGTTCAGGCGGCTTAGTGTCATAAAAATTGCCAACATCATGTTGTCTTATTGGAAAGGAGCCCGGAAGTAGAAAAGTTTTGTTTATGCTACTTCATTAGGAGCTCACCTTCTGTGTTTTTTTTTAAATATTAGAATCATTGATTGGGAGCACTAACAGAACAAGGATGTTCCTTCAACAATCTACCAGCAACACTTTGAAGTTGCAGTGCACACAGCAAGCTTCATGGACAACCACAGCAAGCTTCACGGACAACCACAGCAAGCTTCACGGACAACAGTGCAGCAAAACATCAAACGACTGGTGGTGTTTTCAGCTCCCAATTGGCGTGCTGACGTCCCTTCCCAATAGTTTGGGTTTGCTGCACCATTTCCCCACACTGAATTATGCATGCCAGGCAAGTGAGGCACATGAATGAGTTTGGAGTGTGACAAAGTGATTAGTGACGGAATGGCATGCCCCAATGGGAAGCCACCATAAACCCCCTCCCGCCAAAAGCCTCCAGCAGGTCTTTTGGGGACAAACGCAGATTTGTGTAGCAAAAAAAGTCATGTCTAGCGGCATTCCAGCGACATTCATGAAGGAATGAAAAGAAGGCTGGCACACCTTGCATGTTGTACATGCCCACTGACGGGTTGTTATAGACGGCCGATTCCCCGAGCAATGTGTTATAGGGATTGTTAGTGCCATGGGGACGGAGGAGAGCGTTAGTTATAAGATGGTTAGCCATTGCCCCTGGAGCAGCCAGATAGAGACAGAGGGAGAGAGAGAGGGAAGTAAGAGGGAGAGAAAAAGAGAGAGAACATATGTATCAGTCAGGCAGACGCAGCCGAGGCAATGACAGCAATACACATTCACATGATCATTAAGGGCGAGTTGTTAAACAGTCGGGCTACAGTCGTAGCAAAGCTTGAAACAGACATGATCATGGTTTATCACGACGGCAGCAGTGAGGTGGGTCAATGATGACTCTGCTTATTCAATGGGATAAACGTCCATTTAGCATTGTTGGAATTGGTGTGCTCACATTCAAGAGGTAGAATTGTAGGGGGGGGGGGGGGGCCCAAATTGACCATGTCATTTTACAAATGCTTTTGAGCTGAATGTCATTTCCCCCCCTCCCAATTCCACCCCATGTACAAGGTACAGATGCTCGCTGACAGTGTGCAACAGTACATACATAGACATTGTTTTGAAGCATAGACATACACAAAACGAAGACATAACACTTCAATAACATACCTGGACATAACATGGTCAAATTACCACTCTACAGTATAGAACATGTTCACTCCATTTGATTTGAAGAAGGATGTTATGAAAGCTTTTGGCAGGTAACATTTCCGGGTTACTGTATTACGTTGTGTAAATGGTCTACATCTCCCATATCATTTGTCCAGTAAAATATTGCCTTCACTTCTTGGCATTCATCTTTCCCATAGACAATCCCCTGGCAGAAATACCCTCAAATAAAACATCCTCATGGATGGTAAGTGCCATTACAGTGCTGATTGTTGTCCCTTCGCAGTCCCTTTTCCCTGTACCACGTCTTTCTACTTGACTTCGTTTGAGCAAAAGTGGAGGTTTGTGAAAATAGAGGCTCTGATTCTACTTGTCTAATCGTCACTCCGGACTATGCGGCAGTGACTGATGCCTTTGCCTGTGGGACTCATCTGTTCCCAGATCAGTTCTAAATAAACGTTTAACTTTGAGCAATGTGACTAAATGTATCTAGACTAGAAGATAACACAAATTCTATGAATGAGGAGGTAGTTTGGATGTGGGTTGAATGCCGCACAGCAGTTAGTGAAGAAAAAACAGACTGACTTTTTGGGGAAATTGAAACATTTTGCGAAATCTTGAAATATTGTGAGTTACGGTATCCAGTTGAACATATCTGCAATAAGCTCCTGTTTATATGTTATGTTCAAATTGCCGAAACATCTAAGAGTATGTTTTCTCTCTTCAGATTCAGAGCACATAATATGATATTATTGAGATCCTAACATGCGCTCTATGACATACCCCATTCAAGTGTGCAGTGTGTACCAATGACTGCATAAATATCTCCCCCCCAAAAAAAATTCAGCAGAGGCGGAAATGCATGCCAATTAGTTCTGCCGACGAGGGACACTGTTCTCTCGCAGTGCTCTGAATCTGTCAGAGCCAGGAAAAAAAAAAAGAGAGAGAGAGAGAGAGAGAGAGAGAGAGAGAGAGAGAGAGAGAGAGAGAGAGAGAGAGAGAGAGAGAGAGAGAGAGAGAGAGAAACGAAGGAGACAAACTGGTTCTCTAATGACCGATAACTCTGGTCTTGTACATACAGTGCCAGGGAATGTCTGTGTGTCTCAATTCTACGCCTGAACCAATTCTGAAAGGAGAGGTAGAGGACTCAAGGAAATGGCAAGAGTTGGAAGATGTATGACTAATTATGATAGCTAACTTTGAAGATTGTGTACAGCTCCGTTACGCATACTGTACTAAGGGCATAACGCACTGACCTAATGATAACATGTTGGGAATGAGCTAACAGTTACAGTATGTGTAATTTGGCCAGCAAGGGCATAATGGGAATGGTACAGAGGGGAATCTTCTGTTATGTGTGACTACAGGCGATATTCTGTAGCTGTGCTATCGTCTTAGAACATGTATTATTGACTAGAATTTGAACCTAAATCAGTTTCCTGTTGGGTTGTCTACTCCTCTGACCACACAGCAAAGCATGAACAAAATGGCCGACATTATAATTGCCCAAAGGACGACAACAAAAAAGATTTAAGTCCAATCAGTTATCCAGTTGAATAACTTCACCAAGTGAGTTTTAAGAGGCATATCATTTTATGAATATTTCATTGCAGGAGTATCTTCAACTCCAACAATCACGTCGATGCATCGGAACAGAATCACAATATCACAATTTACTCAACTAAACTCCTATTTTAGACTTCATTTGCATACATTGTTTGATGTGGCTATTAATATGGATGTATGTATACATTAGGTTATAATTTCCATTTGATATGATCACTATGTACTCATTTCTTGTTGCTGTTGCTTCTCTTATTCTGAAGCCTTCCAAAAATACCAGCCTAATTTTAAATTATAAACAGCTCCTCCCCACCCTCTGTTGGTTCCCCCACTTATTGGGTCTGTGTTTGATATATTGGACCATTTCCAAATCATGAATGCGGGGATAAATTAAACAAGTCGAGGCTATCAAGATGATTGCATGCTTCCCTCTCAAGAGGAGAGAAGTATGGAGTCAGCAACAGTTATGCAGAGACTGAGGCAAGGAACTGAATATTGAGTTGAAGAAGGACTAGCAGGGAGAGACGTATTCTCTTCCACACATACTGTAATTCCATAATAACATTGCAGAGAAGAGCAAGGAGAAGGTTTGTGATGTTTATGACGCTTCAGAACATGATGTGCTATCCTGCGCCAGACTGAAAATGCATCTGTGCAGACTTAGTGTTTATTCTCACGCTTTACACATCAGACCTGACGCATTTCAACGCCTTGAGCTGAAAACGTGTTAATTAATTTACTCCCTCTTCCTGGTCTTAGTGATATATCTATGGCAGTGTCTTCTAGGCCTGCCCACTCCACTGAGCTCCACTCCTTTCTCTCTCTCGCTCCCCCAGCTAAGAGCCAACATCTTGGGATGACGCTCGTCGCTGAGTGCCTAATTATTGAGATCTCGACACTTCCTCTCACCGTCGAACATCAATCCATCATCTAAACTGCGTATTAGTGTCCGGGTTGAGAGGGAGAGGGCGAGCGGATTGAGAGAGTGAGGTAGTGGCAGGGACTCAACCCCTCCGTCAAGGGACCCAATGTCTGGAGAGGAGTCGTCCCTGAGAAATGTCAGGGGGGTGGCATCATCATCTAGTGCAGATATGGTCTAGGAGGATTATATAATGCCTCTGACACTCAGACCTCAGAGTCTGCACTAGACGTGTGTATTTATTTGGACCGCTATCCAACGTGCTACTGTGTATTTATTTGGACAGCTATCCAATGCGCTACTGTGTATTTATTTGGACCGCTATCCAACGCGCTACTGTGTATTTATTTGGACAGCTATCCAATGCGCTACTGTGTATTTATTTGGACAGCTATCCAACGTGCTACTGTGTATTTATTTGGACCGCTATCCAACGCGCTACTGTGTATTTATTTGGACCGCTATCCAACGCGCTACTGTGTATTTATTTGGACCGCTATCCAACGCGCTACTGTGTATTTATTTGGACCGCTATCCAATGCGCTACTGTGTATTTATTTGGACCGCTATCCAACGCGCTACTGTGTATTTATTTGGACCGCTATCCAACGCGCTACTGTGTATTTATTTGGACCGCTATACAACGCGCTACTGTGTATTTATTTGGACCGCTATCCAACGCGCTACTGTGTATTTATTTGGACCGCTATCCAATGCGCTACAGTGTATTTATTCGGACCGCTATCCAATGCGCTACTGTGTATTTATTTGGACCGCTATCCAATACGCTACTGTGTATTTATTTGGACCGCTATCCAACGCGCTACTGTGTATTTATTTGGACCGCTATCGAACGCGCTACTGTGTATTTATTTGGACCGCTATCCAACGCGCTACTGTGTATTTATTTGGACCGCTATCCAATGCGCTACTGTGTATTTATTTGGACCGCTATCCAACGCGCTACTGTGTATTTATTTGGACCGCTATCCAACGCGCTACTGTGTATTTATTTGGACCGCTATCCAACGCGCTACTGTGTATTTATTTGGACCGCTATCCAATGCGCTACTGTGTATTTATTTGGACCGCTATCCAACGCGCTACTGTGTATTTATTTGGACCGCTATCCAACTCGCTACTGTGTATTTATTTGGACCGCTATCCAACGCGCTACTGTGTATTTATTTGGACTGCTATCCAACGCGCTACTGTGTATTTATTTGGACCGCTATCCAATGCGCTACAGTGTATTTATTCGGACCGCTATCCAATGCGCTACTGTGTATTTATTTGGACCGCTATCCAATACGCTACTGTGTATTTATTTGGACCGCTATCCAACGCGCTACTGTGTATTTATTTGGACCGCTATCCAACGCGCTACTGTGTATTTATTTGGACCGCTATCCAACGCGCTACTGTGTATTTATTTGGACCGCTATCCAATGCGCTACTGTGTATTTATTTGGACCGCTATCCAACGCGCTACTGTGTATTTATTTGGACCGCTATCCAACTCGCTACTGTGTATTTATTTGGACCGCTATCCAACGCGCTACTGTGTATTTATTTGGACTGCTATCCAACGCGCTACTGTGTATTTATTTGGACCGCTATCCAATGCGCTACAGTGTATTTATTCGGACCGCTATCCAATGCGCTACTGTGTATTTATTTGGACCGCTATCCAATACGCTACTGTGTATTTATTTGGACCGCTATCCAACGCGCTACTGTGTATTTATTTGGACCGCTATCGAACGCGCTACTGTGTATTTATTTGGAACGCTATCCAACGCGCTACTGTGTATTTATTTGGACCGCTATCCAACGCGCTACTGTGTATTTATTTGGACCGCTATCCAACGTGCTACTGTGTATTTATTTGGACTGCTATCCAACGCCCTACTGTGTATTTATTTGGACCGCTATCCAACGCGCTACAGTGAATTTATTTGGACCGCTATCCAACGTGCTACTGTGTATTTATTTGGACCCCTTATCCAATGCGCTACTGTGTATTTCCATGATTGTTTTGGGAGATAATTGTCATCATATCACGAAATTGGGAGATAATTGTCATCATATAATGAAATTGGGAGATGAGCATTTGTGGATGGTTCAACTTATTTTTAAAGAACAAAGCAATTACCATTACTTTCTTGGTTTTGCACTTTGTTGGTTGACAGCTGTCACGAAGACGGGTATAGCATTTACAAATAGTCCTGCCTCAAATAAATATTTTGCTGTTGTCCAACTGCTTTTTGGTTAGGCAAATGTATTCATGCTTTGTGCAATTCATATTGGCATTTACTTTGGTTCTTGGTTCCATCAGGTGCAAAATCCACCCTTTTGAAAAAAATGAAAAGTTTCTTAATTTGATAAATTAGCACATACACTAACTGCATTATCACATTGAAAAGCTTCATTATTTTACAAAAGTCAAGGTCATTTGGGATGAGTTGCTATTTGAATAAAGTAAGGGATGAATACTTTTTTATTAACAGCAGGACAACTTTCTAAACGAGCAGGTGAGGGGGAGAGGAATGACTCATCTTAAAACACGAAACTAAAACATGTTCATCCAACTCTTCCCCTATTCTAGTTCTGCCACAAGTCACAAAGTGGACCATCTCTTGTCAAGTGTGAGAACAACCCATAGACTAATATGCTGACTTGAAGGATCGCATATTTCATAGTCAGGACACTGAATGAGCATAACGCAGGAATCTCCAACTCCAGTCCTAGCGAGCTACTGTGTTTGTGATTTTGGTCCAGCCCAGCACTAACACACCTGCTTCAAACAATCACGGTCCAGACAGACGACCATTATTCGGCAATCATTCCAAACAGGTGTCTTTGTGCGGAAGTGGAACAAAAGCACCCATGAGCTCTTCAGGACCCAACACAAAATCCTTCCGCTTTTGTCACAAAGGCTATTTTTTCCCCTTCTTCCTCCACATCACACAACGTTGAAAACCTAAAGGAGAGGCTAGTGGGTTGCGGCGCGTTCAAGCATGTGCGGAGCAAATTGACTGAATATTACCTCTGTTCAACGATGCCGAGCTGTTGATGTCGCCGGTTATGAAAGACGACTCTGACTGTTTCCTGACTGTGTCGTTCCACATCCGACGGATCCGACTCTGCAGAGGGGGAACATTACAACTAACACATCAGTGGGGTTTTGTAACGGTAATGGAATCAGTGCTTAAAGGTGGCTTCCAGTTAGGATGTATACAGTCTGTCTTGGGTGTGTGCAGCAACATTCACCATAAAAACACACCTCAACTCTGTGCTGATACATTCATTCAGACCTCTTGTTGCTGAAGACGTACACAGTACATTACTGTATTCTTTGTTACTGTGTTTTTCTGTAAGGCTTTGTGAAGGTTTGACTTCCACATCTCACAATAGTGTTATCGCACTTGAGGCGTTGCAACTGTTATTGCTACCTCTCGTCGCTGTTATTGCTACCTCTTGTTGCTGTTATTGCTAAGTTTCACTGGTGTTATTGCTACCTCGCATAACTCCACACTGCTGTAAAAGTCAAGGCCATGTTCAAGTGAAAAAGTGCTTGTGGGAGCAGACTTACCTTCAAATAGTATTTACAGTATTCAGATACTTTAATCGTTTGATCGAGCCTGCCTGCAGTAAAAGCATGGGCAGGGTTTGCACTTTTGGGACTATTCCATTGGTTCCATTGAGAGGTACAGGCTCAATCAAGCACAGCTTAAGTCTTTGAGAGAAAAACATGATAATTCTATTTCAACCCAGCGCTGTGTGGGAGTTGGGTTGATCAGTGTTCATATTTCAAAGGTCTCTTTCTCTGTCCAAGTCTCACTTCCAACTTTCATTTAGAGAGAGAACCCTACCTCCCTAACCACCCAGAGCCCACCGGTTTACGATGTACTTTGCTAATTACACGTTCATTTAAAAGCCTCCGAGTTGCCGATAAATTACAGGGTGTTTACGACCGCTTCCGTTCACATGCGGTTGATGGCGAAAACTCGGCGTAGCGGTTAGCCGTTGTGTCAATGTGCTGCTATATGTAATTAAAGGGTTAATTATGTACGCTGAGACCAGCTTCCGTCGTGACAGGCTGATAGACTATTTGCATGATTCATAAATGTATTGTTAACAACCTATTAATTAACATTGACCAAGTAAATACACTAAATGGGCTACAATGAACTTTCCGGGTCAACATCAGCAGATAGAATGAAGTAAAAATCTATATCAGATATGCTCGTAGTCAACCAAGTACATTGCCATTTGAGGTGAGGTGAGAGGAGAGGCGCTACCTACCTGTGAACCGGTGGAATATCTCCCTGGTGGGCGGGATGCTGAGCTCTTCCCAGAGCCAATGGAACTCTCCACACTCTTGCCACTGCAACAGTGGGTACGCAGACACTTTCCGTACTCTTTACGCACCTGTGAACCACACACACACACACACACACATTCCCATTCAGATGCAGAAAACCAAACAACTTTTTGGTGATACTGTGAGAAAATGAATACTGTAGTTAATAACTACATTACACTCTAGCTTGCTACATGGTAATAAGCCATGTCATGTATAATTCTGAGCTAACCACTTTGCATTTCATGTGTGGTTTGAGAAGCTGACTAAAGCTCATACAGCACGCTAATACAGAGGCATATTTATCAAGCTACTCAGAGTCAGAGTGCTGAATTAGGATCAGTTTTGCCTTTAGATCACAAAGAATAAGATTACATGGACAGGACGGGACCTGATCCTAGATCAGCACTCCTTCTCTGAGCCGCTTTGTGAATACAGTCCCTGAACCACAAGGTTAGAGTAAAACACACACCTTCTTCTGGAGGACACAGTGGAAGATGAAGATGAACATGCCCTGCAGGGAGTTGAAGATGGTGAAGAGGTAGGCCATGATGACCGTGCTCTCGTTGACGTACATCAGGCCGAAGGCCCATGTCAGGCCCAGCAGACAGAGCAGCGCTATGGCCCCAATCACCCACGATCTGAAAGCAGAAAGAGACAACGTCAACATTCTGGACGTTCTCAGAACTGCTAGAGAAGTAACAACTCAACTTGAATACTTGCGAAAAGATCTTTGATTTTTGTAGTCTGTAATTTCCTAAAGAAATGTATGTGAATTATCACAAACTATCACCAGTGATGATTGTGGACTAGGGCCTGCATTCTGTCTGACAGATCCCTGTGCATACATAGAGTGGGGCAAAAAAGTATTTAGTCAGCCACCAATTGTGCAAGTTCTCTCACTTAAAAAGATGAGAGACAAAATGAGAAAAAAGACAGGTGTCTTTTATACTGATAACAAGTTCAAACAGGTGCCATTAATACAGGTAACGAGTGGAGGACAGCGGAGCCTCTTAAAGATGCCACAGGTCTGTGAGAGCCAGAAATCTTGCTTGTTTGTAGGTGACCAAATACTTATTTTCCACCATAATTTGCAAATAAATTCATAAAAAATTCTGGATTTTTTTTTCTCATTTTGTCTGTCATAGTTGAAGTGTACCCATGATGAAAATTACAGGCCTCTCTCATCTTTTTAAGTGGGAGAACTTGCACAATTGGTGGCTGACTAAATACTTTTTTGTCCCACTGTATTCAGTAGCTGATGGTAAAACTCTAACTATGTAAATATTTAATTGTCCCAGGAAGCTACAGGTGGAAACGCACAAACAAGGTCTTAGTTTGGTTTCGAGACCAGATACAGGAGAGGTGACTTCAAAGTCAACCAAGCCTCTGAGGTGGTCTGAAGTGGTGACTGTTCTCAGACTTCCCACTTAGCATTCTGTCGGCAGTGCACAACTCGGAAGGAGCATCGCTCACTGAAGCAAAACAAAAAAAACGGCATTTAAAAACGTTTAGCTATCTTGGTCTGTGAACATACAGATGAACCAAAAAGAGAAGAGAAACGCAGGTAAAAATAAATGTCCACCAGACAGACAAAAGTCCAAATCTAGATGAAGGGAAGGAGGGAGGAGAGAAACGAAGCGGAAAATCGACAGGAGGAGTGGAATTAAATTGAATCGTGTGTTCGCCTGCTCCTTGGGGACACCTATCATTTTTCTCTCGCTCGCCTTCTTTCAAGAGTTGCACACATTATTCATCAATTACATGACAGACCATCAGATAGTGTACTCTTTAAAATTTGAAAATGGGAGAGAGAGACTATTACTGGACCAGGAACAGTGGAAAACTCAAGGTAACTCCCCAATATTAAAATAGTACTTGGTGTATAATTAATACATAGACAATAGGCGATACAGTTTGTATGACCTCGGGGCTAGCAGGTATGGCATAATCACTGGAAGACAAATGAATATGAACACATGTAAACACAGTATTTTGAATGTGCTGCCCGAGGGTTGTCCCAAAAGCCTCGACAAATAACGAAGCTCTGAATAATTATGCTAGTATAAACCGAAATACCAGTGCACTTCAAATCAATGAAATTATGAAAACAATTACTTTTTTTCAAAGCTTAAATTGCACAGTGCATGACTACTTCTCCCGTGAGAAACTGGGAGACTTGTTTCAGCGTTCTGAGATGACTTCACCAGAAGCGTACCCATTTGAGCTAATATTGAACAAATGTGAGGTGTGGGTGAATATTCCTTCCCTACGACTTGACGGAGAGCTTCACTAAACATTTACTAAAGGCATGTGGTGGTATAAACATGACTCATTACTTTGTTATGATGAAATGTATGGATAATGAAGATAGTGTGTCATGAATGGATGACCTGTCCATTTTACTCTTACTTGATCTCAGGTTCGTAATCCTCATAGCTGACAGGAAAGAAATGAAAAGCAAAATGAAATCAATAACCAAACAAAACTCCAAAGCAAATATTCCATTAATATGATTCTGAATGACACAATATAGTAATAGGAGAGGGGGACAGACACACAGACATAAAGACAAACATGAAATAATAGTCCCCAAAAAATGTCTCATCAAATAAAGTACTATATTGATTACATCCAATAGTCTTGAAGCCAGAATCCTCTTACTCTCACTCACTCACTCGAATTTTGCGAGTCAGTTACAGGTGCTAAACGTAATTATCGTATTCACAAGCGTCTCCACTCCTCAATAAAAACGGGAGGGCCTAGCATTTCGCCTCAATCGTCTGTAATAAATGGGCCAGGTGCGATAGCAAAAATAAATGATTTATGGAATTATTGGGGCCAACCATGAAACATAATATTCACAGATCTATCTTAATGACCTGTTGGGAGAGGCACTTCATCAAGCTGATTGCCCCCTCAGGTAGATCCAACGAGGGTGGAAAAAAATATAAGAGGGAAATATTGACCTGGAACTAGGGCAATATTGCAGAGGGATGGGCGACAAACAGTGTGTGGGGGTGGGGGGGGTGTTAGGTAGAGATGCCTAAGGACATAATAGAAGTATCAGGGAGGTCAGGATATGAAGAGGTTATTTTTCATATCTTCCTTGGTTTGTATCTGGTCGCCTTTGCTTTTCACTAAGAATTGAGGATGATAGTTATTTTGCCGTAAGGGCTATCTTGGAAAAATCTGGTTCAAGGTAGCAGATATCCTCAGCAACCATCATTTCCTCCTGTTCTCACTCACTCACTCCGGAAATGTTCAAAATACTGTATGAACTGTATATGAAGAATTTGGACAGGTTTACGTGTCATTTCAAAATGCCTGTCAAAAATGCACAATATACTCCAGAAAAATATAAACATGCAACAATTTCAAAGATTTTACTGAGTTTACAGGTCATATGAAGAAATCAGTAAATTGAAATAAATACATTAGACCCTAATCTATGGATTTTACACGTATGGGAATATAGATATGCGTCTGTTGGACACAGATGCCTTAAAAAAAAAAATAGTATTTTTGGGCATTCAAATTTGCTATCGATAATATTTGAGAGAAATAAGCTTTTGTGCATATGGAACATTTCTGGGATCTTTTATTTCAGCTCATGAAACATGGGACCAACACTTTACATTATTATATATATATATATATATATATATATATATATATATATATTTTTGTTCAGTGTATATTCCTGCATCAGAATTATATATATATTTTTTACTAAGTTGAGAAACTCTCCTAATTAACCCCCTACCACTTTCAGTCCTACAGACCTGGGCCCATTTCCCAAAGCTGAAGTGGCTCCCGTAGAGCCGGTGAATACCCTCGCAATGATGCCACTCCAGCGTCACACTGAATGGTTCCACCACAGCAAAAACAGCACTTGTGCGCTTTCACCGGAAAAAACGAGGGGAAAGTGCTGATTGTGTTAATAGTCGGGTAGAAATATCAAAAATGAAAATAAATTGAGGAGCAAAGTGTTCCAATCCAAAACAACCACATTAAACTGGCACCAATTTCCTTTTTGAAAAGAGACAAATTAGTCAATTCTGAGAGGTGATATGCATTTCAAATGGCTTGAGATCGCATTATAGCTCATTGCAATTGGTCAATTGAGTCGCCTTTCACCTCAGCATAAAGGCGTCTCATTGACTAGTTGAAAGGAAATAGGAAATGCTGTTATCTACTCAGCAGGATGCCAGTGGTTTAACTAAAGTTTTGTGTACAAAGAAATGTCAATGACATCTCGAATCGATCATACCATCCTAATTTGCATATTCCTTCAGGGTCTGTTGTAGGGGAATTCTCAATACGTAGATACTTTATTCACCATGAAGCATATACAGGACACGTCTACTCACAGCGATTTCGAAGTTATTAAAGAGACGTGTCTTGAACAATCTTCAGTGCGCATTCCTACGTTTCTCAGCACCTTGTGGACTGCAGTCATTAACGCTCAGCAAGTTCCCAAATATAGGGTTCGACAAAGTTTGGTAAAACGTTTGCGCAAGAGAGGAAAACAACGGCCAATTTGTGCCAAAGGAACAACAAAGCTAAATCCTACAGAGCACAAATGATTATGGGGTCAACTACAACAGGTTACGCCAACGCAGCACTCACAACACACATCGGATGAGGAATTGACACGGGAAAGAGTCTTTGTCTATCGGGAAAGGCAATGGGGACCAAAACAATGTGGCATCTTACCAGTGCCATTCCACAATAAGAATTCCATCATAATAACGATAGCTAACATGAGGAAGAAAATATAAAAGACAAAAGATAAGAGTTAAAAAACAAAAACCTCAATAAGACAAAGCATAGCCTGCGGTGTTATTCAAGAGAAGAGAAACTGAGTGAAATGAAGTCAATGTGCAAAGAGAGAAAAAAAAAACATGGAACCTTCATTTAAAAAAAGCAACGTGATGACATCTGAACATAAAGTGAGACATCAAATGATGAACACACCGCCAAATATAAGAAAAAGAGTGAAGAAATGTCCTACTAAATTATGACCTAGCAGGAGTCTGGACATTCTTTACAATCCAGTAGAATGTTTTCTTCAAAATCAAAACGCTCACTGTGTCAGACTTAAAAACAATCCATTATTTTCATCATCAAACAATTTGATTATTAGTAGCAGGCTAAATTGTTAGCAGTAGCCTAAATCATTTAGAACTTTAAGATTTGAAACTGATACAGTCCATTCAAAGCAACTAATAGTGTGGTTAAAATAGCAGTAGGCCTATTCGTTTTGTATCATATTTGTTTTCATTGTCACAGGTGCCATTTTGGACATAGCCATGTGGAATGAGATATTGTACATGCATCTAGAGGTAGGTCTATCAGACGCCAGAGCTGGGAGAGAAGGGGTCATGACCCTTATGTCGTGGTCTGAGAGACAGAGAGGCCGGAGGTGAGGCTTCTGATTGGCCGAGGGAGGCAAGTGTGACAAATCATATGATAGAGAGAACTCTCCACAGAGAAATATATCCTCTCCACAGACAAACAAGGCAATGCATCTCAAAGAAATAATCTCTATAGCTCACTCACAGTATTTTTAGATGACATCTCCCTTGATGAATAGCTAGGGGAAGTTCAAAAACTGTACTTACTATATTTTGAGATGTAAACAATTTGTTACTAGCAACTGATCAAATCATCCAATTATACAAAATGGTGTGCTTACATTTCTCCATAGTTACATTTAAAGCCACTCAGTTGGTGACTATCAACTCAATAACCCGTTCAAAGTCGGGTCGCACTATCAAAAGCTGTGTCAACAGTGTTAGCACTAACACGGATGACACTCACAACCTGGGCTGTTGTGGTGACCCCTGTTACCGCCACACCGGCAGTCATGAGTCATGACCACAGTAAAATCCCACGTGACCGTTGAGTCGCTGTAATAGCGCTTTCTAAGGTGATGACTCATTCAAAACAGCCATACACATAGAGCTTCTGCATAGGCTTTATAAACCCCCCAAATAATAATCATTAGGATTGTGCTATTCAATACATAGCCTAACGCATATAAGGCATGTCAGACAAAAAAACATTAAACAAAACTGATTTAAGATGTCTTTGGTACATAATTGGTCTAGCTTATACTCCAAAATTAAACAAATTAGAGTAATTACCATTGAGTGTGGACTGTATTATCATGCATGCTGGGTGGACTGGTTACCTTATGCTACACTCCAAAATGTATATCAATGTGTCTGAGAGATAATGTACAGCCCTAGGCGATGCTGTTGGTTCATTGATTGTGCAGGGCTGATTACAGTTAGCTATTGTCATAATTAAATGGGTGACACTTTACCTTTAGCTATAGAGAATATCTCACCACCATGCGTTACCCATCGCCTACAGTCTCTCGTTTATTCTTTCCTCGAGCGCGCAGACAGGCTGTCAAAAGTTTAGTGAAACATGTTTATTGTGAAAACATGTCACTATGGATGTTCTTGAACAGATTTCACTGAGTTTCCCAGACTAAGCCCTGGGTAGCTACAGGAACAAGGTTGGAGAGGCCATGGCATACAGAGTTTGGGCTGAATATCACCTGTCGGGAACAGCGAGAACACGCTCCTCAAACATTAGATGAGTGAAATAAGTGTTCTTAAATGTATTTCCCAGCTGTTCATATTCAACTCCTGCTCCTCCACTATAAAACCAAAGTACAGTAGGTGGGAAAGCTACAGTAGCCGCCTCCATCCGCTATTCGAGAGCGTACAGATGACATGTCTTTGTCCCCCTGCCCCTTGTTCCTGCCCATTTGAAAATGAACCTAATTCTAGATATTACACAAGATTACATTGAGAATAGCCTGACGGGTGAAAATATGATCACTTGATAAGAGAACAGCTGTGCAATTTGAGGCAAGGAAAAGAGCGCAAGCTTTTCTTTGCTACTTTCTCAAATGATCAATAGCCTATAGTCGCACCATGCAACTATACAAACCTTAGAATGTCTTAATTACAACATACAGTGCATTTGGAAACTATTCAGACACATTGCCATTTATTATTTTTGAAGCCTGTTTTTGCTTTGTCGTTATGGGGTATTGTGGGTAGATTGATCAGGGAAAACAAACTATTGAATCCATTTGAGAATAAGGCCGTAACGTAACAAAATGTGGAAAGAGACAAGGGGTCTGAATACTTTCCGAATGCACTTTATGTTGTAATTTCTAAGACATTCTAAGGTTTGTATCATTCACAACTACAGTTGCCAAATCATTCTAAATCGAGCATTTAGGACCTGTTTCAAGTGATCACTTTTATGCTCAACATAGCCAGTTCATATGCGCCCTCGCTCTGTAATGGTAAAAAAATATCCTTTCTATTTTATTCAGCTAAGTTCAATTATATTATTCTAACTATAAAATCAGATAAAATAAAATAATGGTACAGGACTTATAAGCATATCTTGTCAGCTAAATGAACAAGCCTACAGCTTATGGCATGGAGCATAGCCAGATAATATAGGCTTACAGTAGACCAACTCATATTCTGTTCTTCTGAAATACATTTTCTCTCCAAGCATAATGCTTCTTTAGACCTGACTAAAATAAATAAAATATTTATTGTGATGGTGACCGCCACAGCCCTAATCACAAATAAACAAAACCAAGCTAAACTCATGGTCACCCTAGCTCCAATCAGAGTCCACAGAGACGCAACAGTACGCACGGCCCATTATAACATATAATCATATTCACAAACCTCATTTTAAAATCGGTTGTTATTGAGTCACTGACAAATGTCACAACAGACTGCGCAGCTCTGGGCTTTGAACTCTGCCGTGCCAACACGTCTCAGACCGCTATCGATACTATCCAAGAGAGTGCTGATGACACTGATACAGACGGCTCTGTCTAGTAGGGTGTTCTGTTGTCTATTAGGAACGGGATACACAGAGCAGGCATCGTCTGGAAAACGAGCCTCGGCACTGCAGGCAATGTGAGTGTGTGCCTGCGTGCGTGAGTAAGAAAGAGTGTCTACTGTATGTGAGAAAGAGTGTGACTGTGTGGGTGTGTGTGGCGGGGTGTATAGTGTGTGTGTGTGTACTCGCTGACAGAACTAGGCCAGCAGGGTCTCACTCCACTTTGACAAAAGCATTGACAGGCGGCTGGAGATGATGCCTAGCATTACAGCCATTAAACACAGTGATGCTTCTAGAGTGTCTTCGAACTGCCGGACAGGGAAAACACAGAAGCTCTTTATCCATCAGTAGGATATAGGAATGGTAGACAGAGGCAGAAAAACTACTTAAGCCCGGCCACAAAATAAGTCTACCCTGACACCTGGTTGGACTAACACCCCTAAGTGAACCAGAAAAATGCTGTGTCATCGTTTTGGCTGATTCCTTTCGTCTCCTAGAGGCGCAAAGGGCCTCACGGTGTCATTGTGAACTAATGTAGTGTTCCCAGACACCACCGACTCCACTTTGTTCCAAATGACCTTGAATTACTATTTAGTCACTTAACAAACAGATACACATCATGACCAAAAGTATGTGGACAGCTGCTCGTTGAACATCTCATTCCAAAATCATGGGCATTGATATGGAGTTGGTCGGCCCTTTGCAGCTACAACAGCCACCACTTTTCTGGGAAGGCTTTCCACAAGATGTTGGAACATTGCTGAAGGGACTTACTTCTATGTGGCTTACCACTTCACGGCTGAGCCGCTGTTGCTCCTAGACATTTCCACTTCACAATAACAGCACGTACAGTTGACCAGGGCAGCTCTAGCAGGGCAGAAATTTGACAAACTGACTTGTTGCAAAGGCCGCATCCTATGACAGTGCCACGTTGAAAGTCACTGAGCTCTTCAGTAGCGCCATTCTCTGCTGCCAGTGTTTGTCTATGGAGATTGCATGGCTGTGTGCTCGATTGTATACACCTGTTAGCAATGGGTGTGGCTGAAATAGGCGAATCCACTTACTTTAAGGGTTGTCCACGTACTTCTTATATATAGTGTACCACAATCATAGCTAGACATGAAATACAAAAATGATTCAAATTTAAATCAATGACCAAACCTTCAACATTTTATCTAATCTCACCATTGAGACCGATTGTTTTGCGGTGATATCACAATAGGTGGTTAATTTGTTTTCACAAAACACAGTGAGCATATTAAACACATTCATACTAATTCCTTCATTGTCACTCAAACTGCAAGCGCCAGTACACTGTGGGGTTTATAATGTCATTCAGAGTTCCATATCCCGAGTGGCAGGGAGCGCACACCCAGATGCACACACCCACACACACTCCCATTTATGAATATTCATCCGTGTGTTAGCGGATGCCGACGGGCCAGGTTCATTCTACCAGATTGTCTCGTGGCCTTTTCCCTCAGCCGACCAGTGTGCTCTTCCGATAATGAAGTACGCCTGCTGGAATACCTGTCCTGTTTTAACCCTTGCCTCCCCACCATGACACAACCTTTGGTGATAATGAGTTATGAACCTGGAGGGCTCTGCTTCCTGCATCTCTGCATGGCCCTTCTCACCCTTCAGATGTGTTTTGAGAGGTTCACAGGTAAAAAAAACGGAATAAGTTATTCTAAGCAGCGACACATGGTATAACGACACAGCTTCCGTATCAAAGTCTAGGTTTAGTACGACGTACATAACATTGATTGTTCAATATAATTTTGCTGTTTCGGCTGCATTTATGCAAAATTGACTTCGTTAACATTTGTTCAGTATATGTGGCCCGTGCCGGGATCTAACCCACAACCCAGTGGTGTATTCATCCAACTGATTCTGTCGCAAAATGGTTCTTAAAACGGAAGCCAATGGCACGAAGCGGGGAGGGAACTCTCTCAATATGTCGCCCCCCCCCCCCGGGTGCACATTTTTTATTTTTTTATTTTTTGATGATTTGGATCAGTGGTGTAGTGCTAGGGGAAAAAACAAACGTGCACCAAGGGGGGGGCCCCGGGACATAGTTTGGGAAACCCTCCTCTAACACACCGAGCCATCAGAAACTGTTCTGTCATATACCAATGTACTAACTCCCATGTACTAATGTCATGTCTGGAAGGTCTCAATGCCTGAGAGGACGAGTGACTTACTTGATGTTGTCGAGGCAACCCGAGTCGGGTTTGAGGATGGCGGTGTGGTGGAACATCTTGTACAGCGCGATGCCTAGGAATATCACGTTGAGCTGGGAGAGATGGACGAAAGAGAGGAGGGAGCACAGCTGAAATGGAGTTTGTGTGTTTGTTGTTGTTGATGCTTTCATACATTTTTTAAATCGGGGAGACATTGTTACAGTTGAGTTGAGTATGTTGTGTCGAAACCCGATGTGGTTTCCCACTTTGCCAAGTAGAGCACAAAATTATATGAAAATTGTATTACAGTATAACTGCCACATATAGAAGTGCCATGTTGTACTTGACAATGAAGTTGAACTAGTTGGCTCCTGATCAATGCAATGGCTGGAGTCTGTCCAAAATGAATGTACTAAACATGCAGTTAACCATAGGAAGCAAACTACATTTGAGACTGATAGATTTAAGACTGTTTGCAGTTCTCCAAACTGCTCTCATCAGGAGTCATATAATGTCAAACAGAACTGAACATATAGGTTCGGTAGAAATACCACAAGTATAGCCCAATAGAGGAACCAAGTAGTATGGAGCATCAGAATTGTTGCTGTTATCATTTTTTATGCCTCAAACATGAATCAGCTAAAAGCTCAGATGTCATTGTGGACAAGAGGTACAGCTATCTCAAGATGGTAGACGGAGTCCTTGTATTTTTCCCCAGTATATGCTTATGCGGTTTATGAGTGTCTGCTTGTGTGTGCATGTTACTGAGTCTGTGTCCTATCTCTGTGCCTCAAGGTACAAAGTAGCAGCAGAGATAGCGTATGATTCCAGGCGGAAGTTCTGGGCGAAAATCAATCATTATCGTGGAACGGGATCACTCTGAGACTGAATACTGAGCAGTGTTCGTCTCTCCTCTCTCCCTCGCCAAAGACATCTCTGTCGGTTGTGCGGAAAAAGCGACTAACCGGAATAATTCACAATTCACATCCTCATCCATTTCCCGCCATGACACCTGACCAGCAGTGGCTTATATTACAGTGGAAAGTGGATGTTAAGCTCTCTCTGGACCATTTAAGTGGTGCCCTGAGGTGCTAAGTAGGGTTAATGAGATAGTATGGTAGTGGGAAAGTAGGGACGCTTACCATAATTATCAAGGTTGCCGGTCCTATGAAGCTCCAAATGAAGTAGGTGTCCAATCGAAGCCAGCACCTGGAGGGGAGGAACGAGACAGAAGAGAGAGAGAAAGGACGAGCGAAGAGAGAGGAGAGAAAAGAGCGCGATGAGAGAAACGCACAGGACATACATCAACATGGAGGCTGGAGTGACAAAGAGAAATGAGCACTTCAAACACAGTGCCCGCAAGGGGGTAGGAGAGTTATGACCGTTACATGAGGGTTACATGAGGGTTTGGAGGGAGGATTTGGGTGGTTTCAGTGTCATAACTTCTTATTGGCTGTGATGGTCACAACAGTGTTATCAAAAGGACAAAACTCTAATGTGGCTCCGGGCTGAAGTTTCCCCGAAGTAGCCTTGCGGTTAAGAGTGCCGGGCCAGTAAACAACGGTTCACTGGTTTGAACCCCAGAGCCGACTAGGTGAAAAATCTCTCGATGTGCCCTTGAGCAAGGCACTCAACCCTAATTACTCCTGTAAGTCACCCTGGATAAGACCGTCTACTAAGGTACCCAATCCTAACCTTAACCGTTAGTGGAGGAAAAAGCTCAACTACATCAGGATCAGCGTCAACTTCCCCCTACTTCTCTAAAAATGATCCTGTGTGCAGCTGGTATGTTCATTGGGTTAGAGGTTCATTCCATATAAGGAATAGAATAGTAGCACAGAATTGATGCTTCGAAACGTTTGCACAGAAAATAATAGGAAATTCTGAACTTCTTAATGGAATTCCATCCCCTTAATTTAATTCCATTCCCAACACACCTCCTGATTTGACGGACTTTAAATTTAATGGACTTCAACCATACAGACACTAATACCATTTTCACACTATTGTGCCGACCAAACCATACTTTGCTAACTCAGATACATTTTCTTATCACATTTTCCTTTCGAGTACAGTTCCAGCAACTAAAGTGGATGTCTTACCAGGCCAGCTCAGAACAACTCGCCTCAGCTCGGGAGTGTGAAAAGCGCCATAGAGACAGATGAACTGTCCAGCCTCGTCGTGTTAACCAATGAACCACTCTCACGGTCACATTACCATATTAACAATGCAACACCGTGTGCTTGCTTGACTTCTCCGTGGCAGTTACTAGACTCTAGTTGGTTGATTGAAAGCGAACGGGCCCAGATATGAGAGCGCATGGGAGCAGATGTGGGATGAAGGTGATACTGGGAAGGCGAACGACAAAAAATGAAGTTGATTCATGACCTTCCGGCTAAATTATTAATAGTTTAATCTCCGGCGCCGCGCGATAGACCTCCATTTTTGGCCATCGGAAATTACAGTTTCCTACTCTGTTGTCATTTGGATGACAAAGAGGCAAAATGGAAGTGGCAGCGAATTAGCCGTAATTCAATAGCATTTTAAGGCAGATTGAAGTGTGAAGAGGAGTGCGCACTTAGCTTCGGACAGCGCAGGCCATACTCAAACACAGGGAGGAAACCCGACAATGCAACTCAAGATTTAATTATAACTTGTCACCTCATATCCCAGACTACGAGAGTGAATGTTCAAGAAACACTGAAAAGAGATTCATTTTTCTTACATTCATTTCATGGACATTTTCACACGGCATAGCCCTAATGGAATTTTTCAACGATATAAAGTGTCGGTAGCGTTATTAGACTTGAAGTGAAAAGCTCAAAAGCCTTGGCCAGGTTTTTACTAATACTTCACACACTAACATGCTCGATCACAACCCGATGCCTTGATAAAAGTCAAAATATATATAACCAGAATATACCGAGACAGAAAACAATGCATGCATTCCAAATGGCACCGTATGAGCCCTATGGGCCCTGGTCAAAGGTAGTGCACTATATAGGGAATAGGGTGCCATTTGGGTGCCAGTGGCTGTTCATTTTGTATTACTGGGACTTGATACTTCTCCCCCTGGTCAAGAGATGATGTAAACACACACAAGTAGTCAATATAATTTAAAAACATGTTTTTTTACCACGTCTGATCACAGAAAAGCAGATTTATTCAAAAGGCAATGGCTGTCATTTCTGCCTTAGTGCGTGAACCAGCAAGCCTCCCTGCCTCCTGTCCTCTCCAGTCATGACAGAATTCTCTGTTGCCTTTTGAGTCTATCTATTTTCGCTTGTGTCAGGCTGAAGCTGTATTGGTGGCCATCTCCTCAGAATCCTCTTGGTAAAGAAGCTAAGGGAATAGAAACCTGGGAAACCTAGGTTCCCCGATAAGACAGAGTAGCGTTTTCTCTCCCAACGTCTAGTGTTGGGTACTCACGTCGGTGACACTGATTCACAGCAACTTGACACATTAGTTTAGCTCAAAGAGACACTTTGTAGAGGGGGGAGAAAAAAGCGCTACAAGACAACTGAAAGAGACTTTAAGTCGCGCGTGACGTTTTCTCTCTCATGATGGGCTCCAGCTACGCCAAGTTGTTGAAATGCAGTTTGTCTATTGCAAAATGGATAGAGTGGCCCTTAAAGTTTGAACAAACTGTCATTATTAATGTCAGACAAATGACCAAGTAAAGGATTTATGGTGAAATGTGAGCTAGGTGCCTTTTTTGGTTGCAATGTTGTGATTAGTGAATATGAAGTGAGTTAATCTTCTTATGGTATAACATGGTATATGTGCGTGTGTGGTGTGTGTGTGTGTGTGTGTGTGTGTGTGTGCATGTGGTGTATACAAGCGCACTTGAACATGTCCAGTATGACATGTTTGATGAAACATCTCATGAGCAAACTGCTGATGCTGATGCTGGTTTATATTTTTTCGATCGGCTACAGATTTAGTGAAAGAGGAACGGTGTCTCCGTGTCATTGTTAGGACGGCGGTTCATGTTCCAGAGAGAAGCGCGAGAGCAAATCAAATGAGCATCTCGAACATCTTCTGCGGGGAAACAGAAGAACCGATGAAGACTGCCGTCTCGCCGTCTACCTTTCTCTCTTCGTCTCCGTCTAGCGCCCCCCCCCCCCCTCCCCAATCTCTCCATCTATTGCTCCCTCAGATATTGCTCCCTCCTTCACTGCAGCCGAGGTGAGTAAGACATTTAAACGTGTTAACCCTCGCAAGGATGCAGGCCCAGACGGCATCCCCAGCCGCGCCCTCAGAGCATGCGCAGACCAGCTGGCCGGTGTGTTTACGGACATATTCAATCAATCCCTATACCAGTCTGCTGTTCCCACATGCTTCAAGAGGGCCACCATTGTTCCTGTTCCCAAGAAAGCTAAGGTAACTGAGCTAAACGACTACCGCCCCGTAGCACTCACTTTCGTCATCATGAAGTGCTTTGAGAGACTAGTCAAGGACCATATCACCTCCACCCTACCTGACACCCTAGACCCACTCCAATTTGCTTACCGCCCAAATAGGTCCACAGACGATGCAATCTCAACCACACTGCACACTGCCCTAACCCATCTGGACAAGAGGAATACCTATGTGAGAATGCTGTTCATTGACTACAGCTCGGCATTCAACACCATAGTACCCTCCAAGCTCGTCATCAAGCTCGAGACCCTGGGTCTCGACCCCGCCCTGTGCAACTGGGTACTGGACTTCCTGACGGGCCGCCCCCAGGTGGTGAGGGTAGGCAACAACATCTCCTCCCCGCTGATCCTCAACACTGGGGCCCCACAAGGGTGCGTTCTGAGCCCTCTCCTGTACTCCCTGTTCACCCACGACTGCGTGGCCACGCACGCCTCCAACTCAATCATCAAGTTTGCGGACGACACAACAGTGGTAGGCTTGATTACCAACAACGATGAGACGGCCTACAGGGAGGAGGTGAGGGCCCTCGGAGTGTGGTGTCAGGAAAATAACCTCACACTCAACGTCAACAAAACTAAGGAGATGATTGTGGACTTCAGGAAACAGCAGAGGGAACACCCCCCTATCCACATCTATGGAACAGTAGTGGAGAGGGTAGCAAGTTTTAAGTTCCTCGGCATACACATCACAGACAAACTGAATTGGTCCACTCACAGAGACAGCATTGTGAAGAAGGCGCAGCAGCGCCTCTTCAACCTCAGGAGGCTGAAGAAATTTGGCTTGTCACCAAAAGCACTCACAAACTTCTACAGATGCACAATCGAGAGCATCCTGGCGGGCTGTATCACCGCCTGGTACGGCAACTGCTCCGCCCTCAACCGTAAGGCTCTCCAGAGGGTAGTGAGGTCTGCACAACGCATCACCGGGGGCAAACTACCTGCCCTCCAGGACACCTACACCACCCGATGTCACAGGAAGGCCATAAAGATCATCAACCACCCGAGCCACTGCCTGTTCACCCCGCTATCATCCAGAAGGCGAGGTCAGTACAGGTGCATCAAAGCTGGGACCGAGAGACTGAAAAACAGCTTCTATCTCAAGGCCATCAGACTGTTAAACAGCCACCACTAACATTGAGTGGCTGCTGCCAACACACTGACACTGACTCAACTCCAGCCACTTTAATAATGGGAATTGATGGGAAATGATGTAAATATATCACTAGCCACTTTAAACAATGCTACCTTATATAATGTTACTTACCCTACATTATTCATCTCATATGCATACGTATATACTGTACTCTATATCATCGACTGTATCCTTATGTAATACATGTATCACTAGCCACTTTAACTATGCCACTTTGTTTACATACTCATCTCATATGTATATACTGTACTCGATACCATCTACTGTATCTGCCTATGCTGCTCTGTACCATCACTCATTCATATATCCTTATGTACATATTCTTTATCCCCTCACACTGTGTACAAGACAGTAGTTTTGGAATTGTTAGTTAGATTACTTGTTGGTTATTACTGCATTGTCGGAACTAGAAGCACAAGCATTTCGCTACACTCGCATTAACATCTGCTAACCATATGTATGTGACAAATAAAATTTGATTTGATTTGATTTGATAATTGGGAGTCATGTGAACGCTAAAGACGCTAACCATAACGGCTTGACATTCACACGGCTACGGCTAGCGTTTGAGCTTGCATTTTCCACTGTTAAACATTTTGTCAAGTCAGCAGAAGTCCTGTTTGAGAATAACCGCTCAGGTTATAATGAGCAGAAAACGCTATTCATTATTAAGGGGTGATGAGGAGCATTAGTTATTGCAGCAATGCCAAATATATATCGTTGGAGGCTAACGACTACCACACATTGTTTTTACTCAAAATGAGTCAGCCGAATCAGTATGGCTGTGGGAATGTGTGAGAAGTAAACTGACTAACTAAATGTGCAAATCAAATGTAGTGTCAGGACAGGAGTTTTTCTTGTGTAGGTGACGTGACGAGGAACAACTCTGTGCCCTTTTATAGTCTACAAGATGTTTCTATTTCAGGTCACACGTTCAGGAAACCCCTCATCTGGGAACATATTCATAAAGAGTCTCAGAGTAGCCATTTTTACATCAGTAGATGTCACAAAGTGTTTATACAGAAACTCAGCCTAAAACACCAAAGAGCAAGCAATGCATCCTAGACCAGCACTCCTACTCTGAGACACATTATGAATACAGGCCATGATCTTAAAATGAATAACAATTTCTCTAAAAAAAACAAAAAACAGAATGGCACAGCAGAATGGAACTACATCTCGACAGCCGTTAAACAAACAAACGCCCAGAATAACCTTACTGAACCTATCACAACCATATTGAATAGTTCAGATATGGCCAACAGCCTGGCATTGTGTACCAGTCATGCTGGTCATACAGATGACTTCTTTGAACAAGCCATTATTTAATTTTTTAAAACTTTTTGAATTAAAAAAGTATATGTTATTATAGTATAATACATGCCACTTAGTAGACACTATTATCCAAAGAAACTTACGTTTTTCATATGGTTGGTGCCAGCAGGAATCAAACCCACAATCCTTTGCATTGCAAGCGCCATGCTCTACCAATTGAGCCACACAGGACCATATTGGCTATGCCACCAGCAGCCTTGCCTCCAAGTAAGAGCTTGTCTAGAAGTGTTTCCCAAACAGGTCCCAAGACCCCCTGTTGTTTCACACATTTGTTCAATTCGAACCCTAGCACACCAGATTTGACTAATCAAGGGCTTGCTGATTAGTTTGAATGAGGTGTACTGGAAAATATCAAATAGAGGAACACATGGTGCTTGCTGAGAGGTTTAAGCAACACTGCTTTAGAATCTAGACCATAGTAGTTAATGGGTTAATGGTGGGCATGGCATGGTTCTAACGACAGGGTTCCCTACAGCGAGGTTCTAACGATGGGGTTCTAAAGCAGTGGTTCGAGTTCCGGTAAATACTCACACTCGATCCGTGCCGTAGCTCCGGTAGTCGACGGCGGCCGACACAGCCACAACGAGCGCGGGCACGCCGTAGCCCACCAGGTAGAAGTAGCGTTTGCGCGAGTGCTCACTCTCGAACACCTCCACCAGCATAATGTAGAGCTGCACACCCTCCAGGAACATCCAGGTGAAGGCAGCCAGGAAGAAGAAGTGGAGCAGGGCAGCGAACACAGCACAGGCAATCTGAGGAGGGGAGAGGAGACAGTCCAGGTCAAAGGTCAAAGGCTTAAAATCGGACAGAAAACGTGTCGATGTGCAGCTAAGAATTCCAAGAACAATACGGACGACAGGTGTTACTCTCTCATGATTTTATTCATATTATTAAAACATGTATTTTCTATTATTCAAAAGCCCTTTAGGGCGTGAAACGTCAGTCTCATGCATTTGACAAGGTAGTAGACATAAATAAACAAGGAACTAATTACTTTTCAAATGAGCGAGAGTTGCTCCATGCTTCAAATGAAAAAGGGCATGATATCACCAACTGGAATGGACAGGAGCGCCAACACTGTGCATGCACACCCGCGTGCACACACACACACACACACAGTGTACTTGCAACGACTGTAATTGATCCGATTATTGGAGCAATTGGTCATACGCGAGGTCATTTGTTCAACGGTCATTGAAATTGGTTTCAATTAAATGACTCTCAGGTTCAGTGGCCATCACCGCAATGAGGAGGAGTGATCTTTAAATTGCCCAGTGAATCAAGACCATCACATCTTATGAAAGGGAAGAGTAGAGGGCAAAAGCACAGCCTGCAAACGTCCATCGTTCAGCGGGGTCCACGTTTATGAGAGCAGGTGTGTGTCTTTCTGTGCCTGTCAATGCACTAATTGTGGAACAGACTTTACATTGCGTACCTCACACACACACACACCCCCTTTCACTGCTCCTCCAACTCCTCTCACCACCCTCCCTACTGCACCCTGTTGATAATGACTTTGCCCTTAGTGCAGAACTCTACCAGATACCTACCACAGCCAGCGACAGTCATTAAAAACAGTCATGGCCTAATCCAGATTATCAGCAGCGTTTAGAGATCAGTCTACTGCTCTACATCATGACGGGAGGTTTAGTGCAGTGGCGGGTGGAAAGGGGGGAAAAGGGAGAGGGTGAGGGGGAGCGTGTGTGTGTGGTCATTTGATAGAAACACAGGAGCTTGAGCTGTGTCAGGTGAAGTAACAGGGTGGAACTGGGAGAACCAGGGGGACTGGGGAGGAACTGGCTGAAGGAGTATTTGGGAGAGATGCTTAGAAAGGTCTAGATGAGGGCAGAGTCAGTGTTGGCTATAGATATCCCATGGTGTTAATTATCATTGTGTGTGTATATATATACACACACACAGTACCAGTCAAAAGTTTGGACACCTACTCATTAAAGGGTTTTTCTTTATTTTTACTACTTTCTACATTGTAGAATATTAGTGAAGACATCAAAACTATGAAATAACACTCAAAAAAGTGTTAAAAAAATAAAGAAATATTTGAGATTCTTCAAAGTAGCCACCCTTTGCCTTGATGACAGCTTTGCAGCTCTTGGCATTCTCTCAATCAGCTTCACCTGGAATGTTTTTTCAACAGTATTGAAGGAGTTCCTAAATATTCTGAGCACTTATTCACTGCCTTCCGCCTCTCTGCGGTCCAACTCATCCCAAACCAGCTCAATTGGGTTGAGGTCGGGTGATTGTGGAGGCCAGGTCATCTGATGCAGCACCATCACTCTGCTTATTGGTCAAATAGCCCTTACACAACCTGGAGGTGTGTGGGGTCATTGTCCTGTTGGGAAGAAAATTATAGTCCCACTAAGTGCAAACCAGATGGGATGACGTATCGCTGCAGAATGCAGTGGTAGCCATACTGGTTAAGTGTTCCTTGAATTCTAAATAAATCATTGACAGTGTCACCATCAAAGCACCCATACACCATCACACCTCCTCCTCCATGCTTCACTTGAAAACCACACATGCAGAGAACATCCGTTCACATACTCTGCATCTCACAAAGACTCAGACCAAAGGACAGATTTTCAACGGTCTAATGTCCATTGCTCCTGTTTCTTGGCCCAAGCAAGTCTCTCCTTATTATTGGTGTCCTTTAGTAGTGGTTTCTTTGCAGCAATTCGACCATAAAATCCTGATTCATGCAGACTCTTCTGAACAGTTGATGTTGAGATGTGTCTGTTACTTGAATTCTCTGAAGCATTTATTTGGGCTGCAATCTGAGGTGCAGTTAACTCTAATGAATGTATCCTCTGCAGCAGAGGTAACTCTGGGTCTTCCTTTCCTGTGGCGGTCCTCATGAGAGCCAGTTTCATCATAGCACTTGATGGTTTTTGCGACTGCACTTGAAGAAACTTTCAAAGTTCTTGAAATTTTCCAGATTGACTGACCTTCATGTCTTAAATTATTGATGGACTGTCACTTCTCTTTGCTCATTTGAGCTGTTATTGCCGTAATATGGACTTGGTCTTTTACCAAATAGGGATATCTTCTGTATACCACCCCTACCTTGTCACATCACAACTGACTGGCTCAAAAGCAGTAAGATGGAAATAAATTCCACAAATTAAAAAAGGCACACCTGTTAATTGAAATGCATTCCAGGTGACTACCTCATACAGATGCTTGAGAGAATGCCAAGAGTGTGCAAAGCCATCATCAAGGCAAAGGGTGGCTACTTTGAAGAATGTCAAATATACAATATATTTTGATTTGCATAACACTTTTTTGGTTATTACATGATTCCATATGTGTTATTTCATAGCTTTGAGGTCTTCATTATTATTCTATTCTAATGTAGAAAATAGTAAAAATAAAGAAAAATCCTTGAATGAGTAGGTGTTCTAAAACTTTTGACTGGTAGTGTATATATCATGTCCAAACAATTGCATTTCCACCGGTGGACTCCAATTAAGTTGTAGAAACATTTCAAGGATGATCAATGGGCACAGGATGCATCTGAGCTCAATTTTGAGTCTCATAGCAAAGGGTCTGAACACTTATGCAAATAAGGTATGTGTGAATTTGTCATTATGAGGTCTTGTGTGTAGATTGCTGAGGAATTTTTTATTTACTTTATTTACTGTAACGTAACAAAATGAGAAAAAAGTCGAGGTCAGAATGCTTTCCGACGGCACTGTATATCCTCCAAACACCGGCTTCGAGGGCATTATCACTTTTATGCAACAGGTTACCAACCTATTCAAATAATAATTTACATATTTTCCAAAAAAAAAGGTATTTTGACAAATGTATTCATATTATGTTATCTTTCCACAATATATAGTCCCGACACAAATCTGTGGTTGCCACCCAAGCCGGCTGGTCGTTTGTTCTATCGGTTTGGTTGCTAGAGACGTGACCAAGTCGTTCGGTCTTTTTGTTCCATTGCCATACAAGTTGGCAACGTTCTTATCCTTTGCTTGCGAGTTAGCAAACTACAGCAAAAACAGTCACGCCAAACAGTGCAGCCAGAATAACAGAAAAGTAGTTGCATTTGTGTTTGTTTAAGCTGTTTTCTAGTGACATTTATTTGGATACATTCATAACAATGAGCTAATGATGCACGATTTCGGCTGGCATGGAAAATGTGCTCTCGCATCAGGACACTGTTGTTCAGAGGAGCTAGCCAACAACACAGCTAAAACAATCACTTCAAACTTAAGCTGGAAAGACCGCAAACTAGCTTCACTTTGTTTCATTTTAACTGTTCTATTGACATTTCTTTGTATAGATCCATAAAAATGTTGCTGATTCATGATTGACTGGCTGAGAAAAGCTGCGTGCATGTCTGTCTCATCCCGACTCCTGACCCCAACACATTCATTGCTATGGTACAGCTGGAGATCGAATTTCAATACTGAAACAATGTTGCAAATGTCAGAGAGACAGACGGAAAGGTCTGTACAAATCTACGCTATTGAAAACCAATTGCTCGTCTAAAAGAAATGGGAGATAATGTCTAGATGCTTGGATTTCAAGTTTCTAAATTGTCTGGTTGGGCTGATGACAGTGGATTGCAGTGGATTGCACGTCAAACATTTCAATGTCACAGCCGGTGGTAACTTGTGGAATAGACACCGTCTGGAATGCGGTTTTAACCAAATAAGCATTCAGGATTACACCCACCTGTTATATAAATTCCAAAAACAAGTTGAGGAACATGATGTACTGTGCTACTCATAACCATGGTTACATACAGCTTCAAAACAGAATAATTTCAAATATATAGCCTAGGCTATGTTCTCATGTTCACTTGAGGTGTCTAAATTAGAACAGACCATTATATTTGTTCTAGAGGAAACACACTCAACCGTTTGCAACATTCACTTATTCCAATTAAGATAGCAGACAGAATTTATATCCATTGTACAACATGTCTTGTTCTTCATCTTTTCGCCCTTCAAAAAACCCAGATGCCCTAGTAAGTGTACACTAAAACCTTGATGTTCCAGTGGACTGCTGAATTGCCTTTTCGAGTGTAACTGGTCGTCAAGAGATGAGAGCTGTAGTGAAGCTCACACTGAATGCTTAAGTACCAGACATATTTTTTTTAACAAGATCCAGGCAGAAAGTACTGCGTAAAGTCAGGACAGCCAAATAAAAACAATTTAACTGATCAGATTACACTGTAATAGGAAGATGTGCGCATAACGATTCAATAGGGTTAAGGTTCAAGTCTGATGGATTTTTCTCATTTACTAAATTCTTGGCTTAGCCCATGTTTGTTGAGTACTAACCTTTTTAGTGTTTGACCAGGATTTTTGTGTGAACTGAATAACTTTGAAGCAAAAGTTTCACTATAAGGAATGAAAAATGAAACCTGGTTAAAGGTCCTGTGCAGTCAGAAATATGATTTTCCAGTGTTTTATATATTACCACACTATGAGGTTGGAATAAGTGTGAGAATTATGATAATGCCCTTTCAGTTTTGGCCTGCCGGGCGACATCACTATGCGGAAAATGAGCTAATAGACCAATAAGAACACATTCCAAACCTCTCTGCCAATAACAGTGAGTTTCAGTTTCCCCCTCCAAGACAGTTCTAGCAACATTCTTACTTGATAATTTGCTCTTTGCTAATAAGCTACACTACATGACCAAATGTATGCGGACACATGCTTGTTGAATGTCTCATTCCAAAATTAAGGGCATTAATATGGTGTTGGTCCCCCCTTTGAAAGCCTTCCACTCTTCTGGGAAGGCTTTCCACTAGATTTTGGGACATTGCTGCAGGGGCTTGCTTCCATTCTGTCACCAGAGCATTAGTGAGGTCGGGCACTGATGTTGGGCGATTAGGCGTTCATCCCAAAGGTGTTTGATAGGGTTGAGGTCAGGGTTTTGCGCAGGCCAGTCAATTTCTTCCACACAGATCTCGACAAACCATTTCCTTTCTATATGGACCTTGCTTTGTGCTTTGTGCACAGGGGCATTGTCATGCTGAAACAGGAAAGGGCCTTCCCCAAACTGTTGCCACAAAGTTGGAAGCACATAATTGTCTAGAATGTCATTGTATGCTGTAGCATTAAGATTTCCCTTCACTGGAACTAAGGGGCCTAGCCTGAAACATGAAAAACAGCCCCAGACCATTATTCCTCTTCCACCAAACTTTACAGTTGGCACTCTGCATTGGGGCAGGCATCCGCCAAACTCAGATTCATCCGTCGGACTGCCAGATGGTGAAGTGCGCTTCATCAGTCCAGAGAAAGCGTTTCCACTGCTCCAGAGTCCAATGGCGGTGAGCTTTACACCTCTCCAGCCGACGCTTGGCATTGCGCATGGTGATCTTAGGCTTGTGTGCAGCTGCTCGGCCACAGAAACCCATTTCATGAAGCTCCGGACAAACAGTTATTGTGTTGACGTTGCTTCCAGAGGCAGTTTGGAACTCGATAGTGAGTGTTGCACACGAGGACAGACAATTTTTACGCACTGTGTGCTTCAGCACTCAGCGGTCCCGTTCTGTGAGCTTGTGTGGCCTACCACTGCGCGGCTGTGACGTTGTTGCTCCTAGATGTTTCCACTTCACAATAACAGCACATACAGTTGACCAGGGCAGCTCTAGCAGGGCAGAAATTTGACAGACTGACTTGTTGAAAAGGTGACATCCTATGATGGTGCCACATTGAAAGTCACTGAGCTCTTCGGTAAGGCCATTCTACTGCCAATGTTTGTCTATGGAGATCACATGGCTGTGTGCTCAATTGTATACACCTGTCAACAACTGGTGTGGATGAAATATCCGAACCAACTCATATGAAGGGGTGTCCACATACATTTGTAAACATAGTGTATTTTTTGTCTGTTTTCAACCATTTTAATTGAAACAAATCACAGTAAGGTAAGTAAATGTTACCCAGAAACGATTTGAATCTTGAGATCAAAACAGCTGCATTGGACCTGTATCTACTGTATCTAGCAGGTGGGCCTTGGTGATAATGATGGTATGATAACCTGGTGAGTGTATATACAGAGAACAGAGCCATGTCTGATTCAGACCGGATGAACCAGGTGTGTAGCCTCTCAAGCTGATCAGTAACACTAATGGATCTAATAAGTGCCAGGTTGAAATGAAAACACATGGGCACTGGCCCAAAAAGGACTAGATCTGACACCCTGGATGCGTTTCAATAGTTTAATTTGGCTCCCTCTCCTCCTTTCCTTTATCAGAGAACTGATTTGGGAGACAGGTGTTAGATAAAACATCAGACTTAAATCCCCAACAGACTTCTGACTCGTTGCTTTCACTGTTTCAGATTAGTGCAGAAAAGGAAGACCAGACAAGGATTGGGAGAAACTTTAGACTATTGAGATGAGTCCCCCAGACTGGCTCAAAAGTAGAAACCTCCCCAACTTTTCAGAGAGACAAAGAGACACAACCCTAGGCGCTCCACTAACGTACTGCTCTCATTGAAAACCATTGAGTGGGCTGTGTCTTTTGCACATCAATCGTCCGGCTTGGGAATGTTCTTACCGGTTGGTCAGCTCGGTTGATCCCCACCAGGAAGAGGGACTCTGCTATGAAGAGGCTGATGCAGAGGTTCTTGTGAATGGTGTTGCGGTCGCTCTGGAGGCCCCGGAAGAAGCAAAAGGTGAACAAGCTGATGAGCAGGCAGACCAGAGAGAGCAGGATGCCAACCCATGTGATGACGTCCAACAGCATGTCATGGACTGGGTCTGTATTCTGGGAAAGGGTACAAATAAGGAAATGCATTACATGAGATTACTGGATAGGAGTAGAAGACGCTCCACCAACATGAGACGAGGCGCAAGCAAAAAACAGAATGAACATTAGGAAGGAATAGGCGCAACTGTCGCTCACAACCAAAAATCACAGATGAGATTAACATAATTTTATATATTCTACCCGTCAACAGTTTTAGAACCCTATTCAAGGGTTTTCTTTATTTTTTGTTAAAAAAAAATCTACGTTGTAGAATAATAGTGAAGACATCAAAACTAGGAATTAACACAAATGGCATCATATAGTAACCAAAAAAGTGTCATACAAATCAAAATCAATTTTATGTTTGAGATTCTTCAAATAGCCACCCTTTGCCTTGACAGCTTTGCACACTCTTGGCATACTCTCAACCAGCTTGAGGTAGTCACCTGGAGTGCATTTCAATTAACAGGTGTGCCTTCTTAAAAGTTAATTTCTTCCCCTTTTAATACGTTATACGTTAAAAGGTTGGCTGAAACAAGGTAGGGGTGGTGTACAGAAGATTGCCCTATTTGGTAAAATACCAAGAACAGCTCAAATACGCAAAGAGAAACGACAGTCCATCATTACTTTAAGACATGAAGATTAGTCAATGCGGAAAATTCCAAGAACTTAGAATGTTTCTTCAAGTGCAGTCGCAAAAACCATCAAGCACAATGATGAAACTGGCTTTCATGAGGACTGCCCCAGGAAAGGAAGACCCAGAGTTACCTCAGATGCAGAGGATAAGTTCATTAGAGTTACCAGCCTCAGAAAAACCAGCCAACAAGTGCTCAGCATATGTGGGAACTCTTTCAAGACTGTTGGATAAGCATTCCAGGTGAAGCTGGTTGAGAGAATGCCAAGTGTGCAAAGCTGTCAAGGCAAAGGGTGGCTATTTGAAGAATCTCAAATACAAAATATATTTTGAATTGTTTAACTGCAGATGTGGCCAGGGCAATAAATTGAAACGTCCATACTGTGAAATGCCTGAGACTACGCTACAGGGAGACAGAACGGACAGCTGATCGTCCTCGCAGTGGCAGACTATGTGTAACAACACCTGCACGGGATCGGTACATCCGAACATCACACATGCGGGACACATACAGGATGGCAACAACACCTGCCTGAGTTACACCAGAAACGCACAATCGCTCCATCAGTGCTCAGACTGTCCACAATAGAATGAGAGAGGCTGGACTGGGGGCTTGTAGGCCTGTTGTAAGGCAGGTCCTCACCAGACATCACCGGCAACATAGTCGCCTATTGGCACAAACCCACCGTCGCTGGACCAGAAAGGACTGGCAAAAAGTGCTCTTCACTGATGAGTCTCGGTTTTGTCTCACCAGGGGTGAAGGTCAGATTCGCGTTTATCGTCGAAGGAATAAGCGTTACACCGAGATTGCAGGCAATCTCAACGCTGTGCGTTACAGGGAAGACATCCTCCTCCCTCATGTGGTACCCTTCCTGCAGGCTCATCCTGGCATGACCCTCCAGCATGACAATGCCACCAGCCATACTGCTCGTTCTGTGCGTGATTTCCTGCAAGATAGGAATGTCAGTGTTCTGCCATGGCCAGTGAAGAGCCCGGATCTCAATCCCATTGAGCATGTCTGGGATCTGTTGGATCGGAGGGTGAGAGTTAGGGCCATTTCCCCCAGAAATGTCTGGGCACTTGCAGGTACCTTGGTGGAAGAGGGTAACATCTCATAGTCAGAACTGGCAAATCTGGTACAGTCCATGAGGAGAAGATGCACTGCAGTACTTAATGCAGCTGGTGACCACACCAGATACTGACTGTTACATTTGATTTTGACCCCTCCCGCCTTTGTTCAGGGACACATTATTACATTTCTGTTAGTCACATGTCTGTGGAACTTGTTCAGTTCATGTCTCAGTTATTGAATCTTGTTATGTTCCTACAAATATTTACACATGTTAATTTTGCTGAAAATAAATGCAGTTGACAGTGAGAGGACGTTTTTTTGTTGTTGCTTAGTTTACATGATTCCATGTGTGTTATTTCATAGTTTTGATGTCTTCACTATTATTCTACAATGTAGAAAATAGTAAAAATAAATAAAAAACCCTTGAATGGTGTTCTAAAACTTTTGACCGGTAGTGTAATTATTGAGGGTATTTGTGTTGTAACATTATAACTACACTACATTGTGTATTGAATCAATCAAATAAATAACTGGCCAAAATGACTGTCGCAGTGTTGACAATCTGATTAACATCTGAGAATAAAGGTATTTTCTTGTTACTGATGTTACACTCAAATGTATATTCACTAATAAACTCAAAACAAGATGAAACTGACTTTTGGTAGGGTCACCATCGACCTCTCCACACAATGACCTAGCTGTCACAGATTGGACCACATGTGGTAAGGTGGAAATGGCATGAAAATGTGTCACCAGTGTGTTCTGGCTAGTTAACAAATTGAGCTACGGAAATGGCCACAGGTGGCTGTGAAAGGCACTATGGGTAATCTATTAAAGGCCCAGTGCAGTCAAAAATGAGATTTTACTGTTTTGTGTACAGCATATACACTGAGTATACAAAAAATTAAGAACACCTGCTCTTTCCATGACAGACTGACCAGGTGAATCCAGGTGAAAGCTATGATCCCTTATTGATGTCACTTGTTAAATCCACTTCAATCAGTGTAAATGAAGGGGAGGAGACAGGTTAAAGAAGGATTTTTTTGCCTTGAGACATGGATTGTGTATGTGTGCCATTCAGAGGGTGACTGGACAAGAAAAAATATTTAAGTGCCTTTGAATGGGGTTTGGTAGTAGGTGCCAGGCACATCGGTTTGTGTCAAGAACTGCAACGCTGCTATGTTTTTCAAGCTCAACAGTTTCTCGTGTGTTTCTCGTGTGCTTCCCACACATCTGTGGGAAGCATTGGCGTCAACATGGGCCAGCTTCCCTGTGGAATGCTTTCGACAACTTGTAAAGCTGTTCTGAGGGCAAAAAAGGGTGTAGAGTGGAGAGTGCAACTCACTAATATAATAACATGTCCCAGGGAAGCGATTGGGGACATTGCCCAGTGTAGGGTGCCGTCTTTCGGATGGGACGTTAAACGGGTGTCCTGAATCTCTGGTTACCAAAGATCCCATGGATCACTTTTCATAAGATTAGGGGTGTTACCCCAGTGTCCCAGCTAAATTCCCTGTCTGACATACCATCATGGCCACCTATTCATCCCCAGCTTCCAATAGGCTCATTCATCCCCCTTCCTCTCCCCTGTAACTATTCTCCAGGTTGTTGCTGCAAATGAGAACGTGTTCTCAGTCAACTTACCTGGTAAAATAAGGGCAAAAAAATGGACTGTTTTTCTTCTCAACAGCCTTCAGCTGTGATGAACATGACAGCAAATTGTATTTACATGGAGTGATCCTGAGGATGTCAGTTTTGTAGAGCAGATATTCAATCACTCAAAATGTGTGTGTGTGTGTGTGTGTGTGCAATCTCAAAGGCCTGTGCTTACACAATAGTCCTCAAGGACAATATCAGTGAGTCACAGCTAGAGAACGCACTCCTCACTGTTTGTTTTACTGGAAGCACACAGTATTAAAGCTGGGACAAAAAGCCAAAAAATACAGACACAGCTTCCGTCTATACATTTCGGTGATTTTGCTACTCAACGTTCCCGTAGAATGCTCAAAAAACATGATTTGGTCAGCAGCAATAGCCTTTGCATTAGGTTGATTCCTGCTACGGAAGTATCTGTCTGTTCCCGTTTCGCAGTCGGTTGTGGACTCTCACTCCGTCTCCCCAGTGTGCGTACGGAGGAGGGAGAAACGCATTGAGAAGCTCAAGCATAGTGTAGGTCAAAATGCTATTGTGGGGGAAAAGACAGCATTTCTCACCTCTTAATATTGAGTTAATGTCACCACTTTACAACCGGAGTAGGCTGCAGTTAGGGTGATTTTGGCGCAGTCTAGGCCTAGCGCTATAGGACACAAGTCTACATTTACCGATAGATTAATCACTTAGCCTACATGGCTATCGAGCAACACTATCATATTTGGAGTTAGCAATCTAGCTAAGTGTTTTGAGCTCCCACTTCCTCAGGGGGTGAATAATACAGCCTATTAGGACAATAGGCCTACGCACGAAGATGTCAGCAAATTCTCTGAAGAGCGCCCCCAATAATGGGATAATTCTGGATCCCATTTGGACAGGTTGTACTTCAAAATATTAATCAATCATGCATTTCCTGGACATGTTAGATGAAATAGCTGTTTGTTTAAAAAAATATATATTTTATTTGAGGCTACCATCTCAGTTGTCTTACTTGGCACTGGAATAAAAAATGTCTAGAGCCCTGCCGGTAATGTTAAGTCACTGTCCATTAAAACATTAAAAACATTTGTTGTTATCAAGCAAAAGAGTTACATTTATCACAATATGACTCAAGCACCTCCTCAAAACCTAATCTACGAGAAAAGGGTCAGATTATTGCAACATTTTATTTCACACATCACCATCATACACAGCATACATTTTTTTCACACAAATGAGCACTTCCTCTGAATCAAACTTCGACCCGAGTCAGCAGTATTAATCTCCACTGGGGGGCAGGGTAAGAGGCTAAAGCATCCAGCTGGGATTTTCTACAGCCTCCATTGTAGTAGGGGATGCTTTACATAAAGGCTTTTTGAACAGGTGCGCGGAGCATGGGCTAACACTAGCGGAGAGAGATGGGAGAACAGACGCTGATCATTAAGGGGCTGCTCTACAATAACAGTCGACGCGCTACCCTGAGTCTGGGGAGAGGCGCTCTTTACATTTTCTTGCCTGATGAGCCGTTGTGTATACATCAGGGGGACAGGGGGATGACACGACTGTGGAGCAGTGTGCCGTAGAGCAGTGTGTGTGTGTTTGTGTGTGTGGCTGTCTCTGGTCCTCCGTACTACAAAGGCATCTCATGCACTGGGTGGTGGCAGATGCAGACTGTTTTGAAAAGGGGGCCTAGGGTGAGTTGAGCTAGCGAGCTGTGCCATGGCTTCAGGCTCTATCCATCACAATCTTTACATTAATGGGGGGGGGGGGGGGGGGGGCTGAGTCAAAACGAGGTGGAGGCGTAGGGTGCATCCACACGTGTGTGATCGATCTACTGCAGTGACATCTCTTTGTTCTGGGAGGGTGGATGATCGCTAAGGTGCCAACGGCCACAACTTTATCACTACGATGAAGACCATTTTCTGGGGGCTCGACCGGGCGTCCGCAGCGGGAATGGGAACGAGGGTCCCGAAAGCAGCGGACCGTAATTCGCTCCAAAATTCAGTCTGTCATGGGAGGCCAAGGAGTCATACCACAGGACATGTTACTTACTGGGGCGGTACGAGCCTTGCGCAGATTCGATTTGTCTTCCCTCCACCCTTTAAACACACATATATTTCATTCTGGTTGGATGCCTTTGGGAGATTGGGTTTGCCCCTGATCTGTTACCACAAGGCACAGAATAGGACCTCAGGTTGATGGGAAGTCAAACGCAGAGGTGTATACATGTCAACTGCATTCCCTGTCACCCTATGCCCTGACCACTCCAATCAAGTCAATCCAATCAGATATCACACGATACCAAATGAATCACCATTGCACCCTTCATCCTAGCAGGGGTGCCTCCACTGTGCTCTGGTCGTGCTCAGATCCACTGGGCCAATGGGAGAGAGAGGAGATGAGCTTCATTCCTTGATATACCTCAAAGAACCACTTGCAGCATGAAGCCAATCCAATTAAATTGAAAAAATCTGCCTGGATGACGCCCAGGGAGAGAAAGAGAAGGAGAGAGAGCTGGAGAGAGCTTTGAGTCATCAAATACGTCAGGGCAGGGCACATGTTGTGGTAAGGGTAGCAGAGGCCCTACCAAGGGGTGTCGAGCGTTGAATTCACGTACAGGCAAGCATTTACGATCTTAAAGAGCCAGGAGGAGGGAGTTTACATTCAGTGCATGTGCCTAATAGAACCGTACAATATTCACAGCGACGATAACCGTGATATACCGTACTGCCAGTGGTGGAGCCTTCTAAAGCGGAATGCGTCCAGATAACAGTCGGAACGTAGATCTTTCCGACGTCATCTTTACTTTTAATAAACGTACAATAAAAGCACATGGATGACTTGCCACGTCATGATATAGATGGATGGAAAGCTACATATGTGGATGGATGGATATATGGAAGAAATAAGTTAGAATTAAGCAATAAGGCCCGAGGAGGAGGGGTATATGGCCAATATACCACAGCTAAGGGATGTTCTTAGCTTAGCTGTGGTATATTGGCCGTATATCACAAACCCCTGAGGTGCCTTATTGCTTTTCTAAACTGGTTACCAACGTAATTAGAACAGTAAAAAGGAATGTTTTGTCATAGCTGTGGTTTAAGGTCTGATATACAACGGCTTTCAGCCAAATCAGCATTCAGGACTCGAACCACCCAGTTTATAATAAGTTATAAGTTAATATAGTGGGAACTGTGCACACTATAACTGTGCCCTCTATACATTTCAAAGCCTGAACGTATCAGGTGAACGTATCATGATTTCAGATAAAGACACCCCACCAGAATACGGATGTATGAGGCCATTGATTTATACACTGGTGGACCCTAGGGAATGGTGCCACTTACAGGTGGCTCAATATTACCCCCAGCCAATCGCGGCATACACACTCAGCACCTAAGTAATGGCTTGTAGGTGGAGGGACAACAGGTCTATCTTTCTAAGTCTCGGCTGGGTCTTCAGATGCAATTTAAACAGTGCCCCCACAAGCCTGGGGCTGTCTTGGAAATGGAAGCTTAAATTCAAAGGAGGGTGGTTCGATAAAGAGTAGACTGTTGCTGCCTTGGGTAGCTGGCTGGGTGGGTGTTTGGTGTAATTTTGGGCCATGATATTTAAGGTATTTAAGAAGAACGTCTAAAGCAGGTCTTTCCAAATGTTGGTCCTTTAGTAACACTGGTGTACTTAGTTTTTTAAAAACTCCAATCCCTTTGTTATGTTTGATTAATCTTTTCTATGGGAACTGGAATGCACATGACCTCACCGTGTAGAAAACAAAAAGGCCTTTGAATCGAAAATATTTCATGTAGGTAACATCAAAATAGATGACACCATGTCTCTGTTGTATCAGACAACCGCATATTAAAAAATATCAAGTTGGATATTGATAGGAATGACAACCTGCTAGGACAGGTTGAAGCAATTCTCAAAAGCCATTGGAACCTTCCATTGAAATCACAACCAAATCTTCTCTGAGTAACTTCCAGCTGGAAGTATTATTGTACATTTTTAACATACTATTTCTATGCTTGATGAGAGAGCAGTTGGGAGTTGTATGAAGAGGAGACAGCGTCACGCTCTACTTTGACAGAGCACTTAAGCAATCACTCTCATCCTCACGCGAAACTCCCTCGCAATCACTTCCCTTCCAGGAGACACAAAAGCGACATAATCTCTGACTGACACACGGCTGGTTACAGCCCGTTTGGGTTTATTTTGGTGTACGAGGCCGACTGATGTACTTCAGTGCGGCGGGCAGGAACAGCTGACAAATGGGACGGCTTTCGCCATCAAGCTAGATCATGTTGGTGCACAAAAGTCCACGATCCTTTCCTTACTGTTTGGATGGTAGCTACCTCATCCCCTGTCGTTGACAGACATGGTGTTTGTTTGCTGGATTTGATAGTGAGTCACACTGTCAACTCCCCTCAGGACTGTTGACTTTTTTTGAAAGAGGACAATGCTTCAGCCAGTATAAATAAAAGTACAAATTAAATGTGCTTGACAAAATATACAAAGCACAGATTACTTTGTCATCACAACCCTTCAATAAGTGCTAGTCCACAGAGTATCAACGAGTCAAACGACGTGCCAAGAACCTTGGAACGATGAACTAGACGTGTTTGAGAAAGAAGAAAAAAAAGCTATGTGGAACTTTGTATACTGACATTTCACGGTATACTGCAGTATTCTGGAACCCCATAGGGCTGGGTCCCATAACCCCTATGAATAGCAAAGATGCATATTTGTTCTTCTTCTTTGGCAGTTCAGAAAGGTGATAATTGACCACAAAGACGACCATTGACTAGAAACCTAATTCCTCAGAGAGCCAAAGCCTGTGGATTCTGAATCCATTCATTTACAGTACTGAGCGAACATGATCGTGAGACGGTGGGGTCAGTTATCGTTGAAAGGCACCTCATTAGCTGTTCCATGTTGTATTAATGGCTTGAAACAGCATAGAGAAAAATCACTAAGTTCATGCTTCTGATATGGGTTATTTACTCTAGGTCAGCTTCAGAATGTCCAACAGGTTGAGTTCTGATTGAAAACAGGTCTGTTGGGAAACCACTGCATAGTGTGTATTAACTCCGGAGTACTATATGCCATTTCCTATACATCACAGGCGGCTGGTGGCACCTTAATTGGGAAGGACAGGCTCATACTGTAGGAATGGCTGGAATGGACGGAATATATTGACACATCAAACACATGGTTTCCTTGTGTTTGACACCACTCCATTCCGTCCTGTAAATACTTCATGAACACTACTACGGCCTCAACACCACCACAACATAGTCCAAGATAAAGACATATTACAAATGATTACCAATGTGTGCATAAGATAACGCTGCCACGCTTTCAGCAATACGCATCAACGTATCAAACAGTGCATTATCGTAAAAGCACTTCGAATTTCTTATTGTTATTTTCTGCTGGAGCACCCAGTCTATCTGGCTAAATTACAGCAACATGAAAGATGACGGTGATAGTGGGCCTCTTCCTTCTCAAAGTGAGGATGGCAATTGCAGCGTGACTATCTCTTCTGGCGATGGTGCTAAACAAGACTACAGGATTGTTTTGTCGCCATGGAGACAAAATACGGACATCCCAATTGATGGAATTTTTGTTGTTAACTGACATTTAACGGTTTTCTCCCCCCCCCATTCACTTGGCGCTTCTGGATTGGAATGCCTTGGCAGTTTGTCAAAAGATGCCTGCATTTCCTTGAAATGTCTTCCGATGACACTGCCTTTTCGACCGAGCAGAAACATAGAGTAGATGAATGCAGACATTTTGGAATTGGGATGTAAGAACCATCTACTTTCCCCCTGAATGCAACACCAGCATCCAGCGGTTTCCACACAGTGAATCACATGACAAAGCACTTCCTTCACTCCTATTCTTCACAGCTTCCCTCTGTATTCATGGCCCTGGCTAGAGATCGAGGCTAGAGCACACTAGCTCCCCCAAGCCAAGTGGCTGAGTGACAAACAGTGACTCCTGCTCACTAGGGGTAAACCTCTCTGGACCAGAGTGGCTGGTTGGCTGGGAGTGGGGGCAGACTGTCGCTAAGGGAGGTCCAAGGGCCTGTGGTTATATGGCCTTTGGCCAACTGGGACAGGCATTATAGAGTCCTCTTTCCTCGCTGACTAAAGCTAGCCTTGGGGGTCTTGGGGCCTTCAGCGGCGTGGCCCTCAAACTTGCAGTGACAGAAGTTATCTTTCTCTTTTCTGGCCAACAATCCCTTCCATCTCTCTCTCCCTTGAGAATCGCCGGTAACAGTGCCACTTTCACACCGCCGCACAGCGCAAACTACAGGCCAATCTTTCATGTGACAATCCTACACATCTCACATTATATATCCTCTCACTCTCTCTCCCTACCCACCTCTTTTCTTCTGTCAAACAGTCCCACACATTTTATTATATTTTGACTCTCTAGAACTCTCTCTTTCAACCACAGAGCAATGACAGAACTTACAGATATTATCTCCCATGTAAGAGAGCAGTAAGACGCAATAAGTAAATTAACACTTTCAAAATAAATGCAACCTTTCGCTAAATCTCTCTTTCATAAGAGTCTTTGTTCCCCCCGGAAACTGCAAGGGTTGAGGTTCGGGAATGAGAAGACATTTGAAAATTAGGAACAGCTGAAATATGCCGTGACCCCTGGGTGGCCTCTCACGGTAATGAGATGGTAATGAATTAAAATCTTCCCATAATGTCCAAATTCTTCCTTTAGTATCATGTTTATGGTTTTCATATTTAGCCCTATCCACATAGGCCAATTCCCACGAGTGTAAGGGGTTAAAAAGGAGCGGCAGGTAGCCTAGTGGTTAGAGCTTTGGGCCAGTAATCCCCAGCTGACAAGGAAAGACATCTGAGGTTCTGCCCCTGAACAAGGCAGTTAACCCACTGTTCCTAGGCCATCATTGAAAATAAGAATTTGTTCTTAACTGACTTACCTAGTTAAAAAAAACATTATTTATTTTTAAAGATGTGGATTCTCCTTCAATCCATCAACCTGCGAATATCGGGGTGTTTGGAACATCTAACCATGCATTCAGGTATAGAAAATTATTTTAAGCTAAGTAGGTACGCGGACGACTCAATGAAAGCCTCAACGATCTCTTGAAACCTCAAATGCATTTTCCTCCTGCAAGGGCCATTCTCTCCAACTACTTCACACAAGGCCAAATAGGGAATGGTCCCCACATCGAACACACACTCAACACTAAGGCTGCTTTTGGCACAAAAAAAAGCTCTTAGATTTGGATCTTAACTCAGTGCCACTCAATAGTGGTTCTTTCCTTTCTTGTAGAATGTGCTGCTGTGAAGGTCACAAAATAGAGCTATCCATCTGTAAGGCCACGCTATAACGTATGGTTTCATGGGATTTGTATTGCTTGTACTGGATCTGGGCTGAAACAAAAAATGGCTGAGCATGGATTGGGATGAGATGGTGGAAAAGGCCTTACCTTGACCTCCACATGAGCCATAAGGACGGCAAAGTTGGTCAGGTGGGTACAAGAGCACGTGGTGTGAGTCCGGTTGGTGCCTAGCAACCGGCAATCCTGCGTCGACCAGTACCCCGTCATGGTCCTCTTGGAATAACTCCAGAAAGAACAGTTGGGGTTAAAGCTTTCCTTGGATTGCTGTGGGGGACAAACCACATAACAATTAGCATACGGGCCCCAGCAGCACAATGACGCTAGTGGGAGGAAAAACACAAACACATTGATTGAAGGTTGAGTGATCCATTCTAAAAAGCCAACACTCTGGCTGGGTTAAACAGAAACGCATGGAGCTCATTTCAGGTGAGCCTCCCATAACCTTGACGTGCCACAACAGCATAACTCTACAGTGCTCCATTTCAAGACTAAATATCTCAGAAATAGCTCCTTGATTCCCTTTTCCGGTGGCGGTGCGGGTTTCCCCCCACTGCGGCGGTTGGTTTTAGTTTAATGGCGACGGTGAGCGCCGATGGAGCAGCCTTTCATTGTGTTTTTCGACCTTTCACTTTAACCTTCACTGTGCGACAATAGACTGCCCCGCTGTTTAATGGCCGCCACCGCCGCTCTCTGTCAGGCGGCAGCCTTAACGACTAGCTTCTCCCGCTATCTCGCTGGCCCGTTTTAAAACAGTCACTTTTGAGCTTAATGCAGATAAAGGGGTGAGAGGAGAAATGTGTCAATGCATACAAATGCCCTATATGAATGCCCTATATGAATGCCCTATTAGAAATGCCCTATATGATTGCTGGAAATAGGTCTGGTTTTAAGTTGAACTCATGTGGAAAGCTGCCATCTCTTGCAGCTAGATATTGCCTGACCACTTCAAATTGCACCTTAATGCTGTGTGCGTTTGAGGGGATAGTCCATAGCAGAAGTGTGTAACCCCAATCCTCAATATGCTTCTCACAATGTTGCTAAAGCTGTGACTGTGGAACATAGGCTGTGTCCCAAATGGCACCATATTCCCTATGTAGTGCACTATACTGTATAGGGAACAAGATACCCTTTGAGAAGCATCCATAATCAGCAGATCCTCTCCAGACATACATTTCCCGTCTGATTGAGTTCTCCTCCACACAGCCAACCAATGACTAGTTGGATATAGTGCAGCATGGACTGGAAAAACCAGACGAGGTGACCTTCTGTCCCATTAACCACTTTAATTAGTCCATTAAGTGCGGAGGCAAGAAAGCGAAACAATAACTAGAGGACAGCCACAGTCCTCTGGGACAAGTGATCCAGAACCTCTGATCTAAGGGCTATTAATTGTATAGTGATGGAACTAAACACTAGAGCGAAGAGTAGTATAGCCTGGTCCCAGATCTGTTGGTGCTGTATAGCCAAATACTATGGGGGTGTTTGGTATGACAATGACCACAGTAATCGGCAAAACGGCACAAATAGATCTGGGACCGGGCTATGAGAAGTACTCCTATATATCATTTTTTATTAATTATTTTATTTAACCTTTATTTAACTAGGCAAGTCAGTTTAAGAACAAATTCTTATTTAACTTTTAACCTTTATTTAACTAGGCAAGCTGGCCTCCCCCAGGCAAACCCGGACGACGCTGAGCCAACTGAGCGCCGCCCTATGGGGCTCCCAATCGCAGCCGGATGTGATGCTGCCTGGATTCGAACCAGGTACGGCAGTGTCGCCTCTTGCACTGAGAAGCACTGCGCCACTCTAGTCTCAGCATACCTGCAGTATAAACCATCCTCATATATTTGGTCCATCTTTTTTAGAAGACTTAGAAGACTCTTTTAGAAGACTGAGAAGACTCTTTTAGAAGACTGAGAAGACTCTTTACAAAAGTCTACTGTTTAGAAGACACAGCACAGAGCAGTTCAGAAGACCACATGTTCTGTCACAAGTGCAAGTCTAGGGAACCACATACACTTATATAAGAGCACTGTTTTATTGAGATTAGACCAGTGGGCCGAGAAAAAGGTAGGAACGCGGCAGTGGCCTACATTATCCTCAGACAGTTCTAGCACTGTGTCTTCTGACAAAACTAGGAATTAAGCGAAAGGCGGGTGGTCCCCGGTAATAACTGCATTGACCCCAAGTGTGACATTTTCCAGTTTCATTTTGAAAAAAACATAAGCTCTCTCTCTCTCTCTCTTATATTTTATTTTAGTGTTCCTCTCCCTCTCTTTACCGCTATCGTTCGCTCTCTGATCTTTATTTTTTTTCCTCAAACTCCTTCTCCTCACAAACTGTCCCTCCCACACACTGCACACACACAGTCATCTGCAAGTTACTCTCAAGGTCTTTCAACCTGCCTAATAATGGCTCTGGGCGCTGTTGGGAGTCGTGCGAGGGGAAGATAATGCAGTCGGGGAGGAAGTTAATGCTTCGGCAATGACTAACCAGCCTCCAGGGACGACCAATAGAACGCTAGAACGCTGCTATCACCCTAGCCTTCCAGGTTAGACAGTTCTGTTCTTAAACTAATAGGGAGAAAACTAATGAAAACAAAGTTGTGCATCATCAATATGTTATGATAGATTACTCTTTGTTCTTCATGCTTTCTTCTTGTCAAAGAAATTGAGGTAAAAATTGAAGGGGTAACTTCATTAATTTACAAGTCGAAAATGGATTCCCAAACTGCTCCTTTTAGAAGAAAAAGGTGTGCCCACCAAGGTGTTTAGTAGTGAATTCAATGATAATCCCAAAGTGTGTGTTTTGTGTGCGCTTGCACATGTCCGTGTGTGTGTGTGTCGTACCTGCAGGTGTTTCAAGGTGAATATGACCGGTTCGGACAGGTAGACTTTGTTGCTTTCTTTGTTGATGGCTGCTGTGATGACGGGAGAATTGACAATGACAGAGTAGTTGGTGGCCATGGCTTCCCTGCCCAGTTTCATGCTGGCATTCTCTGTAGACAGGTAGGCTCCGATGTGCTTATACAGGACGAAGGCCATCCGGATCTCTCCTAGGAAATAAAATATGACATCATGGCCTGAAAATCCTCTCCTAATCTCCTCCCCTTTGTTTGCAGTGACAGGTGAAAACAAAAATGGCAGAAGATCATCATTAGGCTGGCTTTCACCTGTTCAGTTCTTTCAGATCAGAGCGATTAAGGCGAGGGAGATCTTTAAGGCAATTGAGACAGCCCCTGCCACCACTGACATAGCCTGAATGTGTGTTATTGAAATGTATTGATCATATTTTACCATAGAATAGAATGCTATTGTATACAGTATGTGACTGAAAAGGGGTTAAAGGTTTATGTTGAGGTTTGAGGTTTAAGTAGCAGGGAAAGTAGTGCCAGAAAACAAAAATAAATCCAAAGGTGAAAAATTGTCTAAATGTTTTGTATTTTTTGTGAATAAAGGGATAGTTTGTAAACCTAGCCTAGACATTGCTAAGGTTTATATGCCTATGAGAAACCCAGTCAACCTTTGGAACCGTTTTGGAAGTGCCTTGCTCAAGGGCGAAACGGCATTGGATGCACTACAGTTTAACTGACAGATTGTCAAATGTTGCGGTTCAACAGAATCAATATGTTTTGAGGTACGGTAACTCATTCCTTTTAGATGTTTGATTCCACAGGATTAGGGAGAGTTGAAACTATTTAGGCCAACTAATATGGAAAATTGTTTAAATGCCTCCGAGCATGTTATCAACGGCAATAAAGGTGTCGAGGCTGAAAAAAACACCACAGTAAGGTACGAGAGGTCATTTTAATTCAACTTCAACGAAACGTCATTATTGCCTACACTGACAAAGGGAACAGTTACTCTTCATTATTTCCTTATCTCTCTCCTGGCGTCCTTCTTTAGGCTTCCGATATGAAAGCACACTCCCCTCCCGCCTCGAATCACTTACTCGAGATGAAAGGAAAACAATGTGTGCGTGCGCTACCTCTCGATGAACGGGAAAAAGAAACACAGCTCCACATATAATGAAGCACTGCTGGACATAAGCGTATTCATCGAGTGGAGAGTGGTGAGCACGCGGAAAGAGATTAGTTCGTTTGCATGAACAAGTAATAAAGTCCAAAAATTGTCAGCGCCGCTCCCATAGATAGCCCCGTATTGTGTATAATAGCCTCATTACAGCTTAGAAGCAGCTCTTGAACACAACTAATTCCGCAACCGGGGACCCTCCTTTGCCCATTTGAAGTCAGTAAAAAGGCACTATACTTTATCAGACCTTGTGTTAGGGGTGGCAAACCCCCCTCATGGAGGGCTTACCCATCTGCTAGGCTCTCTCTCCAGCCCTTATCTAACACACCTGATTATACTAATTAGCTGCTTTCCATGACCTTGATAGCAGGCAGAATCAGGTGTGTTATAACATGGTTGGAGCAAAATGTAGACCCAGTAGCTCTCAAGGAGGGTTGGTCACCTCTGCCTGAAACCAACACTATTGTGGCACTCTTTCCATTATATTGATGTTATTCAAGGGAAACTATGAACTTACGGTGTAACGGGTATGTAAATTCAACTGGTACTTATACCACTTCTAAGGGTGGATTGAAACCAGACAAACTGATGCGTAAGAAACGCAGCAACTCAATGGTTTTCAGTAAGAGCAGTGCATTGGGGGAGTGCCACGGACATGGGTTTTTCTAGAAACTAGGGTACCAGGGAGGATTTCCTACACCGGATGACTTGTTTTCGCTGTTTATAAGTGATTGATAATAATCTGACAATTTCTTTTCATGTCATTACATTAAGATATAAGAGGGGATCAATACTGTAGCTATATTCAATACAATTCACGAGTTGATTTAAAACCTCTCTCATAGTTGGTGTGTTGACAGATTTTTCACATACTGTAAAACATTACTATTCTGTCCTTGCATTTACGGCAGTGTAAATTGTTGTTATATCATATATGAATCATCTAAATGAATCATTGAACTTGAGCCCTGTAAGAATCCTGGATCTAGCTGTTGGACAGTTTTTTGCGTCGAGATCTCAGAAATGCAGTGTACCCACGTAACATGTTGTGTCAGCTTATGTTACATGGGTGAAAACAGTTCATGGGTACACAAATCCACAAAAATATAAGCGATTGTAAAATCGAATGCTTCTAACCGAAAGAGTCACCTTATTTTGATACCAGTCTTGGTCGTTTTAACTCAAATATAATTACGTCTTAGTCATATTTTTGTCTTTGAATAATGATTTAGTCTAGTTATTGTCAAAATTACAGTGGGCCATTTTAGTTAATTAATCTAATTTTTGCCACATGACATTCGTATTGCCTCAATCTATAGTAAACATATATCACTGACTTCCATGTGAACAAACATACATAGCCTTGTCCTACCAACATATTTTTATGCATAACATCCTATTCTCTTCCCAACAGTAGAAATATGACAAACATGTACACTTCCTTCAGAAAGTATTTACACCCCTTCACTTTTTCCAATGTGGTTGTGTTACAGTCTGAATTGATTCAAATGTAGATGTTCTTGTCACTGGCCTACACACACAATATCCCATACTGTCAACGTGAAATTATATTTTTCAAAACTATTACTAATTCAAAGCTGAAATGTCCTGAGTCAATAAGTATTCAACACATTTATTATGGCAAGCCTAAATAAGTTTTAAAAAATACAACATGTGTTTAACAAGTAAATAACAAATAAAATAAGTTGCAAGGACTCATGCTGTATGCAATAATAATGTTTAACTTCTTTGGGATAGGGCGCAGCATTTTCACTTTTGGATGAATAGCATGCCCAGACTGAACTGCCTCCTACTCAGTCCCAGATGCTAATATATGCATATTATTATTGTTATTGGATAGAAAACACTCTCAAGTTTCTAAAACTGTTTGAATGACATCTGTGAGTGTAACAGAACTCATATGGCAGGCAAAAACCCAAGAAAAAATCCAAACAGGAAGTGGGAAATCTGAGGTTTGTAGTTTTTCAACTCAGCCCCTATCGAATACACAGTGGGATATGGGTCATTTTGCTTCCACTAGATGTCAACCGTCTTTAGAACGTTGTTTCAGGCTTCTACTGTGAAGTGGGAGTGAATGAGAGCTGTTTGACTAAGGGGTCTGGCAGCAGCCTCGTTCTCAGTCACGCGCGTTCACATGAGAGGTATCTCTCGTTCCATTGCTTTTCTACAGACAATGGAATTCTCCGGTTGGAACATTATTGAACAGTTATGATAAAAAGATCCTAAAGATTGATTCTATACTTAGTTTGACAAGTTTCTTCGACCTGTAATATAACTTTTTGAACTTTTCGTCCGACTGGACCTGAACGCACATTTGGATTTACCAAATGCCCTAACAAAAGAAGCTCTTTGGACATAAATTATGGACATTATCGAAACAAAATAAACATTTATTGTGGAACTGCGATTCCTGAATAATATTTATAATGCTATTTCTGACTAATGTTGACTGCGCAACATGGCGGATATTTATTTTGGCTGGTTTGGGCTCTGAGCGCCGTACTCAGATGATGCTTTTTCCGTTAAGTTTTTTTGAAATCTGACACAGCGGTTGCATTAAGGAGAAGTGTATCTAAAGTTCCATGCATAACACTTGAATTTTCATCAACATTTATAATGAGTATTTCTGTGAATTCATGTGGCTCTCTGCAAAATCACAGCATGTTTTTGAACTACTAAACATAACACACCAATGTAAAATTAGACTTTTGGATATAAATGCACTTTATCGAACAAAACATACATGTATTGTGTAACATGAAGTCCTATGAGTGTCATCTGATGAAGATCATCAAAGGTTAGTGATTCATTTTATCTCTATTTGTGCTTTTTGTAACTCCTCTCTTTGGCTGGAAAAATGGCTGGGTTTTTCTGTGGCTTGGTGGTGACCTAACATAATCGTTTGTGGAGCTTTCGCTGTAAATCATTTTTGAAATCAGACACTGTGGCTGGATTAACAGGAATTGTATCTTTAAAATGGTGCCTAATACTTGTATGTTTGAGAAATTTGATTTAGGAGATTTCTGTTGATTTGTATTTGGCGCCCTGCAATTTCATTGGCTGTTGGCAAGGGGTTCCGCTAGCGGAACGGGGTTAGACAGGTTAACATGATTTTTGAATGACTACCTCATCTCTGTATCCCGCACATACAGATAATTGTAAGGTCCTTTGGTCGAGCAGTGAATATCAAACACAGATTCAACCTTAAAGACCAGGAAGATATTCCAATGACTCGCAAAGAAAAGCACCTATTGGTAGACGGGTAAAAAAAATATATAATAATATCCCTTTGAGTATGGTGAAGTTATTAATTACACTTTAGATGGTGTATCAATTCACTCACTTACTACAAAGATACAGGCGTCCTACCTAACTCAGTTGCCGGAAAGGAAGGAAACTGCTCAGGGATTTCACCATGAGGCCAATGGTGACTTTAAAACAGGTAGAGTTTAATGGCTGTTTAATGTTTAATGGCGTTATCAAACGTTGCAGATAGAAATTTCATGAGTAGAGACAACGTTATTTCTTATTTAACATGTCTGAGAGGCATGTTAAAGAGATATCCTACCTCATTTGCACATGCTGTATTTAGATTTTTCTACTGTATTATTGACTGTATGTTTGTTTATTCCATGTGTAACTCTGTGTTGTTGTATGTGTCGAACTGCTTTGCTTTATCTTGGCCAGGTCGCAGTTGCAAATGAGAACTTTTTCTCAACTACTTGGATAAATAAAGATAAAATAAAATGTTGTCTACATAGCACCTGGCTATGCAAAGCAGTGGGGAAAGTGGGAGGGTTGAGTGAGACTACAAATTCAAAGACAGCCTACTTTTCTACTCTCACGGGAAAGAAAAACATAGCTATACTGTTGTTTTACTATTCAACTCATGTATGCTATTGTTTTTAATTTCATAAACCAACTTGTGTTTCTTAACCAGGTGTAGGTTAGCTAACTAGAAGGCTGGTGTGACTAGTTAGCTACGGGGAAGCAAGAGTCACTTGCACAATGTGTATAATTGGAGGAGGAGCCGGAGTGGAGCAGTGGGAAGGACACTCATCTTGTCCCACTGCTGTACAGAACTGTGCTGTGCATCTATGCCTCTAATATGTGGCCCGTTTCAGGAAACTAGGCTATGTCGTGGGTCACTACTTCACAGGAGAGCTGTTTGAATGTTAAAAAAATTCAAATGTGTTTTTTTGGCAGAAATGAACATGTGAACTTTCATGTGTCTTAATAACAATCATATGTGCCATCTGTAAATACCAATAAAATTATGAGCCTAGTTGGTTAAGCCACAGAAAAAGTCAGCAACCTTCCCGCTAACCATGATTGGCTGAGATAATGAGTGGGTTGGACATGCCGAGAGATGAGTTTGGATTGGTCTGCCATATAGCACGCTTCTGTCTATTTGAGGTGGTCAGTATTTCTAGGTAATCTTGTTTAACGAGGCAATTTTTTAAATGTTTTGTGTAGTAAAACTGCATAAGCCTAATGTCAAGTTAAAGTGTACTGTTAGCTAGCTAACATTAGCTGGTTGGCTCACTAGCTAACGTGTATGGATGCCTGAGACACCGAGGTATCTCTCCCCCTTATAATTTGGGATCAAATATGCTCTGAAAGCAAACATGTTGACATGAGTACCCTGATATCGGGGAATTTGTGCCATTCTGAAAAAAATGTTAGATATGCTCTCCACTTTCTGGAGGACCGAGTTTTCAAATCAGTGGAATTTGAGTATGATCGCTAAGGAGATGGAGAAAACACCGGTCTCCGGATTACACCTTCAAACTAAGGGCAACCATGGCATTCGACAGGAGATGCGTCCATCCATGGTGTATACGGACGGGTAAGACAGTTTAGCTAGCTAAATTTCAAATATTACACAATTTTGAGAGATTGTGATTTCATTTCAAGTTAAAGTGTACTGTTAGCTAGCTAATGTTAGCTGGCTGGCTAGCCAGCTAACGTTACATGTATGATCTTATTATTCGTATCTCAGAGCCATTTGCTTGGCTATTTATTGCCTAATGTATGCTAGCTAATATTAAACCTGGTTGGTAAGCTACCTGCAGATTCATGCAGGGTAGTAATGTCATGAGTTGGGATTGTGGTTCATTGTTTAACTAGCTAGGTACATGTCTTAACAAAAAACTAATCTCAGTGTGCCAGAGTGCAGAATAAATGCTGAATTTACAAACGCTCAACACGCGTTGAAAATGGCTGGTGTCAGTAAACGTCAGCAAAAAGCTTAATTAAATTGTTGCCAGCAGCACAGTTACATTCACCAATGCTCTGGATAACATGAAAACAGCCTAACCAGCTCTGCTAGGGCAAGTAAAATGGTCAGAGTGTGGTGTTCTCTCATTATGAGTGGGGTGTTCTCTCATTATGAGTGGGGTGTTCTCTCAGGCTAGCCAATGTTATGCAGTTAGCTTGGTTGCTTAACTGCTGTTGTGAGGTCAAAACGTTTGGATCTTTCCCTACTCATCGGCAAGAGCGTCCAGTGTGCTGTGCGCTCTGAACGCTCAGAGCGAAACACTCTGAATTTAAGAACAGACAATCTGATGACACAGTTGCAGGCACCAACGCTCTGGAGAACATAAAAGCCTAACCAGCTCTGCTAGGGCGAGTAATGTTCAGTGAGCTGTTCTCTCATTTGTGTCTGGAAGCAGCTAGCAAGTTAGCTTGGGTGCTTGACTGCTGTTGTTAGTCCAGAATGCTCGGATCAAACCTTAAAAATATGGGTGGGGCTAAAGCTTAAGAGGATGTGAACGATGTTGAATGGGTGTAGACAAAGAAGGGCTCTCCAGTAGTAGTACTAAAAATTCAAAGGCTATTTTCTCAAAAGTGAGTTTACAAGTTTATCAACTTTTAAAGCAAAATTACTTTCCCATTGTTCCGCAACTGTATGCCATTTTGTAGCTCTGAGTCTCCATTTTTATCCAATGTAAAACATTTAAAAAAACATTTCAAATGTTGCTACATAAGGCCGATTTGAGCCAGTCGGTTACATATTAATTGTGATTGTCACTGAAACGCTCTCAATCTCTTTCAAAAAATTTGACCAGTCCTCTTAGTAGTCAGATTTTAGTCACAGCGATAATTTTGTCTCATCTTTGTCTTGTCTACTGCGCAACACCCAATGCTATTCCTATTATTTATTCTGGACACAATGACAGCCTAGTGGGTTCTCCACAACATGATCTGGTAATGAAAGAAAATCATAAATGCATTGTGTTTTCCATGTTACACCTGCAATTTTATAACAATACAAGAGGCTTGAAGTAGCCAACTTGAATTTGAATTTGGAGCTCAGAAATGGAGGTACTGGGATAGGTCTACCTTGAAAATCGGACATTTCCTCAATTTGGTGTAATTATTGTAGCAAAATTATAAGTTATCTCGTTCCCTTATAATTATTAGTGATTACATTTTTGATCGGCTCTGTGAGAGATGTGGCCACTTTCGTTTGTTTCCTGTCGCTTCAATTGTAGGGTGTTGCACTACTCTGTTGCGGTAAAACCAGGTGCGGTTAATATGAGGATGACAACATCTAATGATGGCTTCAACAAATCCTTCCGTTATAAAAGGAACCAGGTTTTTGTGACTGTGTTGGCAACATAGGCCACAGGAAAATCTACATTTATTTGGTCAGGCAAGTCCACATTATTCTCACATATTTTAGAATATAATATTAATTTGAATATAAATGCATTGGCAAGGCCTATAGAATGTGTTATTCTTAAAAAAGTCTAATACTCCATTACCCGTTTATGTTGCATGCTTTTTGGGGGCGGAGGGCTATATGTACAATTATATAAGCTACAGAGTATGCAGGCTTTCGTTTCAGCCCAGCACCAAGTGACGGAACAAAATACTGCACACCTAAAAGCTGTTCAGGACTGGAGTTGGAGACCCTTGATGTACAGTAAACATTTATTTAAGGCAAAGCCATTTACCATTTCTCCCATGCTGTTTCAAAGTGCTCGCCGACAGGGTGATGGAGTTGCCTTGGCCACTCTGTGGGAATTTCAGGTCGGGCAGATTTCCTTCCGTACTCATCCTGGCCACCTCCAGCTCTGGACAGAGGGAAATGAGAAGAAAATGACCATTTAAATAACCCTATTATGAGGGGTGCAAGTGTTGACAGTTGATGCAAAGAGAATGCCATCTGGGATAACATGAGCATTATGAGTCAAAATCCATGCACCCATCACTATGGTCTGTCAACCTACTAAAACATGTTAGCATTGAACAATAGCTTTACATTGTAATATGAAACTCAGTTCTGCTCTGACTGTGTGCATCACAACACTGCTGTTTCAGTTCAGAAACAAAGCAGACAAGCAGGTAACAGCAACAAAGTAATTAGAACCCCCCCCCCCCCACCCACATCAACGGTCCTTGGGTGTGTTGAATGAAGTATATCGTCTGATTTTGGAAAGCTTTGAAGACTAGCGTCTCGCTGAAGCCTCTGATCAAGGCTGAGCTATACACGTCTCACAAAACTTTCTTCATCGAGTGAGGAGGAGTTCAGGTGTAATCCAGGGAGCCTTGTTGCACACTTCCTCGCTTTGTACGGTTGAAGAATAGTTGAAGCCGTGGAGCGCTTTGGCCCACACTTCAAGGAAGCTATAATTTTTCAGGGTGAGCTGAGTGGAAAGCGATGGGTAGACAAGATAGAGACGGATGGTGAAGACAGCCAGGTTTTGGCGCACTGGCTCAACAGCTGTTGTGTCTGAGGCAAGATCATAATTTGTGGTTCAAAGACTGCGGCATCGTATAGCAGCGGAACAGGAAGCATTTATAGGAGATTGACAAAGAATCCTTTTATTATTTAAAAAATATATATATTTTACCTTTATTTAACCAGGTAGGCAAGTTGAGAACAAGTTCTCATTTACAATTGCGACCTGGCCAAGATAAAGCAAAGCAGTTCGACACATACAACGACACAGAGTTACACATGGAGTAAAACAAACATACAGTCAATAATACAATATAAACAAGTCTATATACGATGTGAGCAAATGAGGTGAGATAAGGGAGGTAAAGGCAAAAAAAGGCCATGGTGGCAAAATAAATACAATATAGCAAGTAAAACACTGGAATGGTAGATTTGCAGTGGAAGAATGTGCAAAGTAGAAATAAAAATAATGGGGTGCAAAGGAGCAAAACAAATAAATAAATAAAATAAATACAGTAGGGAAAGAGGTAGTTGTTTGTGCTAAATTATAGGTGGGCTATGTACAGGTGCAGTAATCTGTGAGCTGCTCTGACAGTTGGTGCTTAAAGCTAGTGAGGGAGATAAGTGTTTCCAGTTATAAGCAATATCGTACTTTTGACGTGCTTGAATTTAGTTTGAGAATACAATTCAAAACACTGACAGAAACCGATCAAAACAACAGTACCTCTATTCTTTTAAAGGCCCAGTGCGGTGACAATTATGTTTGTTCTGTGTTTTGTATCATATTGTACAACAGCTGATGAAACTAACACTTTAAAACATTTGATCAGTGTTATTTCCTGATAGTTGCTGGTCGAAAATACAATCTACAAAGGATCATCTAATCAGCTTGTTTGCATAGGCGCGAGTTTCACCTAGCCTAATGCACATCACCAGGCGATAAATTAATGATTAACCCCTTACTCTGGTGCGATTTGGTATAATTTGGCTCCTGAGTGGAGCAGCGGTCTAAGGCACTGCATCTCAGTGCAAGAGGCGTCACTAGAGACCCTGGTTCGATCCCGGGCTGTATCAAAACCGGCCATGATTGGGAGTCCCATAGGGCGGCGCACAATTGACCCAGCATCATCCGGGTTAGGTTGACCGGGGTAGGTTGTCATTGTAAAATTAGTATTTGTTCTTAACTGGCTTGCCTAGTTAAATAAATAAAAATAAAATGATGGTATAATCAGGACAATCCAAACATTACACTGTTGATTTGATGTGCATTTGACATTTACTGTACTTTTCGCACACATTTGTTGATAACGAAATCTTAAAATATGGGGAAGGTGCAACATAAGACAAAAAAAATCCAAGGGTTTGAGTGAGAGGTGGTGTCTCCAAGTGGCAACACACCTCTCCAGTGTGCACAGTTCATACATCATTTCAATGCATGTTAATGACTCAAAGAAGAGTCTTCAACTATAACGTGCTACTTTGAACTCTCCTAGCTGTGCTGTTGAGGTACAAGAACAAGCACACATGTAGTTGTGTTTGAATCACAATCTGTTCAGGTTAGCATAATTTGAAAGCGTGTTATTTTGCCAACATAGCTAAGTATCTAAGTAACAAAATAAAGTCTTACAGTGTGAGGCTTTCACAAGGCAATTCAGAGAAACCGATCATAACCAGGGGTACGCACAATGCCGTCGGGGGTACGGCAAATAAAAATGTGATTCACGTTTCATGTATTTTATTTTACAATTTCTTCACATTTTCAAACAGTACATTTATATTTTCAAACAGGGCAATACATTTGGGTGAGTTTTTTTTTAGCTTCGTTTCACTGCCAAAAATAAAATGAAACCATCCAGTGTTCAGCGAAATAACAACACAATGTCATATACAGGTAGCCTAGTCAAATAATTAACATCCAATCACATTAACCGTTGAATTTAATCAGAAGCCACTGCCAGATTTCTGGATAGGGCTGCGCTCAGAGTGTCCTGCCTTGGCAAATTGTGCTGTTAAGACACTGATGCCCTTTGCAACCACGTACCTATGTGAGAGTGGATTCTCGGGCCTCACTAGCATGAAAACTAAATGCAGGCACAGACTGTGTGTGGAAAAATATTTAAGACTGACTCTCTCCAATACAACCCAACATTGCAGAGTTATGTGCATCCTTTCAAGCACACCCTTCTCATTAACGAGTGGTGAGTTATTCACCATTTTTGATGAACAAATAAGGTTTTATATGTAAGATGGCTAAATAAAGAGCTAAATTATTTATTTTTATTTGTGCCCTGGTCCTATAAGAGCTCTTTGTCACTTCCCACGAGCCGGGTTGTGGCAAAAACTCACATTTATTAAACATGAGAATGAGTGTATCGTATAGTGTGTGTGTGTGGCAGGCTTATAATGATGGTAAAAAAACAACATTTGAGAGTGTGCTGACCCTGGTGCTAGAGGGGGTACGCAGCTGGAGGTTGAATGTTTGAATGGGTACGGGACTATAAAAAGTTTGGGAACCACTGCAATAGACAAACATCGGCTCCTTTTGTTCAGAACAACCCAGGTTATGACGCCATGTCATCTTGTAACTGCACATCAAGCCTAGTGATCATCAACGTTGACACTGTATATTACAATAGTCTTATGATATGGAAATGTGAAGCGCACGTTTGGACTTACGGGTGTTTGGCTTGATTGTGTGACATCAAAGCGGTGATCATTTTAAAAGGTGATCCTACAGCCTTCTTAGACTCAACAACACTGAAGCAACTATCAGCAGACATAAATAAATAAATCCCTAAAAACAGATCACCCGAGAAGAAATATTAGACACTTAAAACATTCGCGCGGAGAAAAACAACAGGAATGGATCGTTTTCCCATAGAATTCTATTTAACATTTTGGGACAAAGTAGCGTCCCTATTTACACAAATGTGACCCGGTTCAGGAAGATAGGCATATGTCGCACATCACTACTTCACAGGAGAGGCATTTGATTGTCTTAAAAAAATATATCTAAATGCCTTCTGGAGCATGTGAACTTTTTTTTTTTTTTTTTTTTTTTTTTTAACCAGGCAAGTCAGTTAAGAACAAATTCTTATTTTCAATGACGGCCTGGGAACAGTGGGTTAACTGCCTGTTCAGGGGCAGAACGACAGATTTGTACCTTGTCAGCTCGGGGGTTTGAACTCGCAACCTTCCGGTTACTAGTCCAACGCTCTAACCACTAGGCTACCCTGCTGCACTTAAATGTGCCTTAATAACAAACTTGTATTTATAATGCCCATTACCCCACTGAAGACATTCTTTAAAAAGGTATTTATGCTTAATCCAGTATCAACTAATCTATAGAATGTACTGTATTACATAGACAAAACTCACAAATTCTACAGCACAATGGAAGAGTCATGTCTTCAGTGTAAAACTAACAATTTCTCAATCAATGCCTTCTGGGAATGTCCAGATGGGCGGAGCTAGAAAGTTGTCTTTCAGAAGTATTACAATGTAAATGTACTTTGAATCCATCAGTCTGCATATTTCAGTTAGATACCCTATAGGTTAGATGATACGAGCACGAGTGTATAGAGCTACAAGCCCAATAAAAAAGAAAAAGAGTTCCAAACCTCTCTGCCAATAACAGCTAGTTTTCCCCTCCCCACATTCTTGCTTGAAATATTTTTTTGCTAAAAAGCTGTTTTTGTCCTTTTAAAAAATATTTTTAGTAAGGTGCTTAATTGATACTCAGAAATGGTTTGATATTGGTATAAAAATGGCTGCATCGGGCCTGCAAATACTACACTTGAATTTGTCGGGCACAATGGTACCAATGGAATATTCCCAAAAGTGCAAACCCTGCCCACCTGTCACTTCAGGCAGGTCCAATCGAATGGCTAAAAGTATTTGAAGGAAAACCAATACTATTTGAACACAGGCCTGGACAGAGATGGGAGAGATGCCATCAAAAGGTCTCAAACTTCTTTTAACGTCTGGCTTGAAGGCCAAGGTTACCTCAAACGCACAAAACAACTACAGAGGAAAGGCATAATCCGTCCTATTGTCGTTACCCTAAAAAAAAAAAAAATTGTTCTCATGCCATGCTTTCACTTTTAAAAAGAACATTAACATTCCGATTCCTTTGGAGATGGCGACATGTATTCCTATTCAACTGGAAAGATACAATGGCAGAGATACCTACTGTAACAATCCCAAAATTCCAGGGCTAACTGAGTCAGTTGGAATGTTTTTCATCCTGGTGGATGAGCGATGACAAAAAAGGCTTAAGACTGGCTTTAGGCATGGGACACAGCCGCAATAGATTCTGTTGTGCACGGGGTAGCATTCAAAGCTGATTTAAATAATATGCTAATCGGCAGAAATCTGCTCATAAGATTAACGATGAGAGGGAGTGATGCACACACGCAAACACACAAAAGGTGTACAGAAGCTTAACATACTGTATATGCAGGCAGGCACGCACACACCACCAACCCCATCCATAGGCGCGCGCTCGCACAGACACACACACTAACAATGTTACTGGGAGCTCGTTTAGTGAGGTGTACATACTACCAGTAACCAGAGCATGAAAACAGGAAACATCTCCTGGATTTTGTATTGCTTGTGAGTACATTAAAATGTATATTTTTCACACAAAGGAGTGGCGTAGAAAGTAATACATTCAGTGGCTTCAGAAGCTATTCATACCCCTTATTCCACACATTTTGTTGTGTTGTACCCTGAAATCAAAATTGATTAAATATACATTTGTTCTCACCCATCTACACACAATACCCCACAATGACAAAGTGAAAGCATGTTTGGAAATGTATTTGAAATGAAATACAGAAATCTCATTTACATAAGCAGCAGTGAGTCGTTGTGGGTAAGTCTAAGAGCTTTGCAAATCTGGATTGTACAATATTTGCACATTATCATTTTTTTTTTAATTCTTCAAGCTCTGTCAAGTTGGTTGTTGATCATTGCTAGACAGCCATTTTCAAGTCTTGCCATAGATTTAAGTCAAAGTTGTAACTAGGCCACTCAGGAACATTCAATGTTGTCTTGGTAAGCAACTCCAGTTTAAATTTGGCCTTGTGTTTTAGGTTGTTGTCCTGCTGAAAGTTGAATTTGTCTCCCAGTGTCTTTTGGAAAGCAGACAACCAGGTTTCCCTTTAGGATTTTCCTGTGCTTAGCTCCCTTCTGTTTATTTTTATCCTAAAAAAAACTCCCTATACCTTGCCCATAACAAGCATACCCATAACATGATGCAGACACCACCATGATTGGAAATATGAACAGTCATCCTCAGTGATGTGTTGTTGGATTTGCCCCAAACGTAATGTTGTATTCAGGAAAATAAGTTCATGTTGTAGCCACATTCTTGCAGTTTTACATAAATGGCTTATTGCAAACAGGATGCATGTTTTGGAATATGTTTTATTATGTACAGGCTTCCTTTTCACTTTGTCAATTAGATTACTATTGTTGAGTAACTGCAATGTTGTTGATCCATCCTCATAAAAATGTCTAAAAACATAATTCCACTTTTGACATTATGGGTTATTGTGTGCAGGCCAGTGACACAAAATCTCAATTTAATCTATACTAAAATATAAATGTAACATGCAACAATTTCAAAAACTTTACTGAGTTACAGCTCATATAATGAAATCAGGTAATTGAAATACATTCCTTGGGCCCTAATCTATGGATTTCACTTGACTGGGAATACAGATATGCATCTGTTAGTTACAGATATCTTTAAAAAAAAAGTGAGGGCGTGGATCAGAAAACCAGTCAGTATCTGGTGTGGCTACCATTTGCCTCATGCAGCGCGACACATCTCCTTTGCAGAGTTGATCAGGCTGTTGATTGTGGCCTGTGGAATGTTGTCCCACTCCTCTTCATTGGCTGTACGAAGTTGCTGGATATTGGCGGGAACTGGAACATGCTGTTGTACACTTCAATCCAGAGCATCCCAAACATGCTCAATGGGTAACATTGTCTAGTGAGTATGCAGGCCATGGAAGAACTGGGACATTTACAGCTTCCAGGAATTGTGTACAGATCATTTTGACATGAGGCTGTGCATTATCACGGTATCTCTGTGCATTCAAATTGCCAACAATAAAGTGTAATTGTGGTTGTTGGTTTATGGTTTATGGTTTATGCCTGCCAATACCATAACCCCACTGCCACCATGGGGCATTCTGTTCATAACGTTGACATCAGCAAACCGCTCGCTCACTTAACGTGAGGCCATTTGGACGTACTGCCAAATTCTTTAAATGACGGAGGCTGCTTTTTGGTAGAAAATTAACATTAAATTCTGGTGGACATTCCTACAGTCAAGCATGCCAATTGCACTCTCCTGTTAAAATTTGAGGCATTGTGTTGTGTGACAAAACTGCACCTTTTAGAGTGGCCTTTTATTGTCCCCAGCACAAGGTGCACCTGTGTCATGATCATGCTATTTAATCAGCTTCTTGATATGCCACACCTGTCAGGTGTATGGATTATCTTGGCAAGAAGAAATGCTCACTAACAGGGATGTAAACAAATTTGTGCACAACATTTGAGAGAAATAAGCTTTTGTGCATATGGAACATTTTTGGGATCTTTTATTTCAGCTCATGGAACATGGCACCAACACTTCACGTTGCGTTTATATTTTTGTTCATTTCTATTTTAAATTGAGGCTGTAACACAACAAAGTATGGAAAAAGTCAAGGGGTGTGAATACCTTCTGAAGGCACTATACATTCTGCATTAATTGCCTTTGAAAGAGCAAACATCAAAGCAGTGGACACACTGCTATGTTGTGGGTCTCTCAATACTAATGTACTTGGAGGGGTGGTCACCTGGGACCGCGGGTAACAAACAAACCTTATTGGCTGGCAAACTAGGCAGAGCAAGGCCTAGTAAATATGTCACTGTGCATGATTAACCTGACTACCTCCATGAAGGATATAAAAACACATCTGCCGAGGGGGTGGGGAGGTAGTTTGCTGTGAGGGGATTGTTTTGTTTCCTTTCAAACGGGGCTAAGATCCCTTAATATCCTGATAAATTGAGTGCCAGAGACAATAAATTCCAATTTTTTTAATTCCCCAATGCTGGCTGCTTCTTTCGACTTGGCAGACCTATATTTTTTAGGTTGCCATGGTAGCAAGAGACTAAAAAAATCCCAAATCCCTTTAAGCTAAGGGAGATATATCATCTTTCCTTAATGCTCAATACACTGGCCGTTTCTTCAGCTCGCAAACATGTTTAATTTACTCGCCTCTGTCCCCTTCCCCCGTTCCTTACAACTGTTTTCAGCCACCGTTTTAAATGTGAACTGCTGATTTGTTTAGTCCACAATTCAACAACTGATGAAGCCAGTTGTTCAAAATGTTTGTGTCATCCAACAGATCTTCCTGTTTCATCTCCCAGGGGCACGGGGAAGAACATTTCTCACAAAAACACACAGCTAAGGGCTTATCGTGGGAGAAGAGTGTCAACATTCCACTTTCACTCAACTGCTATTAGTATATTTCAATCCCCAAAAGATCCACAGGCCTTGACCAGGATGCATAGAACCAGGGTTAACTCAAGTTAAGGAATTTGTACAGATATAAATAGGGTAATTTAAGATAATTAGGTACATTTACAGGTGACCACCAATGGAGGTCAACTACTCCCAACTGGGATGAACTTGCCCCCTAAGAGTCTGGGAATGTTTAGTGGTTGACATTTGATCTCTTTTGGAATTCTCAAGAGCCCATTGGCAGTTATTAGAGCACCCAGGATCAATAGCAAGAAGTAACCTGAACTATGGTTGCGTCCCAAATGGTATCCCATTCCGAATTTTGTGCACTTCTTTTGAACAGGGCCCATAGGGTTCTAGTCATAACTAGTGCACTAAATCGGGAATAGGGTACAGTTTGGTACGCAAACTAATGAGCAGAACCAGAGATGAGACACTTGATATAGCTATACTTAATTGAAAGACAACTTAATCAAATATTCTGGAGAACAACACAATTAAATCAAGTATTTTTTTAAACCAACACTAGAACCACTTAATTTATTACTGACATTTTTTTAAGACATGACCCCATTCATCCTTGACTTTTCCTAAAAAAGTCTATATAACACACTATCAATATTAGAATCGTATTATCACAAACAGATCTGGAGATATAACCCGTTTAAGGAGGGCATGTCATTTTTTTGAATGGTTTTCCCCGTTTACCTCCTTGGCCAGACCTGTTTTTTTTTTTGCAAGTAACTTGTTCGCCAATGCCAGTGAAGTACAGAAATAGTCCTTGGAGACATTGCTCGTCTTGCCAACGTAAGGTTCCACAAGCCTCACCACCACATTCTGCAACACTCGAGCCTGCATGAACAAAGTCAGACTGGAGCTCCCTCCCTCTGTGCAAAATAAGACACCTGAACAGCAGTTGTACTCCACAACAGTGCTGAAGAATGACAAGAGGAAGGGGACCCAGTGAAGAGCGAAACGGAGAATAAGAGAATATTACACACTACAACCAAACAAAGGTATGTCAAAGTGTGTCAAGCAAGTAAAAGCTACGGAAATTGTGTCAACTGTTAGGACAAGGGACAGCAGCTAACTGAAATCCACCTGATGCCATTGTGTGAAGAAGCACATAAGCACGAGCTGACAATAACTTACTTTTTTTTAAACTTCTGTCATATCGACACCTAGTGCTCTATTTTAAGAAACCTAATGCAAAGGTAAATCTAAGCGCAGGATAGATACTGTTCCAGGGATGTGTCTGAAATATTTGAGCAATTTTCACTATTACAATTATCGGAGAACTTGCTGGCGTTGGCACCAAAGGGCTGGGTTTGATGAATAAACATGTTGTGGGTGTGTCGAGGCCCCTCACTGGCCAATCAGAACATTCTCCATGGCTAAATATGTGGTTGCTTCAACTTGTGTATTTACGTTCTTTCATGTGCAGTACTGCCTTGGAATCAACTCCAATTCCAATGTTAGTTCGTTACAGTTCCAAATACCTTCACTTGAAACCATTTGCAGTCTACAAATAATTGCATGGCTTCAATAGCATTCAAAATGATATAGGGGCTAGGCCTACTGTAAATTGCAGTATGGCTGAGCATGGACAGGCCAAAAATGGTCAATAAACAAGATTAAATAAATTATGCATAAGGCCTAAAAAGAGAAGAAATAAGCACAATGAACTTGTTTTAAATAGGCTGTGTCACACTATGACACCATTTCTCCCTGTGGGCAGTTACTATTGAAACAACGCAGACTATGGAGTGTTTAACGCACATCCAAACGTTTCACAGTGGCTGGACAAAGATCCAATAGAAATAGAAAGGGAGAACGTCCACTCACTGTTATACTGCTCCCAAATAGGCTTGCGTTTAATGAACATACACGGAAGCATCTTACAGGTGGCATTCACACATCTCCAGAAGTTGCACTGCAAGCTCGTTGTCGCCATAAAACCAGGAAGGTGTATCATTCTAATAAGTTTGGTTGTAATAAAATGTAACGAAAAACAAGCAATCAGTAAAAAAATAAAAATAATAATAATAATGCCAAATGTAATGATATCATAAAAAATACAAAAAAAGACACGCACTGCTGTTGAACCAGCCTTTGTTATAGTAGGCCAAAGGGAGGGATTGGGTTTTTAACATATGAAACGGAAAGCAAGCAGGTAAACACGAGGTTACACGAGGTTACAGGTAAACACGAGGTTCGCTGGTATTCAGGAGGTTCTCATCTCTTCATTTCACAATGGGCACTTAGCCTACATCATGGAGGCTTTACGCACGTCCAGAACTGGGCCTGCGTGGCTAATATAATGTGGGCCTGCCGACAATGCATAGATACAAAGCTCCCTGTTTTACTCCTCTCAAACCTGATCTTTTAATAAAGCTTTGGCGATTAAGATGTATTTCCAAACGGCCTCAGGAGCAAAACCCTTTATCGTCAGTCTTGACTACTTCGCAATTGTATTGGGCAGATTTTTAAAAAAGAAGGGGGAAAAAAAACATCATTGAGAGGAGGGGATGATGTGCTTGGTTTTGAATAAAATACAACAAAACATTTGTTTTTATGTTTCTAAATACAAAGTATACAGGCACCAAAAGCACATTAGGTTACTCTTGTTCCATGCCCACGGCATTTCGCTACACTCGCATCTGCTAACCATGTGTATGTGACCAATACAATTTGATTTGACTTGATTTGAAATGGGTGGTGCGCATTTCTGCTGTCAAAATTCATGCCATAACCCACTGCGTTACAGCTAAAACCATGTTTTGGTTGGTCTAAGTTTCAGTGCTGCCTGAAATTACCACTTTGGATCATGTATTTAAGGACACACACACACACACACACACACAAATATTTAAACCCTGCCCATCTGAGCACTAGCGAGTTGATGTAAGACAGGTAGTTTGTTGAACCTTTGTCAAACGTGGCGTTATGTGCTGGAAAATGTCAAACTAAAGTGTTTGACACTAGTGCCGCCTTAACGCCAGCTGGAAATGGAGCCCTTACATTCATTATAATGCAATTATTGCTTTTTTTTGCTGAGTTTCACTACTTATCAAGGCCACTTGGCACTAATAATGATGTTTAGGCTACTGAAGCTACTGATGTATTCATAATTTGACTCGCGTCTTGACCGTGCATCTTGGTGGTCGGGGTAGGGTGTTGTTTATTTTGACGTTGTCAAAATAAACTGTTATTGTGTTCCAACACATACGCTTTCTGTTTCAGAGTTAAAATTGATGCATCATGCCATTTGGTCCTCTAAATAGCTCTACAACAGCAATATAGAGTAGTTAAATAGTACTACATCAATATCCATCTTGCCTCCGTTAGGCGTATGGAACAACCAGTGGATAAGTTGTTCTACAGTATTTCCTATTATCACATTCAAGGTTCTGAATGAACTTGAATACAGTCACTTAGAATTGGCCCCCTCATTAAACTAAGCTCAAACAATGATCACTAAGACTGTGGCTGCATCTCCAATGGCATTCCTTGTGTAGTGCACTACTTTTGAAGAGGGCTCATAGGGCTCTGGTCAAAAGAAGTGCACTATATCGGGAATAGCAAAGCCCTCTCGCTTACCCTCTGTTTACCAAGACGCAGCACGATCATACAGGAATTTATTTAGTTTGTCCCAACTGGTTCCCCTTGGACGACCAGAATAATCACATTAGGATTGCTAATGCTAATATTAATGGCAATTGGAGGCGAGGCTGAAAATGTAGTAATCTGTTTAACCAGATGTGATTAGACAACAGCCACTGTTCTTTGAGACGAGACACTTTTCCTGCTGGCTTTGCCTTGAACAATTGTCTAATCTTTTTTTTTAAATAATCAAAAAGCTCTTTGCATATCTTGTAACATTATAATATAATACATGACATTAAGCAGATACTTTTGTCAAAAGTGCGTGCATAAATACATTTTGGTATGGGTGGCCCCAGCGGGAATCAAACCTACAATCACGGAGTTGCAAGGGCCACGCTCCATCTTGCTTTGCGAAATACGCTTTGCTATTCCCGATTAATTCAAAGACTCAATAATGGACACTCTGACAGTTGTGGCTGCTTCGCGTGATGTATTGTTGTCTCTACCTTCTTGCCCTTTGTGCTGTTGTCTGTGCTCAATAATGTTGGTACTATGTTTTGTGCTGCTACCATGTTGTGTGGTACCTGTTGTCATGTGGTGTTGCTACCATGCTGTGTTGTCATGTGTTTCTGACATGCTATATTGCTGTCTTAGGTCTCTCTTTATGTAGTGTTGTCTCTCTTGTCGTGATGTGTGTTTTGTCTTATATTTGTGTTTTTACTCCCAGCCCCCGTCCCCACAGAGGACCTTTTGCCTTCTGGTAGGCCGTCACTGTAAATAAGAATGACTTCTTTAAATGACTCGCCTAGTTAAATAAAGGTTCAATATTTTTGTTGTGCTGAAAATAAGTAAACCAAGTCATATGGGACCAATGTTATATATTCCAGAAGTATATATTCCAGAAGTATATTAGGTATCAAGAGATGAGACAACATCACACTGTCCTACGATGTCTATGAAAAGGTTTGCAAAACATTCAGTATTTCTTACACATCCTAGTAATCATGTTTTGGCAGGTTGACAGATCACCTCGTCTTCACCAGTGTACATATAAGTGCCTGAAGATTTCTGTTTTTACCACACCAATCAGTTATATCGCTGTGTGTATGTATTTATGTATGTGTGTATGTGTGTATGTGTGTGTGTGTGTGTGTGTGTATGTGTGTATGTGTGTGTGTGTGTGTGTGTGTGTGTGTGTGTGTGTGTGTGTGTGTGTGTGTGTGTGTGTGTGCGAAGATCTAATTTCATGTTGGTGTCGTGCTAGTGGCTGTGTAGAGCTTTAAGTCTGTACTCACGGATGTTGTTTGTGTTCTCCTGCACGATGTCCGTCTTGAGCAGGTTGTCGGCCAGGATGAAGGCCCCCTGCTCCACCGTATCCAGCAGCATGGTGGCTGCTCTCAGCTGCTCCCCGGTGCTCAGGTCCCTCCACGCCGACTGGGCCTGGGGCTGAAGCAGGTTGTTCACGGTCTCCACCATGGCCTGCACCAGACAACATGGAGAGTTAGCGACATGAAGATAGTGGAGGGGGCTAAGCAACCAGAGCATCAGTATGGAGGTAGCAAGGCAAGGGATCAGTATGGGTTATGGAAGCACTTCAGACTGTACTATCACCAGTGATATTAACAATGGGCCATTTAAAAAAAAGTGGTAGTTAACAGGTTATTAGGGATGTCAATTCAGTTATGCCAGGACTTTTCAGAGGAAGAAATATTACGCAAGGTTAATCACAGATGTTTGCAGGATCTTGGGAGATGTTAGATATTACCAGAGATTTTCGAGAAAGTCATCTCAAATAGGGCATAGCAACATTGCGCTAAGGTGAATATGTGTAGACAAACTGTTACGGTGAGTGAATGAGGACCCAAAAGCGAACTAACTTAAACAGAGCTTCTTTAATAACCAAACATAGGTAGGCTCAGATAGACCGGCAGATTCCGACAGGACAGGACAAGGTTACAGCAAACATGACGATAGTCTGGCTCAGGCATGAAACACAACAAACAAGAATCCGACAAGGACAGGAACAAAAACAGAGAGAGATATAGGGACCTAATCAGAGGGAAAAAGGGAACAGGTGGGAAATGGGGTGAATGGGTAGTTAGGAGGAGACAAGGCACAGCTGGGGGAAAGAGGGGGAGAAAAGGTAACCTAACAACGACCAGCAGAGGGAGACAGGGTGAAGGGAAAGGACAGAAACACACAACATGACAATACATGACAGTACCCCCCCACTCACCGAGCGCCTCCTGGCGCACTCGAGGAGGAAACCTGGCGGCAACGGAGGAAATCCTCGATCAGCGCACGGTCCAGCACGTCCCGAGAGGGAACCCAACTCCTCTCCTCAGGACCGTACCCCTCCCAATCAACGAGGTACTGGTGACCACGGCCCCGAGGACGCATGTCCAAAATCCTGCGGACCCTGTAGATGGGTGCGCCCTCGACAAGGATGGGGGGGGGGGGGGAAGACGAGCGGGGGCGCGAAGAACAGGCTTAATACCGGAGACATGGAAGACCGGGTGGACGCGACGAAGGTATCGCGGAAGAAGAAGTCGAACTGCGACAGGATTAATGACCCGAGAAATACGGAACGGACCAATGAACCGCGGGGTCAACTTGCGAGAAGCCGTCTTAAGGGGAAGGTTCTGAGTGGAGAGCCAAACTCTCTGACCGCGACAATATCTAGGACTCTTAGTTCTACGCTTATTAGCAGCCCTCACAGTCTGCGTCCTATAACGGCAAAGTGCAGACCTGACCCTCTTCCAGGTGCGCTCGCAACGTTGGACAAAAGCCTGAGCGGAGGGGACGCTGGACTCGGCGAACTGAGATGAGAACAGCGGAGGCTGGTACCCGAGGCTACTCTGAAAAGGAGATAGCCCGGTCGCAGACGAAGGAAGCGAGTTGTGGGCGTATTCTGCCCAGGGGAGCTGTTCTGACCAAGACGCAGGGTTGCGAAAAGAAAGACTGCGTAAGATGCGACCAATAGTCTGATTGGCCCGTTCTGCTTGACCGTTGGACTGGGGGTGAAAGCCGGAAGAGAGACTGACGGAAGCCCCAATCAAACGGCAAAACTCCCTCCAAAATTGAGACGTGAATTGCGGACCTCTGTCCGAAACGACGTCTGACGGAAGGCCATGAATTCTGAAAACATTCTCGATGATGATTTGTGCCGTCTCTTTAGCAGAAGGAAGCTTAGCAAGGGGAATGAAATGAGCCGCCTTAGAGAACCTATCGACAACCGTAAGAATAACAGTCTTCCCCGCTGACGAAGGCAGTCCGGTGACAAAATCTAAGGCGATGTGAGACCACGGTCGAGAGGGAATGGGAAGCGGCCTGAGACGGCCGGCAGGAGGGGAGTTACCGGACTTAGTCTGCGCGCAGACCGAACAAGCAGCCACGAAACGACGCGTGTCATGCTCCCGGGTGGGCCACCAAAAACGCTGGCGAATGGAAGCAAGCGTACCCCGAACGCCAGGTTGGCCGGCTAACTTGGCAGAGTGAGCCCACTGAAGAACGGCCAGACGAGTAGGAACGGGAACGAAAAGAAGGTTCCTAGGACAAGCGCGCGGCGACGGAGTGTGAGTGAGCGCTTGCTTTACCTGCCTCTCAATTCCCCAGACAGTCAACCCGACAACACGCCCCTCAGGGAGAATCCCCTCGGGGTCAGTGGAGGCTACTGAAGAACTGAAGAGACGAGATAAAGCATCAGGCTTGGTGTTCTTAGAGCCCGGACGATAAGAAATCACGAACTCGAAACGAGCGAAAAACAGCGCCCAACGCGCCTGACGCGCATTAAGTCGTTTGGCAGAACGGATGTACTCAAGGTTCCTATGGTCAGTCCAAACGACAAAAGGAACGGTCGCCCCCTCCAACCACTGTCGCCATTCGCCTAGGGCTAACCGGATGGCGAGCAGTTCGCGGTTTCCCACATCATAGTTACGTTCCGACGGGGACAGGCGATGAGAAAAATACGCGCATGGGTGGACCTTGTCGTCAGAGAGGGAGCGCTGAGAAAGAATGGCTCCCACGCCCACCTCTGACGCGTCAACCTCGACAACGAACTGTCTAGAGACGTCAGGTGTAACAAGGATAGGAGCGGATGTAAAACGATTCTTGAGGAGATCAAAAGCTCCCTGGGCGGAAACGGACCACTTAAAGCACGTCTTGACAGAAGTAAGGGCTGTGAGAGGAGCTGCCACCTGACCGAAATTACGGATGAAACGACGATAGAAGTTCGCGAAGCCGAGAAAGCGCTGCAGCTCGACGCGTGACTTAGGGGTGGGCCAATCAATGACAGCTTGGACCTTAGCGGGATCCATCTTAATGCCTTCAGCGGAAATAACAGAACCGAGAAATGTGACGGAGGAGGCATGAAAAGTGCACTTCTCAGCCTTCACAAAAAGACAATTCTCTAAAAGGCGCTGGAGGACACGTCGAACGTGCTGAAGATGAATCTGGAGTGACGGTGAAAAAATCAGGATATCGTCAAGGTAAACGAAAACAAAGATGTTCAGCATGTCTCTCAGGACATCATTGACTAATGCCTGAAAGACAGCTGGAGCGTTAGCGAGGCCGAAAGGAAGAACCCGGTATTCAAAGTGCCCTAACGGAGTGTTAAACGCCGTCTTCCACTCGTCCCCCTCCCTGATGCGCACGAGATGGTAAGCGTTACGAAGGTCCAACTTAGTGAAAAACCTGGCTCCCTGCAGGATCTCGAAGGCTGAGGACATAAGAGGAAGCGGATAACGATTCTTAACTGTTATGTCATTCAGCCCTCGATAATCTATGCAGGGGCGCAGAGACCCGTCCTTCTTCTTGACAAAAAAAAACCCCGCTCCGGCGGGAGAGGAGGAGGGGACTATGGTACCGGCGTCAAGAGCTACAGACAAATAATCCTCGAGAGCCTTACGTTCGGGAGCCGACAGAGAGTATAGTCTACCCCGGGGGGGAGTGGTTCCCGGAAGGAGATCAATACTACAATCATACGACCGGTGTGGAGGAAGAGAGGTGGCCCTGGACCGACTGAACACCGTGCGCAGATCGTGATATTCCTCCGGCACCCCTGTCAAATCACCAGGCTCCTCCTGTGAAGAAGAGACAGAGGAAACAGGAGGGATAGCAGACATTAAACATTTCACATGACAAGAGACGTTCCAGGAGAGGATAGAATTACTAGACCAATTAATGGAAGGATTATGACAAACTAGCCAGGGATGGCCCAAAACAACAGGTGTAAAAGGTGAACGAAAAATCAAAAAAGAAATGGTTTCGCTATGATTACCAGAAACAGTGAGGGTTAAAGGTAGCGTCTCACGCTGAATCCTGGGGAGAGGACTACCATCCAGGGCGAACAAGGCCGTGGACTCCCTTAACTGTCTGAGAGGAATGTCATGTTCCCGAGCCCAGGTCTCGTCCATAAAACAGCCCTCCGCCCCAGAGTCTATTAGGCACTGCAGGAAGCTGACGAACCGGTCCAGCGTAGATGGACCGACAAGGTAGTGCAGGATCTTGAAGGAGAGACAGGAGTAGTAGCGCTCACCAGTAGCCCTCCGCTTACTGATGAGCTCTGGCTTTTACTGGACATGAAGTGACAAAATGACCCGCAGAACCGCAATAGAGACAGAGGCGGTTGGTGATTCTCCGTTCCCTCTCCTTAGTCGAGATGCGGATACCTCCCAGCTGCATAGGCTCAGCTCCCGAGCCGGCAGAGGAAGATGGTAGTGATGCGGAGAGGGGGGCAACGGAGAACGCGAGCTCCTTTCCACGAGCTCGGTGACGAAGATCAACCCGTCGCTCAATGCGAATAGCGAGTTCAATCAAGGAATCCACGCTGGAAGGAACCTCCCGGGAGAGAATCTCATCCTTTACCTCTGCGCGGAGACCCTCCAGAAGACGAGCGAGCAAAGCCGGCTCGTTCCAGCCACTGGAGGCAGCAAGAGTGCGAAACTCAATAGAGTAGTCTGTTATGGATCGATTGCCTTGACATAGGGAAGACAGGGCCCTGGAAGCCTCCTCCCCAAAAACAGATCGATCAAAAACCCGTATCATCTCCTCCTTAAAGTCCTGATACTGGTTAGTACACTCAGCCCTTGCCTCCCAGATTGCCGTGCCCCACTCACGAGCCCGTCCAGTAAGGAGAGATATGACGTAGGCGACACGAGCAGTGCTCCTGGCGTAAGTGTTGGGCTGGAGAGAAAACACAATATCACACTGGGTGAGGAACGAGCGGCATTCAGTGGGCTCCCCAGAGTAACACGGCGGGTTATTGATTCTGGGCTCCGGAGATTCGAAAGCCCTGGAAGTGGCCGGTGGATCGAGGCGGAGATGGTGAACCTGTTCTGTGAGGTTGGAGACTTGGGTGGCCAGGGTCTCAACGGCATGTCGAGCAGCAGACAATTCCTGCTCGTGTCTGCCTAGCATCGCTCCCTGGATCTCGACGGCTGAGTGGAGAGGATCCGAAGTCGCTGGGTCCATTCTTGGTCGGATTCTTCTGTTACGGTGAGTGAATGAGGACCCAAAAGCGAACTAACTTAAACAGAGCTTCTTTAATAACCAAACATAGGTAGGCTCAGATAGACCGGCAGATTCCGACAGGACAGGACAAGGTTACAGCAAACATGACGATAGTCTGGCTCAGGCATGAAACACAACAAACAAGAATCCGACAAGGACAGGAACAAAAACAGAGAGAGATATAGGGACCTAATCAGAGGGAAAAAGGGAACAGGTGGGAAACGGGGTGAATGGGTAGTTAGGAGGAGACAAGGCACAGCTGGGGGAAAGAGGGGGAGAAAAGGTAACCTAACAACGACCAGCAGAGGGAGACAGGGTGAAGGGAAAGGACAGAAACACACAACATGACAATACATGACACAAACAGGCAATGGTAAATCTTATGTTTCCAAGAGAAACAATGACATTATCTAAATAATTGAACAGGTGAAAGCCAGGCTGTGGCTGATGCATTTCCATGAATGTCCCATGAATGTATTCAGCCCCAATAATCCCCATATTGCTCCATGCTACAGTATCACATGCATACAATTACAGTGAAACAGAATACTTTGAAATATTCCTAATATATTATTCAGTACAGGCAGCCAATAGCGTACAGGTTGTTTTGTTTTCGGCTCCTCAGGACGACCACTCTCTGAGGAACACTATTGTCTATTAATATTGTTTAACCTCAATTATGTTTTCCCTAATCCCACAATAAATTAACAGTCAGAAACCAATAAGCCAGGGTGAAAGAAAAGAGAGCATTCTCCGGAGAAGACGAACAATTTAGAGCAATTAAAGATGTAGAAATGGCGATGGCAAGACATTTGAATAGAATATTAATTGGTCAAGCTGAACCATTCTATCCCTCTGATGCAACAGAAGAAAATGCATAATCATAACTGAAAATAAAACGCTTATCCATGAATGCACAGCATTCACAGTTGCTCTTTCATCTCAAAACATAATAATCCAACATTGACAAGGACTATTGAACAGTGGTTTTCAAAAAAGCACCGAAAAGAGTGGGAACAAAATACGAATTTTAAAGAAATCATCACAGCCTCTTCTGATATCCCACAACTTCAAAGGCCAATTTACTCGTCCTCGTTTGCAAAGATGGAAGCCGCGCTTGATCGTAAATGCACGAGAGTCTGAGGGAGAAACATTAAGCCCTTTAAGAGGAGGGAGAACAATCTCCTCCAACGCCGCATATGGCAATACCTTGGTGTGATCCCCGCGGCCACAGCAGGTTCCGTTTTTGATCAATGGACTATGAAAGAGAATAGGAGTTTTCGAAGATGATATGATAGCACCTGGGGGACGAAACCTCAGGCAATGCAATTCGATAACAGCACATGGGAGCTGCCCTGCAGAATTCAACTGATTACAATGAAGTAATTCTATAAACATTATAGACATTACAATCCACACACACAAGAGTTATCAGCCTCAAACTGTCTCAGTTTTGGACTGAATGGCAGCTAGACTAGAGTATCTCTGGTAGAGGAAGAGTGGTGATCGTATTCAACTCCGTAGCGGGCTGCGATGAAGGGAATATCAAATAGCAGCATCTGGCTTTTCCACACTCCTCAGCGCACAGATGCTGTCATTTTTTAAAGGCTTTTTTTAAAGGCAGGCAGGCACCCAACTTTGATGTAATTATTCATTATCTCCAGCCAATCGCACCTTTTGACATCAACGGAGACGGCGAGGTTGATTCGCTCTCAATTAAGGAGCTCTTTCTCTGCGGCACTGACATATTTTCCCCTTCGTCAGGTCTGGTTTAAATATTGAAAGAATGAATCATCAGTGGCTGTGTGTTAGATGGGTGGATGTGCAGAATTCAGTGTTGGACCATTAAGTGTTGGACCATCCACAAAATGTCGCTTGGACAGTTTCAGGTACAGTACATACAGTCGACGAAAGCCAAGTGATGAATGAAAATCACGTAGAAGAAAGACCGTAGAACGCTCGGAGTATAGGGACATATTTCTAGGATGTTATGAAGTCTATCTAGTATGCACTTTGTCCTTCCAGAGATTACATGCTGGATCCATCAACAACATGATACACTCATCATTTTGTGTTAAGCCACTGAATTAGTTGCAGTCTTTGGGAATAGCACATAATGGGGTAGCATTTGCAAGTCAATGCGACATAAAGTCGTGTTTTGGATAGGGATACTCAGAAATGATAGGGCATTGATTGGAGTGCGGATTCAAGTATAAAGCCCCTAATTTTGAATCGGGAAGTCACATTTTGACAGGGCTTAGCTGCTTAATATGGGGTTATGATGCTTATCTGTGGACATAATAGAGAATCAATCAATTACGAATATAAATCTGGATTACTTGGACGGGTATCGAGTCATAATTATTCAACGTCAACAGTGTATAACACTTCATGAAGAGTGTTTCAAGTAAGTTTAATGATGTTGGGGAATAAATATATACAGGGCCTTCAGAAAGTATTCATAACCCTTGACTTATGTTGCATTTTGTTGTGTTACACCCTGAATTCAAAATGGATGAGATATTATTTTCCCCCCCTCACCCATAAAGTCACAACAGCCCATATTATAGAACACGGAATGAATCCATGCAGCTTAATACGCAATTTGTTAAGCACATTTTAACTCCTGGATTTATTTAGGGGTTGAATACTAGACTGAAAATATTTAATCTTTTCATTTTTTATTAATTTCAAAAATGTTCTACAAACAAAATTCCACTGACTTTATGGAGTACGGTGTCTAGATCAGTGACACAAAATATACATTTAATAAATATTTATTACAAGCTGTAACACAACAAAATGTGGGAAAAGTAAAGGGGTCTGAATACTTTCTGAAGGCACTAAGTTGGAGCAATTACGTTTAGCAGTGAGTTTACCCGTCCAGCCGGGAGCCTTCAGAGACAAATGAGATCGACGGTATATCCCTGGGGATGACACACACAAACTCCTCTAATTCCCAAAGGGGAGAGTGGAGGGGAGTGAAGGAGAGGAGAGAGAGGGATATGCACCCAAGCAGCACAACACACTCGGTGTAGTGGGGTAGAGGAGTGTTGATGCCTTACTGCAGCCAGGCTGCTTCTCCATCTGTCAAAAGCACTGGTTCGGCTCACAGAGCTCCAAACTTTCAACCACTGTTAGGTTTCTGCCCCCCCCCCCCCCCCCCCCCAGTTTCCTCTGCTCTCTTGAAAGATCCAAGCCACCCAGGGAAACCAACACTTTCTGGTTCTTGGCTGGTCTGGAAAGGCTAATCATCAACTTGCTAGCCTCCGCCACCAAATGCTATGGTTGTGACAAGCTGTTGACTGGGCAAGAAAAAGCCCCCATTCCAATACTTGTGAATTACATCCTTCCTTAATCCCCCTCTCCCTTCCTTAAGTAGTTACTGATCTAATTCTACTAGGTTAAAGCACAGGTTCCAATACATAGCTTTCACCAATCCAGATCAATATCAGACCAGTGATAATTCCAAATAAGGGATGAAGGAATGATGCAATCTAGATTTGAACAGGGCCAATGTATCGTGCTGCGGCCATTTATACCAATGAAGGGGGAAGGAAGGGGTGGGTATTAGTATGGGACCTGGAACTGGTCCAAGTCAGCCCGTGTGGTGTGTGTGCTGATTGATGAAATGAACTCGAGGTCGGGGAAATTGATTCTGGCTGAGCTCAAACTCCCGTCACCGGCTTAGCAGAATGGAAGAAGGATGGAGCGCGAGTCAGACTAGTGACCCTCACTTTCTCACTTTCCACTTTCTTATTCCACACGCTTTTCCTCTCACCCCCTATCTTGTTGACTTTTTTCTGCAACATGTTCAGTTGTGATATAGGAGAGGTTGCCGTCTTTCTGAGTTCTGTCTTTCATTTGGTCCTTCTCCATATGTACCCCTCTTTCTCGCCCTCTACAATATAGTATGGTAATAACATAACATACAATGCATGAACATCTCATTCCAAAATAAGGGGCATTAATTGGGAGTTGGTCCCCCCTTTGCTGCTATAACGGGCTCCACTCTTCTGGGAAGGCTTTCCACTAGATGTTGAAACATTGCCGCAGGGACAAGCTTCCAATCAGCCACAAGAGTATTAGTGAGGTCAGGCATGGATGCTGGGCGATTAGGCGTGGCTCGCAGTCGCCGCTCCAATTCATCCCAAAGGTATTTGATGGGGTTGAGGTCAGGGCTCTATGCAGGCCAGTCAAGTTGTCCCACACCAATCCCGACAAACCATTTCTGTATGGACCTCGCTTTGTGCATTGGGGCATTGTCATGCTGAAACAGGAAAGGGCTTTCCCCAAACTGATGCCACAAAGTTGGAAGCACAGAATCGTCTAGAATGTCATTGTATGCTGTAGCATTAAGACTGCCCTTCACTGGAACTAAGGGGCACAAACCATGATAAACAGCCCCAGACAATTATTACTCCTCCACCAAACTTTACAGTTGGCACTATGCATTGGGGCAGGTAGCGTTCTCCTGGCATCCACTAAACCCAGATTTGTCCGTCTGACTGCCAGATGGTGAAGCGTCATTCAGCTACCACTTCGCAGCTGAGCCGTTGTTGCTCCTAGACATTTCCACTTCACAATAACAGCACTTACAGTTGACCGGGGCAGCTCTAGCAAGGCAGAAATTTGACGAACTGACTTGTTGGAAAGGTGGCATCATATGATGGTGCCACGTTGAAAGTCACTACTACTATATCCGCAATCGACAGTTATACTAGTGAATGTGTGGGGCTTTCAAACACACATAACATGAGATAACAGTTAAGATCACAATACAAAGACTAACAGGAAAACACACACTCAAGAAAGGTCATCCAAAGGTGAGTGTCAATATGAACATTGTCTCCCATGTCAAATAATGTGCAAACAGCACCTCGTCACAAAGTCAACTACGACTTCAAGTCAAGCCTATTCACCCTGCAAATTAACTGAACACAGCAGGAAGACACTTCATGAGCAGTCCAAGGGTCTATAGGTAAATTAACTAAGAATTTACGACTCTGAGACAGAGGTACTTTTACGCTGAATGGCCATGATCTCATCGTATCCCTGTCGGACTCTGACCGTGAACAGACACGGCTCATATAACATAGCGAGGGTCGAGTCGGCAGACAGTAAACTGCAGGACAGAATGGCGGTTGGGGGGTTGGGTAGAGGGGAAACTGTCTTTATGACTATGTGGTCATTCTAACATCATCTTTTAACAAATTGTCCGGCAATAAAAATCGTAGAATCTCATGGACAAGGCAACGCTTCACTTCCGGCCTTTCTAAGGTCGTCTTCTGCAGTGACACGTTCACTAGATTACCCCCCATATACGAGAAATAAGGGGAGAAGGGGTTACGTTGAACAAGGGGTCAGTACCCAATATCCAAACAATATTCCCGGGATTTCTTGGTCTATGATCTTCACTCACGCACGCAAGATACAACTGTCCTCTTTAACGGCGTAGGAAAGTTCTACCATGTGATAAATCCCTTCGCTCCACATACACTTAGCAGAAATTCGTCTCCCTTTGGAAATGTTATGTGTCGGCGGCCATTTTAAAGAGAAGGCGTTTGACCTTAGTTTGAAGCAAAGGGGATATCATCACAGTAACAACCACAGTGTTTAAGCCACTAAACCAGAGAGTATTTACTACACCAAAGAGGATAGAAAGCTGGGAGCCATTTTGATTGTTTGAAATAAAAGAGCAGAAGCCTTTTACGTATCTGATAGGGACATCATCCTTATCCTTATGGAGAAAACAGATGCTGGGGGGGGGGGGGGGGGGTTTGCACTGAATGTTTGTAGTAAATCAAGTTAACAAATCATTTTAAAAAGAGACCAAAGAGGACCTACTGACAATACCCATGATGCTCTACACTATATTGACGTAGTCTGCAAAGGCAATTGCTCACAAACTACTAAACGAGAGAGTCAATTAATATGACGCTTTCAAAGATACGTTTTGCTTAAATTGGGATCCAATATCCTCAACCCTTTCCAGTAAGACGTCTCCACAATGTGACATGTTGAATTACAGTATCCATAAATATTGGTCTACTACAGACACCCTTGAATCTCTTTCTAAGGTGCTATTCCGTAATGGTCCCGCATAGACCCGGCGGCATGCGAATGGTGCCGTCATCCGCTCCACATAAAACAAGATGGACTCCCTAAATCAAGATGGTGAACCGGGCTCGTCTCATCTCCATTAGAGAGCAAACACCAGCTCCGTTCTCCCAATCGCCCATTAGCGTGGGGGCTAACGAGCAGTTGGGGGTGCATACCTGATCACCAATCTCAATAACATCCGCGCCCTCCGACGTGCACTGGCAGTCAATTCACCCAAGCCCATCCTTGCACTGCTATAATCTGTTTGTTTGATTTTTTAAAAAGTTATTTCTCACCCTGAGAAGTCTGGTTGAGCATTTAACATAATGTCTTTACCTTATTGAAAACGATCATTGCGCATGGTGTGCTCAGCCTGGTTCCAAAACAGAGGGTGTGTGTGTGTGTGTGTGTGTGTGTGTGTGTGTGTGTGTGTGTGTGTGTCTATGCATGTGTACATCTCTGTCTGTGCAGGCAGGTGCTGCAGAGAAAGGCATCTACCTTGGTGTCTTTTGTATGCCTTCATTATACCCCTTATGATGACAACCAGGGCTTCTGGTTGGAGAAAACGCCCAATTTCCTCAATCAATGAAAATCCCTCAAAGCCATAGCGCCGCGCAATCAAAGTCTGTGTATACGGAAGACTGGTAGGTGTTCCATTATTCCAGTTCGTCGAGCAAGATTCCTTCCCCTTTTGTTTAACACGGTCAGGAGCACGTTGACGCCATGTACACGGTTCAACAGTTTGCTCACACACACACACACACACACACACACACACACGTAGATACTAGTGTGCACATAAACATGTGTATACACACACACACACACACTCACTCACAGTATCATCGATAAAGAATGCATTTCCTAGTCAGTGCATGTAAAACAATAAGCAAACGGCAGCTGATACAAATCCGTACACACACACACTTATACATAGCCATACTCTGTGTCACACACACACACACACACACTTATACATAGCCATACTCTGTGTCACACACACACACACACACACTTATACATAGCCATACTCTGTGTCACACACACACACACTTATACATAGCCATACGCTGTGTCACACACACACACACATACACACACACACACACACACACACACACACACACACACACACCTACACACCTACTTCATCCGGTGGAAAATGCACAATAAAACCGCCATTACATATTGAAGTGACTTCAGACACAACTCGGAGGATTTGAAACAACCAATGCATGTCGCCTAACAGATGTGACGCCACCGCAGATACGTAGAACATCTGGAAGCTATAGGAACCATCTGTGGGGGGGGGGGAAGCGTGCGTGCATGCCAACTCATTCAGCAGCTCTTTTCAAGGCAGAGCCGATATTCATGTCATTTTACTGACAAGCCTGGATATCAACTCCACACTGGAGCTCAAGAAATAGTCCCTACAAATTGGGACACACATGCATAATGCCTCCCCCCCACTATATGAGTCTTGCCTGTCAGGGAAGTTCTGGTGGAGGGTGGGTTTTGACTCCAGGTTTAAATGAGGTCACTTTCGGCTGTTGACCGTGGAAGTCGGTGGGGGATTTAAATGCCTGGATGTCCTATGGAAAATCTTAAGAGTCAACTTACTTGATGGTAGTGTTGAGCGACTGCATAGCCAGTGAAGGTTATTACAATGTACTAATCGTTTCACAGCTGTGAATATATGCTACCATTACATCATCATGTGATCGTTGGCACACATCTCTGGTGATGTCAGCAAGAATATTGCTGTAGACGACTACAGGATTAAATAGGGTTCATTTTATATCCTCTGAGAGCCTTTTCAAAGTAAAGAAAAAACTCAAATGTGTTGAGTAGATGTTGTTGGTATCGCCAGCTTGACATTTCCTTCAAGCAAAAACATGATATCTTGTTTAACATGCATATCCAGAGCATAACCATCCAACCATGACCAACCAATGTCCATGTGAAATCCATGAGCAACCAATGTCCATGTGAAATCCATGAGCAACCAATGTTCATGTGAAATCCATGAGCAACCAATGTTCATGTGAAATCCATGAGCAACCAATGTCCATGTGAAATCCATGAGCAACCAATGTCCATGTGAAATCCATGAGCAACCAATGTCCATGTGAAATCCATGAGCAACCAATGTTCATGTGAAATCCATGAGCAACCAATGTTCATGTGAAATCCATGAGCAACCAATGTTATTATCACATCATATGCATTACATATGTATATAGTTTCTTTCTTCAAAAGCCATCACAACACCAACACAGGGGTATGAAAACAGCATTAAGAGGCCAAGCATGCTGGGAAGGAGTGTTGAATTGGTTGCAGGGCTGGGGGTTGTCGTTAGAATTAGGGCATCAGGATGTGGGTAAGAAAGTGAGGACCCCAAAATTTGACCTGTGGATCAAAAACGTTAACTAGCAATAGTTGCATCCCGACCAAAACATAGCCTAACTAAGTGTTATAAATGGCTCCAATTTTTTTAAACACAATTTTATGAGGTCAAAGTTTACTTAGCAGACCCAACATTGAGCAACAAATTCCTCCACAGGCAGGAATATTCACTAGCACAAAGCATGACGTTAGGGTGCGACAACAAGTCACAATCATGCTTACACCAAAACAGAAACATTTCAATGGATTGGGTAGGAGGATGCTGGGTGAAAGACAAGAGTCAAAATACCTGCACGTAAATCCTACATGAGCGCTCTCTTTTCTGCAGCTGCAAACCACCAAAACATGTTACAGTTAGCAAAAGGTAGACACATACAACTTCAATTAGCATGGTTTACAGTGTGGATGGAGAGAAAATAAATACATCATTTGATTTGTTTATATGGGTCCCCATTCGCTTTTTCAGATGCAGCAGCTCTTCTTCCTGGGGTCCACAAAAAAACACGACAAGTAACAAAACACTGATGCACGAGGACAGTCACATTAAATGCACAACAATAAACAAACAAACACAACAAATAAATATAATAATACAAACAAAAACAAATAAGGTAATTTTGCTGTTTGCTTGAGTAATTGGTTAAATCAAATAAATTAAATAAACATAAAAAATGTGACCATGTCTCTGTATGATACTCTGCGTTGCCATGAATTTGTTTTGGAATTGGGGTCTGTGAAGAGACCCCTGGTGGCATGTCTTGTGGGGTATGTATGGGTGTCTGAAGAGACCCCTGGTGGCATGTCTTGTGGGGTATGTATGGGTGTCTGAAGAGACTCCTGGTGGTATGTCTTGTGGGGTATGTATGGGTGTCTGAAGAGACCCCTGGTGGCATGTCTTGTGGGGTATGTATGGGTGTCTGAGCTGAATGTTATTTGATTACGCAGATAACCTGGAATTTTATTACAGTAATACCCCTCATAAAAACTAGAAGAGAAGCAGTTCATCTCACGTCAGCCCTCAACCAGGAAAGACTGCCATGTAGGTTGTGTAGGTTAGTTGTGTAGGTGCAGTTAAGGCCGTGCTGCTCTGTATTGAGCCAGCTCCAGCTTTGCTCGGTCTCTCTTTGCTGCACTTGACCATATTACCGGACAGTAATCAAGATGGTCCAAGCCCGAACTAGTACAGTTGATTTGTGTAAAAAAAGAAAAACTGCTGAACAAAATGTCACCTCTCGACTTTGGCTAATTAAGACTTTCTCATTTTATATAAACTGTGTGAAAAAACGGCATGCACATTAATTATTCCCTCTCATAGAAAACATCACAAAGAATCAGTCTTAATTAGCACTGAAACGAGACACACGGTCCAAGTGGGGATTGGGGCTGAGACATAGCTCCGCTTTCAAGTTGGAGTTTCAAGGTTACCACTTGTTCCTGCGAGTAGGTGGAGAGAAAGGAACTAAAGAGGAACTATTTAACCTGGAGACCTCGTCACTGCAGGAGTAGGGCTAAACCTGAAATGTGGCATACCTGGGACTGATGTTAGCGGGTCAATCCAGTAGGTTGAGATTTCAAAGTAGCACTAAAGAACTAACACCTGGCTAGGGTACATGTGTCCCCAATTGGAATTATACCATCTGAAATAAAGGAAGTCTGCTAGTTGCTTGGAGTTGGAGAACACTAGATATAAACAGAGACCTATTCTGTTAGCCTAGCCTAGCGCGTAACACTGGGTTGGGAACAGAATACATAAACAGAGGCCTATTCTGTTAGCCTAGCGCGCAACACTGGGCTGGGAACAGAATACATAAACAGAGGCCTATTCTGTTAGCCTAGCCTAGCACGCAACACTGGGCTGGGAACAGAATACATAAACAGAGACCTAATTCTGTTAGCCTAATGCGCAACACTGGGCTGGGAACAGAATACATAAACAGAGGCCTATTCTGTTAGCCTAGCCTAGCGCGTAACACTGGGCTGGGAACAGAATACATAAACAGATGCCTATTCTGTTAGCCTAGCGCGCAACACTGGGCTGGGAACAGAATACATAAACAGAGACCTATTCTGTTAGCCTAGCCTAGCGCGTAACACTGGGCTGGGAATATAATATATAAACAGAGACCTAATTCTGTTAGCATAGCCTAGCGCGTAGCTTTGAAGAAATGCTAATGCACTCCTGATTGTCTGTGGTGAGTGCCGTCTCTAGGACTCTAGCATTACAGTCAGCCCACTTTCCTGGAAGTGGTCCTGTTAGCGCCTTCAACATGGCCCTTCGGTCATGAAAGTGGTACGTATCATGGCGTTTACCAACTCAATCGGCTCTTTGTCTGCCGGCAGAGAGACTTTGTGCTTGCTATCAAAGGAATCTTTCATTGCGTTAGCTCTTAGCAGATTGTGTCAAAAATGATTGAGCTCCGAGGTAAACACACGCGCGTGAGACAGAGAAATGGGAGGGAGGGAGGGATGGAGCACGGCGCTAGGGGCTGCTACAGTAAGTCACCATGGATTAAAGGGGAAATGATGGAGGACAGAGCGGAGAGGACAACCTTGAATAGTACAGAGAGAGTGCTAGGGGAGAATTTAGCAGTTCCTTGATGTACTAGATAGTTAAGAGTATTTATCAGAGCTAAATGTAGCATTTCTTCCCCATTTGACCTGCACTGCTTTTACTAGTATCTTTTTAAGGGTATCGTCATAAAGAGAAGATGCAAGTCTAGGCTATTGTTTGTTTCGAAATATATTCACAGCGCATCGCCCTCAGTTTCAGGATAATGTGACGGCAACAAAACGAAAAGGTTACTCTCCTCTAAAGCGTTACTTGAATTTGACCTGTTCTTCATTTTTTATTTTCAAAAGGTCTACCTCGTAAAAGCCGTCGATGAGGTGACCACAAGTGCAAGACGCCATGTTCTTCTCCTCGGCCCGTTGGCTATCATTATCGTCCTGCTCTCCAATGGAGGGAGCAACACTAAAACCTCAAAGGAGACATCTGGCTGCATGCGGCAATGAAATGAAGTCGGCAAAGAGAAGCTATTGGGAAACAGGTGTTCGTGTTCCACTACAAGTGAAGCTGCTCAAACAAATTAACGGCTGACATTTTGAATTTTACCGATGTTTGCTTTTCCGTTGGTTGCTTCGACAGACATAATGTATTATTTTTATCTCACCTTGCCCGAGTGGCCCTAGGTGTACCCAACTGTGAATTCGGGGAATAATTGTATTAGTTTGAGGCGACAAACAGCAATATCTAATACATTTCCTCTGTCTCGAAGGAAACAAGCGGCATGAGCACCATTTTAGACGTACAACCCCGTAATTTATTTTAATCTTCCTAGTTTGGAATAATCCTATCCATGCGTCTGCCGGTATAATTAGTGATTGCCACAACCGACTTTGGTGTTGTAAAGCAGTACAGCCTACGAGGCAAGGCTTCAAAATACCCCCCCACCCCCACAGTTGGCTGGCTGTTGGTTCTTTTCCTTGAGCAGCAGCAGACTGCTACACGTGAGAAATAATGCAGGTTATCATTCGGTATGGGGCCGGAGCGCAGATCATTAAAACAATGCCTACTGTTCAGGTTTGCCTGGTGTGAAGGCCTTGTCAGGCTGGTGGGGAAATACAAGTTTCAGAGGAAGGAAACACATGCTAACTACAGGTTGAGAAAGTTGAGTGAAGTCAGTTCTTTCTTCGACCTATGAATACATTCTCGTGTATATCCTCCTTCCTTCATCTTGTTATTCTTGGTGACCACTGATCTGAGCAATGTGGATAACCAAGGCAGAAGGCTGGAAAGCCCACTGGTTATGTTGCTTTCACCCGTCAAGATCAGTAGTCACCTAGGGAAGGAGACGAGGAGCCGAAATCAGTAATGAGTATTGGCACACAGCCATTGCTTTTCCCCAGACACATACCTTGTTGAGGCTGCGGGCTGCGCTATCTTTGCCTCCAGGGGTAAGGTTCCTAAGCTGCACGTCGAGTAGGTCCACAAGCTGACCCATGGCCTTGACTGTGTAGGTGATGTCCCCCGCCTGAAGGTTACTCTTGGTTTGCTCCGACAGCTCCCTGGCAATGATGGCTGCAGTCTCTCCGGCTTTGAGCTGGCAAAACCACAATATACACACAAATGAACCATGCATGGTTGCATACAGATACTCATTGACACGCAAATAGCATGCAATTAACAACTGACCATCATGCTATGTGGCTATAGTAGAACCAGAAAAGGACATCGGCTGGTCAAACTTGAGCCCAGTGGGCTTGTCGAGATTGGGGGTTTTGTGCAGAATTATCAATATTTGGCAATGAACTTTTCCCTTGGAGTCCTCAAGGAGAAAAAAATTGTCCAGTGTGTTAGTGTGTTATATGATTGGTTCATTGATATGAGTATTCAATATCCCATCCAATGTTACTGAATGACCAGTGTAAACTCTCTCTCATTATACCTAAAGTAGCTAGAATCAAATCAATTCCAGTCGAACACTGTTACATCAGGAGAGAAGTCATCCGTCTCCCTTCATCCAAACACACACTCAGCCTTGGACTAATCCTTTTCAGCATACACATTTCAACCGTGACAAATGGCATTATACAAACTGTTAGAAAATAATGTTGTTTAGCATGCGCAGATTTTCTGATTAAACCACCAGCGCCTGGAATTTTATAGGTGAATGCACACCGGAACAACAGAGTATCAACAGACTTCTCCCCTGAGAGTCTATCAGCAGCATGAACCTAACTGTCTGACGTGCTGTGCTTTGGCGAGGTCTTTTGGGGGGGGGGGGGACAGCAATGATCATTCCAGTCTATTTCCCTCCAGCGGTCTGAAGCCATGAAAAATGCATTTTTCCTTTATGGTTTTATATAATTCCATTATCCTCAATAATTCCACCTCCAACTCTCTCTCTCGCATCTCTCACGCCTCTCTCGCACATCTCTCACACCTCTCCCGCGCATCTCTCACGCCTCTCTCGCACATCTCTCACACCTCTCCCGCGCATCTCTCACGCCTCTCCTGCATATCTCTCACGCCTCTCCCGCGCATCTCTCACGCATCTCTCACGCCTCTCCCGCGCATCTCTCACGCCTCTCCCGCGCATATCACGCCTCTCCCGCGCATCTCTCACACATCTCTCACGCCTCTCCCGCATATCTCTCACGCCTCTCCCGCGCATCTCTCACGCCTCTCCCGCGCATCTCTCACGCCTCTCCCGCGCATCTCTCACACATCTCTCACGCCTCTCCCGCATATCTCTCACGCCTCTCCCGCGCATCTCTCACGCCTCTCCCGCGCATCTCTCAGGCCTCTCCCGCGCACCTCTCCCTGGCCTCATGCCTGTCTCGCTCTCACGCCTCTCTCTCTCTCGCGCACTCTCACGCCTCTCATGCCTCTCTCTCACGCCTCTCTCTCTCGTGCCTCTCTCTCTCGCGCTCTCACGCCTCTCGCTCACGCATCTCTCACGCCTCTCTCGCGCATCTCTCACGCCTCTCCCGCGCATCTCTCGCGCACATCTCTCACGCCTCTCCCTCACCTCATGCCTGTCTCGCTCTCACGCCTCTCTCTCGCGTGCGCTCTCTCTCTCTCACGCCTCTCTCTTTTGCGCTCTCACGCCTCTCTCGCGCTCTCACGCCTCTCTCTCTCGCTCTCACGCCTCTCTCTCTCGCTCTCACGCCTCTCTCTCTCTCTCTCTCTCTCTCTTGCTCATGCCTCTCTCTCTCTCTCTCTCTCTCTCTTATGCCTCTCTCTCTCTTATGCCTCTCTTTCTCGCATGCCTCTCTCTCTTGCATGCCCCTCCCTCCCTCTGGCATGCCCCTCCCTCCCTCTCCCGGTCTTATGCCCCTCCCTCCCTCCCTCTCTCATGCCCCTCCCTCCCTCCCTCTCTCATGCCCTTCTCTCCCCCCCGCATGCCCCTGTCTCCCTCTCGCATGCCCCTCCCTCCCTCCCCCTCTCCCGGTCGTATGCCCCTCCCTCCCTCTCTCATGCCCCTCCCTCTCTTATGCTCCTCTCTCATGCCCTTCCCTCCCTCTCTTATGCCCCTCCCTCCCTCTCTTATGCCCCTCCCTCCCCCTCTCATGCCCCTCCCTCTCTTATGTCCCTCTCTCATGCCCCTCCCTCCCTCTCTCTCTCTCTCTCATGCCCCTCTCTTCCACTCTCATGCCCCTCTCTCCCACTCTCATGCCCCTCTCTCTCGTGCCTCTCGCTCTCTATTTCTCTAGTGCCCCTCATGCCCCTCTCGCCCTCTCTCATATCCCTCTCTCCCGCTCATGCCCCTCCCTCCCTCTCTCATGCCCCTCCCTCCCTCTCTCACGCCCCTCCCTCCCGCCCGCCCCTCCCTCTCTCATGCCCCTCCCTCCCGCCCCTCCCCCCCTCTCTCATGCCCCTCCCTCCCTCCCGCCCCTCCCCCCCTCTCTCATGCCCCTCCCTCCCGCCCCTCCCCCCTCTCTCATGACCCTCCCTCTCTCATGACCCTCCTCCATCCCTCCTCTCTCGCTCATGCCTCTCTCTCTCTCGCTCATGCCTCTCTCTCTCGCTCATGCCTCTCTCTCTTGCTCATGCCTCTCTCTCTCTCTCTCTCTCTCTCATGCCTCTCTCTCTCTCATGCCTCTCTCATTACCCTCACTCCCTCTCATGCCCCTCTCTCTCTCTTATGCTTCTCTCTCTCTTATGCCTCTCTTTCTTGCATGCCTCTCTCTCTTGCATGCCCCTCCCTCCCTCTGGCATGCCCCTCCCTCCCTCTCCCTCCCGGTTTTATGCCCCTCCCTCCCTCTCTCATGCCCCTCCCTCCCTCTCTCATGCCCTTCCCTCCCTCTCTCATGCCCTTCTCTCCCCCTCGCATGCCCCTCCCTCCCTCCCCCTCTCCCGGTCGTATGCCCCTCCCTCTCTCTCTCATGCCCCTGCCTCTCTTATGCCCGTCTCTCATGCCCTTCCCTCCCTCTCTTATGCCCCTCCCTCCCTCTCTTATGCCCCTCCCTCCCCCTCTCATGCCCCTCCCTCTCTTATGTCTCTCTCTCATGCCCCTCTCTCCCACTCTCATGCCCCTCTCTCCCACTCTCATGCCCCTCTCTCTCGTGCCTCTCGCTCTCTATTTCTCTAGTGCCCCTCATGCCCCTCTCGCCCTCTCTCATGTCCCTCTCTCCCGCTCATGCCCCTCCCTCCCTTATGCCCCTCTCTCCCTCTCTCATGCCCCTCCCTCCCTCCCTCCCTCTCTCATGCTCATGTCTCATGCCTCTCTGTCCCTCTCTCATGCCGCTCTCATGCCCCTCCCTCCCTCCCTCCCTCTCTCATGCCCCTCCCTCCCTCCCTCCCTCCCTCTCTCATGCCCCTCCCTCCCTCCCTCTCTCATGCCCCTCCCTCCCTCCCTCTCTCTCTCATGCCCCTCCCTCTCTTATGCCCCTCTCTCATGCCCTTCCCTCCCTCTCTTATGCCCCTCCCTCCCTCTCTTATGCCCCTCCCTCCCTCTCTTATGCCCCTCCCTCCCCCTCTCATGCCCCTCCCTCTCATGCCCCTCCCTCTCTCTCTCATGTCCCTCCCTCCCTCTCTCATGCTCCTCTCTCATGCCTCTCTGTCCTTCTCTCATGCCGGTCTCATGCCCCTCCCTCCCTCTCTCCCTCCCTCTCTCATGCCGGTCTCATGCCCCTTCCTCCCTCCCTCTCTCATGCCCCTGCCTCCCTCCCCCTCTCCCAGTCGTATGCCCCTCCCTCCCTCTCTCATGCCCCTCCCTCTCTTATGCCCCTCTCTCATGCCCTTCCCTCCCTCTCTTATGCCCCTCCCTCCCTCTCTTATACCCCTCCCTCCCTCTCTTATGCCCCTCCCTCCCCCTCTCATGCCCCTCCCTCTTATGTCCCTCTCTCATGCCCCTCCCTCCCTCTCTCTCTCTCTCTCATGCCCCTCTCTCCCACTCTCATGCCGCTCTCTCCCTCTCTCATGTCCCTCTCTCTCGTGCCTCTCGCTCTCTCTATCTCTAGTGCCCCTCATGCCCCTCTCGCCCTCTCTCATGCCCCTCTCTCCCTCTCTCATGCCCCTCTCTCCCTCTCTCATACCCCTCTCTCATGCCCATCTCCACCTCTCCCGGTCTCATGCCCCTCCCTCTCTCTCTCATGCCCCTCTCTCATGCCCTTCCCTCCCTCTCTTATGCCCCTCCCTCCCTCTCTTATACCCCTCCCTCCCTCTCTTATGCCCCTCCCTCCCCCTCTCATGCCCCTCCCTCTTATGTCCCTCTCTCATGCCCCTCCCTCCCTCTCTCTCTCATGCCCCTCTCTCCCACTCTCATGCCCCTCTCTCCCTCTCTCATGTCCCTCTCTCTCGTGCCTCTCGCTCTCTCTTTCTCTAGTGCCCCTCATGCCCCTCTCGCCCTCTCTCATGCCCCTCTCTCCCTCTCTCATGCCCCTCTCTCCCTCTCTCATACCCCTCTCTCATGCCCATCTCCACCTCTCCCGGTCTCATGCCCCTCCCTCTCTCTCTCATGCCCCTCACTCCCTCTCTCATACCCCTCTCTCATGCCCATCTCCACCTCTCCAGGTCTCATTCCCCTCCCTCTCTCTCTCATGCCCCTCACTCCCTCTCTCATACCCCTCTCTCATGCCCATCTCCACCTCTCCAGGTCTCATGCCCCTCCCTCTCTCGCTCATGCCCCTCCCTCCCTCCCTCCCTCTCTCATGCCGGTCTCATGCCCCTTCCTCCCTCCCTCCCTCCCTCTCTCTCTCATGCCCCTGCCTCCCTCCCTCTCTCTCTCATGCCCCTCCTCCCTCCCTCCCTCCCTCCCTCCCTCTCTCTCTCATGCCCCTCCATCCCTCTCTCACCCCCCTCCCTCCCTCTCTCATGCCCCTCCCTCCCTCCCTCTCTCTCTCATGCCCCTCCCTCCCTCCCTCTCTCTCTCATGCCCCTCCCTCCCTCTCTCTCTCTCTCTCATACCCCTCCCTCCCTCCCTCTCTCTCTCTCTCATACCCCTCCCTCCCTCTCTCTCTCTCATACCCCTCCCTCCCTCTCTCTCTCATACCCCTCCCCCCTCTCTCTCTCATACCCCTCCCTCCCTCCCTCCCTCTCTCTCTCATGCCCCTCCCTCCCCCCAAGCCCCTCCCTCTCTCATGCCCCTCCCTCCCTCCCTCTCTCATGCCCCTCCCTCCCTCCCTCCCTCCCTCTCTCTCTCTCATGCCCCTCCCTCCCTGTCTCTCATCCCCCTCCCTCCGTCTCTCATGCCCCTCCCTCCGTCTCTCATGCCCCTCCCTCCGTCTCTCATGCCCCTCCCTCCCTCCCAAGCCCCTCCCTCCCTCTCTCATGGCCCTCCCTCCCTTCCTCTCTCTCTCATGCCCCTCCCTCCCTCATGCCCCTCCCTCCCTCTCTCTCTCTCTCATGCCCCTCCCGCCCCTCCCTCCCTCTCTGTCATGCCCCTCCCGCCCCTCCCTCCCTTCCTCTCTCTCATGCCCCTCCCTCCCTCATGCCCCTCCCTCTCTCTCTCATGCCCCTCCCTCCCTCCCTCTCTCTCTCTCATGCCACTCCCTCCCTCTCTCATGCCCCTCCCTCCCTCCCTCTCTCTCTCTCATGCCCCTCCCTCACTCTCTAATGCCCCTCCCTCCCTCTCCCATGCCCCTCCCTCCCTCTCTCATGCCCCTCCCTCCCTCATGCCCCTCCCTCCCTCTCTCATGCCCCTCCCTCCCTCTCATGCCCCTCCCTCCCTCTCTCATGCGGGAACACAAAAAATAACATCTAGATATGAATGAATGAAATATTCTTATTAAATACTTTTTTCTTTACATAGTTGAATGTGCTGACAACAAAATCACACAAAAATGATCAATAGAAATCAAATTTATCAACCCATGGAGGTCTGGATTTGGAGTCACACAAAATTAAAGTGGAAAACCACACTACAGGCTGATCCAACTTTGAATGTAATGTCCTTAAAACAAGTCAAAATGAGGCTCAGTAGTGTGTGTGTGTGGCCTCCACGTGCCTGTATGACCTCCCTACAATGCCTGGGCATGATCCTGATGAGGTGGCGGATGGTCTCCTGAGGGGTCTCCTCCCAGACCTGGACTAAAGCATCCGCCAACTCCTGGACAGTCTGTGGTGCTCAATTGGATTCAGGTCTGGGGAACGGGCGGGCCAGTCCAAAGCATCAATGCCTTCCTCTTGCAGGAACTGCTGACACACTCCAGCCACATGAGGTCTAGCATTGTCTTGCATTAGGAGGAACCCAGGGCCAACCGCACCAGCATATGGTCTCACAAGGGGTCTGAGGATCTCATTGCGGTACCTAATGGTAGTCAGACTACCTCTGGCGAGCACATGGAGGGCTGTGCTGCCCCCCAAAGAAATGCCACCCCACACCATGACTGACCCACCGCCAAAACGGTCATGCTGGAGGATGTTGCAGGCAGCAGAACGTTCTCCACGGCGTCTCCAGACGCTGTCACGTCTGTCACATGTGCTCAGTGTGAACCTGCTTTCATCTGTGAAGAGCACAGGGCGCCAGTGGCGAATTTGCCAATCTTGGTGTTCTCTGGCAAATTCCAAACGTCCTGCACGGTGTTGGGCTGTAAGCACAACCCCCACCCGTGGACGTCGGGCCCTCATACCACCCTCATGGAGTCTGTTTCTGACCGTTTGAGCAGACACATGCACATTTGTGGCCTGCTGGAGGTCATTTTGCAGGGCTCTGGCAGTGCTCCTCCTTGCACAAAGGCAGAGGTAGCGGTCCTGCTGCTGGGTTGTTGCCCTCCTACGGCCTCCTCCACGTCTCCTGATGGACTGACCTGTCTCCTGGTAGCGCCTCCATGCTCTTGACACTACACTGACAGACACAGCAAACCTTCTTGCCACAACTCGCATTGATGTGCCATCCTGGATGAGCTGCACTACCTGAGCCACTTGTGTGGGTTGTAGACTCCGTCTCATGCTACCACTAGAGTGAAAGCACCGCCAGCATTCAAAAGTGACCAAAACATCAGCCAGGAAGCATAGGAACTGAGAAGTAGTCTGTGGTCACCACCTGCAGAACCACTCCTTTATTGGGGGTGTCTTGCTAATTGCCTATAATTTCCACCTGTTGTCTATTCCATTTGCACAACAGCATGTGAAATTTTATAGTCAATCAGTGTTGCTTCCTAAGTGGACAGTTTGATTTCACAGAAGTGTGATTGACTTGGAGTTACATTGTGTTGTTTAAGTGTTCCCTTTATTTTTTTGAGCAGTATATATATATATATATACACAGTGCCTTGTATTCGGCCCCCTTGAACCTTGCGACCTTTTGCCACATTCCAGGCTTCAAACATAAAGATATAAAACTGTATTTTTTTGTGAAGAATCAACAACAAGTGGGACACAATCATGAAGTGGAACGACATTTATTGGATATTTCAAACTTTTTTAACAAATCAAAAACTGAAAAATTGGGTGTGCAAAATTATTCAGCCCCTTTACTTTCAGTGCAGCAAACTCTCTCCAGAAGTTCAGTGAGGATCTCTGAATGATCCAATGTTGACCTAAATGACTAATGATGATAAATACAATCCACCTGTGTGTAATCAAGTCTCCGTATAAATGCACCTGCACTGTGATAGTCTCAGAGGTCCGTTAAAAGCGCAGAGAGCATCATGAAGAACAAGGAACACACCATGCAGGTCCGAGATACTGTTGTGAAGAAGTTTAAAGCCGGATTTGGATACAAAAATATTTCCCAAGCTTTAAACATCCCAAGGAGCACTGTGCAAGCGATAATATTGAAATGGAAGGAGTATCAGACCACTGCAAATCTACCAAGACCTGGCCGTCCCTCTAAACTTTCAGCTCATACAAGGAGAAGACTGATCAGAGATGCAGCCAAGAGGCCCATGATCACTCTGGATGAACTGCAGAGATCTACAGCTGAGGTGGGAGACTGTCCATAGGACAACAATCAGTCGTATATTGCACAAATCTGGCCTTTATGGAAGAGTGGCAATAAGAAAGCCATTTCTTAAAGATATCCATAAAAAGTGTTGTTTAAAGTTTGCCACAAGCCACCTGGGAGACACACCAAACATGTGGAAGAATGTGCTCTGGTCAGATGAAACCAAAATTGAACTTTTTGGCAACAATGCAAAACGTTATGTTTGGCGTAAAAGCAACATAGCTGAACACACCATCCCCACTGTCAAACATGGTGGTGGCAGCATCATGGTTTGGGCCTGCTTTTCTTCAGCAGGGACAGGGAAGATGGTTCAAATTGATGGGAAGATGGATGGAGCCAAATACCGGACCATTCTGGAAGAAAACCTGATGGAGTCTGCAAAAGACCTGAGACTGGGACGGAGATTTGTCTTCCAACAAGACAATGATCCAAAACATAAAGCAAAATCTACAATGGAATGGTTCAAAAATAAACATATCCAGGTGTTAGAATGGCCGAGTCAAAGTCCAGACCTGAATCCAATCGAGAATCTGTGGAAAGAACTGAAAACTGCTGTTCACAAATGCTCTCCATCCAACCTCACTGAGCTCGAGCTGTTCCCAATTTTTCAGTTTTTGATTTGTTAAAAAAGTTTGAAATATCCAATAAATGTCGTTCCACTTCATGATTGTGTCCCACTTGTTGATTCTTCACAAAAAATACAGTTTTATATCTTTATGTTTGAAGCCTGAAATGTGGCAAAATTTCGCAAAGTTCAAGGGGGCCGAATACTTTCGCAAGGCACTGTATAAATATATCTAAATGGTGGGACCAACAGCAATAATAATAGTATTAACAACAACTACAACAATATTAATGAGAACAACAATACATTAAAGCAATCATGCCCCAATGTCAACATGAGTGAGAAGACATGAAAGACAAAAAGACTGACTTTCTTAGATTTTTGCAATCATTATCAAACCATTTTTCATGATCTGTTATTTCTGGTTTGCTCTTATGCTTCTTTAAATTAGCCAAGGAGGCTAATTTGCCAAACAAAGTTTCTGTTCCAAACAGCCAAATTTACACCTTCATTGCTGTAGGAGAATGTTAAGGCTAAAAAGTTGTCCAGGAGAGACTGTATTTTTTGGCTGCTAATTGCTTTTTGGTAGATGTCTGTACTGTTTTTACTCCCTCTATAGGCCTGTTTTGTATCATGTAATTTATTGGGCCGTGATGCTTCGTGGTTGGGTTCTGCTCTTCTCAGAGCTGTGGTCTAAGAGAGGTGTTAGTGGGCTGAGTGTGAAGGCTCAGAGACTCTGGGTTTAGGTCGGGGAGGAAGTAGTCTATAGTGCTGCTGCCAAGGGATGAGCTGTAGGTGTACCTACCAAAAGAGTCCCGTCTCAGCCTACCATTGACTATGTACAGACCCAGTGTTCGACAGAGCTTCTCTCTCTCTCTCTCTCTCTCTCTCTCTCTCTCTCTCTCTCTCTCTCTCTCTCTCTCTCTCTCTCTCTCTCTCTCTCTCTCTCTCTCTCTCTCTCTCTCTCTCTCTCTCTCTCTCTCTCTCTCTCTCTCTCTCTCTCTCTCTCTCTCTCTCTCTCTCTCTCTCTCTCTCTCTCTCGTGCCTCTCTCTCTCTCTCTCCCGTGCCTCTCTCTCTCTCTCTCCCGTGCCTCTCTCTCTCTCTCTCCCGTGCCTCTCTCTCTCTCTCCCGTGCCTCTCTCTCTCTCTCCCGTGCCTCTCTCTCTCTCTCCCGTGCCTCTCTCTCTCTCTCCCGTGCCTCTCTCTCTCTCTCCCGTGCCTCTCTCTCTCTCTCTCTCCCGTGCCTCTCTCTCTCTCTCCCGTGCCTCTCTCTCTCTCTCTCTCCCGTGCCTCTCTCTCTCTCTCCCGTGCCTCTCTCTCTCTCTCTCTCCCCCGTGCCTCTCTCTCTCTCTCCCGTGCCTCTCTCTCCCGTGCCTCTCTCGTGTCTCTCTCTCTCTCTCTCTTTCTCCCGTGCCTCTCTCTCCCGTGCCTCTCTCTCTCTCACTCCCTTGTCTCTCTCTCCCGTGCCTCTCTCTCTCTCTCTCTCTCTCCCGTGTCTCTCTCTCACGTGCCTCTCTCTCTCTCTCTCTCGTGTCTCTCTCTCCCGTGCCTCTCTCTCTCTCTCCCGTGCCTCTCTCTCTCTCACTCCCGTGCCTCTCTCTCTCTCACTCCCGTGTCTCTCTCTCTCGTGCCTCTCTCTCTCTCTCTCTCTCTCTCTCTCATGCCTCCCTCTCTCTCATGCCTCCCTCTCTCTCATGCCTCCCTCTCTCTCATGCCTCCCTCTCGCGTGCCCCTCCCTCCCTCTCGCATGCCCCGCCCTCCCTCTCGCATGCCCCGCCCTCCCTCTCGCATGCCCCGCCCTCCCTCTCGCATGCCCCGCCCTCCCTCTCGCATGCCCCTCCCCCCCACTTGCATGCCCCTCCCCCCCACTCGCATGCCCCTCCCACTCTCATGCCCCTCTCTCAAGTCAAGGGTTTTGGGAAACACATGGGAAACACATGTTAAACAAAGTAAAAGTAAACGCTACACTCACAAAAGTTCCAATATATATGGGAGTTTAACAACATTGGATTTTTTGTGGGTCTGTGTAATCTGAGGGAAATATGTGTCTCTAATATGGTCATACATTTGGCAGGAGGTTAGGAAGTGCAGCTCAGTTTCCACCTCATTTTGTGGGCAGTGTGCACATTGCCTGTCTTCTCTTGGGAGCCAGGTCTGCCTACGGTGGCTTTTCTCAATAGCAAGGCAATGCCTCTCTCCCTCCCCCCATCTCTCCCTCCGCCCATCTCTCCCTCACTCCCTCTCTCATGCTGCTCTCCCCCCATCTCACGCCCCTCTCCCCCCATCTCAAGCCCCTCACTCCCTCTCTCATGCCTCTCTCCCCCATCTCACACCCCTCTCTCCCCCATCTCACGCCCCTCTCTCCCCCATCTCACGCCCCTCTCTCCCCCATCTCTCCCCCATCTCACGCCCCTCTCTCCCCCATCTCACGCCCCTCTCTCCCCATCTCACGCCTCTACCCCCAACCCCTCTCCCCCCATCTCACGCCCCTCTCTCCCCCCATCTCACGCCCCTCTCCCCCCATCTCACGCCTCCCTCCCCCCTCTCACGCCTCCCTCCCCCTCTCACGCCTCCCTCCCCCCTCTCACGCCTCCCTCCCCCCATCTCACGCCTCCCTCGCCCCATCTCACACCTCTCTCCCCCCATCTCACGCCCCTCTCCCCCATCTCACGCCCCTCTCCCCCATCTCACGCCCCTCTCCCCCATCTCACGCCCCTCTCCCCCATCTCACGCCCCTCTCCCTCCATCTCACTCCTCTCTCCCTCCATCTCACTCCTCTCTCCCTCCATCTCACTCCTCTCTCCCCCATCTCACGCCTCTCTCTCCCCCCATCTCTCTCTCTCTCTCTCTCTCTCACGCCTCTCTCTCCCTCACGCCTCTCTCTCCCTCACGCCTCTCTCTCCCTCACGCGTCTCTCTCCCTCACTTTTTTGTGGGTCTGTGTAATCTGAGGGAAATATGTGTCTCTAATATGGTCATACATTTGGCAGGAGGTTAGGAAGTGCAGCTCAGTTTCCACCTCATTTTGTGGGCAGTGTGCACATTGCCTGTCTTCTCTTGGGAGCCAGGTCTGCCTACGGTGGCTTTTCTCAATAGCAAGGCAATGCCTCTCTCCCTCCCCCCATCTCTCCCTCCGCCCATCTCTCCCTCACTCCCTCTCTCATGCTGCTCTCCCCCCATCTCACGCCCCTCTCCCCCCATCTCAAGCCCCTCACTCCCTCTCTCATGCCTCTCTCCCCCATCTCACACCCCTCTCTCCCCCATCTCACGCCCCTCTCTCCCCCATCTCACGCCCCTCTCTCCCCCATCTCTCCCCCATCTCACGCCCCTCTCTCCCCCATCTCACGCCCCTCTCTCCCCATCTCACGCCTCTACCCCCAACCCCTCTCCCCCCATCTCACGCCTCCCTCCCCCCTCTCACGCCTCCCTCCCCCTCTCACGCCTCCCTCCCCCCTCTCACGCCTCCCTCCCCCCATCTCACGCCTCCCTCGCCCCATCTCACACCTCTCTCCCCCCATCTCACGCCCCTCTCCCCCATCTCACGCCCCTCTCCCCCATCTCACGCCCCTCTCCCCCATCTCACGCCCCTCTCCCTCCATCTCACTCCTCTCTCCCTCCATCTCACTCCTCTCTCCCTCCATCTCACTCCTCTCTCCCCCATCTCACGCCTCTCTCTCCCTCACTTTTTTGTGGGTCTGTGTAATCTGAGGGAAATATGTGTCTCTAATATGGTCATACATTTGGCAGGAGGTTAGGAAGTGCAGCTCAGTTTCCACCTCATTTTGTGGGCAGTGTGCACATAGCCTGTCTTCTCTTGGGAGCCAGGTCTGCCTACGGTGGCCTTTCTCAATAGCAAGGCTATGCCTCTCTCCCTCCCCCCATCTCTCCCTCCGCCCATCTCTCCCTCACTCCCTCTCTCATGCTGCTCTCCCCCCATCTCACGCCCCTCTCCCCCCATCTCAAGCCCCTCACACCCTCTCTCATGCCTCTCTCCCCCATCTCACGCCCCTCTCTCCCCCATCTCACTCCCCTCTCTCCCCCATTTCACGCCCCTCTCTCCCCCATCTCACACCCCTCTCTCCCCATCTCACGCCTCTCCCCCCCAACCCCTCTCCCCCATCTCACGCCCCTCTCTCCCCCATCTCACGCCCCTCTCTCCCCCCATCTCACGCCTCCCTCCCCCTCTCACGCCTCCCTCCCCCCTCTCACGCCTCCCTCCCCCATCTCACGCCTCCCTCCCCCATCTCACGCCTCCCTCCCCCATCTCAAGCCCCTCTCCCCCATCTCACGCCTCTCCCCCATCTCACGCCTCTCCCCCCGTCTCAAGCCTCTCTCGCCCCATCTCACGCCTCTCTCCCCCCATCTCACGCCTCTCTCCCCCCATCTCACGCCTCTCTCCCCCCATCTCACGCCTCCCTCCCCCCCATCTCACGCCCCTCTCCCCCCATCTCACGCCCCCCCCCCATCTCACGCCCCTCTCCCCCATCTCACGGCCCTCTCCATCTCACGCCCCTCTCCATCTCACTCCCCTCTCCCCCCATCTCACTCCTCTCTCTCCCCCATCTCACACCTCTCTCTCCCCCCATCTCACTCCTCTCTCTCCCCCCCCATCTCACGCCTCTCTCTCCCCCCATCTCACGCCTCTCTCTCCGCCCCATCTCACGCCTCCTTCCCCCCATCTCACGCCTCTCTCCCCCCATCTCACGCCTCTCTCCCCCCATCTCACGCCCCTCTTCCCCCATCTCACGCCCCTAATCTCCCAACTCACGCCTCCCTCTCCCCATCTCAAGCCCCTCTCCCCCCCATCTCACGCCCCTCTCCCCCAATCTCTCTCTCTCCCTCACGCCTCTTTCTCCCTCACGCCTCTTTCTCCCTCACACCTCTTTCTCCCTCACACCTCTTCTCTCTCGCGCCTCTCTCTCTCACGCGCTTTCCCTCGCCTTTCTCTCTCACGCCTCTCTCTCTCTCACGCCTCTCTCACACATCTCTCTCACGCCTCTCACACCTCTCTCTCTCTCACGCCTCTCACACCTCTCTCTCTCTCACGCCTCTCACATCTCTCTCTCTCTCACGCCTCTCTCACACCTCTCTCTCTCACGCCTCTCTCTCACGCCTCTCTCTCTCACGCCTCTCTCTCTCACGCCCCTCTCTCCCCCCATCTCACGCCTCCCTCCCCCTCTCACGCCTCCCTCCCCCCTCTCACGCCTCCCTCCCCCCTCTCACGCCTCCCTCCCCCCATCTCAAGCCTCCCCCCATCTCAAGCCTCCCTCCCCCCATCTCAAGCCTCTCTCCCCCCATCTCAAGCCTCTCTCCCCCCATCTCAAGCCTCTCTCCCCCCATCTCAAGCCCCTCTCCCCCATCTCACGCCTCTCCCCCCATCTCAAGCCTCTCTCCCCCCATCTCACGCCCCCTCCCCCCCATCTCACGCCTCCCTCTCCCCATCTCACGCCCCTCTCCCCCATCTCACTCCTCTCTCCCCCATCTCACGCCTCTCTCTCCCCCCATCTCACGCCTCTCTCTCCCCCCATCTCACGCCTCTCTCTCCCCCCCATCTCACGCCTCCTTCCCCCCATCTCACGCCTCTCTCCCCCATCTCACTACCCTCTTCCCCCATCTCACGCCTCTAATCCCCCAACTCACGCCTGCCTCTCCCCATCTCAAGCCCCTCTCCCCCCCATCTCACGCCCCTCTCCCCCAATCTCTCTCTCTCTCTCTCCATCACGCCTCTCTCTCCCTCACGCCACTTTCTCCCTCACGCCTCTTTCTCCCTCACGCCTCTTTCTCCCTCACGCCTCTTTCTCCCTCACGCCTCTTTCTCCCTCACGCCTCTTTCTCCCTCACGCCTCTCTCTCACGCGCTTTCCCTTGCCTCTCTCTCTCTCACGCCTCTCTCACACCTCTCTCTCTCTCACGCCTCTCACACCTCTCTCTCTCACGCCGCTCACAACTCTCTCTCTCTCACGCCTCTCACACCTCTCTCTCTCACGCCTCTCTCACACCTCTCTCTCTCGCCTCTTTCTCCCTCCCACCTCTTTCTCCCTCTCGTGCCTCTCTCCCCCTCTTGCGTGCCCCTCTCCCCCTCTTGCATGCCCCTCTCCCCCTCTTGCGCGCCTCTCTCTCTCTCACGCCACTCTCTCTCATGCCACTCTCTCTCATGCCACTCTCTCTCACGCCTCTTTCTCCTTCACGCCTCTCTCCCCCAATCTCACGCCCCTCTTCCCCCATCTCACGCCCCTCTTCCCCCATCTCACGCCTCCCTCCCCCCATCTCAAGCCCCTCTCCCCCCCATCTCACGCCCCTCTCCCCCAATCTCTCTCTCTCTCTCACGCGCCTCTCTCCCTCACGCCTCTCTCTCCCTCACGCCTCTTTCTCCCTCACACCTCTTTCTCCCTCACGCCTCTTTCTCCCTCACGCCTCTTTCTCCCTCACGCCTCTTCTCTCTCGCGCCTCTCTCTCTCACGCGCTTTCCCTCGCCTCTCTCTCACGCCTCTCTCTCTCTCTCTCACGCCTCTCACACCTCTCTCCCTCTCACGCCCCTCACCCCCATCTCATGCCCCTCACCCCCCATCCCACGCCTCTCTCTCCCCCGATCTCACGCCACTCTTCCCCCATCTCACGCCTCCCTCCCCCATCTCACACCCATCTCTCCCCCCATCTCACGCCCATCTCCCCCATCTCACGCCCCTCTCCCCCAATCTCTCTCTCTCACACACGCCTCTTTCTCCCTCACGCCTCTTTCTCCCTCACGCCTCTTTCTCCCTCTCCCTCTCCCTCGCGCCTCTCTCTCTCGCGCCTCTCTCGCGCGCCTCTGTCTCTCTCTCGCGCGCCTCTGTCTCTCTCTCGCGCGCCTCTGTCTCTCTCTCGCGCGCCTCTGTCTCTCTCTCGCGCGCCTCTGTCTCTCTCTCGCGCGCCTCTGTCTCTCTCTCTCGCGCGCCTCTGTCTCTCTCTCGCGCGCCTCTGTCTCTCTCTCGCGCGCCTCTGTCTCTCTCTCGCGCGCCTCTGTCTCTCTCTCGCACGCCTCTGTCTCTCTCTCGCACGCCCCTCTCTCGCTCTCTCGCACACGCTCTCCCTCGCCTCTCTCCCTCACGCACCTCTCTCCCCCTCGCGCGCCCCTCTCTCCCCCTCGCGCGCCCCTCTCACTCTCGCGCCCCGCTCTCGCTCGCCCCTCTCTCTCTCTAGCTCCCCCTCTCTATCTCTCTCTCTCTCGCTCGCCCCTCTCTCTCTCTAGCTCCCCCTCTCTATCTCTCTCTCTCTCGCTCGCCCCCCTCTCTCTCTCCCTCTCGCTGGCGCCTCTCTCCCTCTCTCGCCCCTCTCGCTCGCCCCTCTCTCTCGCTCTCCCCTCTCTCTCGCTCTCCCCTCTCTCTCGCTCTCCCCTCTCTCTCGCTCTCCCCTCTCTCTCGCTCTCTCGCTCTCCCCTCTCTCGCTCGCCTGCCTCTCTCGCTTGCCTGCCTGCCTCTCTCTCGCTCTCGCTCGCCCCTCTCTCTCTATCGCTCTCGCTCGCCCCTCTCTCTCTCTCGCCCCTCTCGCCCCTCTCTCTCTCGCTCGCCCCTCTCTCTCTCTCGCTCGCCCCTCTCTCTCTCTCGCTCTCGCTCTCCCCTCTCTCTCGCTCGCCCCTCTCTCTCTCGCTCTCGCTCGCCCCTCTCTCTCTCTCGCTCGCCCCTCTCTCTCTCTCGCTCTCGCTCGCCCCTCTCTCGCTCTCGCTCGCCCCTCTCTCTCTCGCTCTCGCTCGCCCCTCTCTCTCTCGCTCTCGCTCGCCCCTCTCTCGCTCTCGCACGCCCCTCTCTCTCGCTCTCGCTCGCCCCTCTCTCTCTCGCTCTCGCTCGCCCCTCTCTCGCTCTCGCACGCCCCTCTCTCTCTCCCCCTCGCTCGCCCCTCTCTCGCTCTCGCTCGCCCCTCTCTCTCTCCCCTCTCTCTCTCGCTCGCCACTCTCTCTCGCGCTCACCCCTCTCTCTCTCGCTCGCCCCTCTCTCTCTCGTTCTCGCCCCTCTCTCTCTCGCCCCTCTCTCTCTCGCTCTCCCCTCTTTCTCTCTCTCTCGCTCAACCCTCTTTCTCTCTCTCTCGCTCGCCCCTCTTTCTCTCGCTCGCCCCTCTTTCTCTCGCTCACCCCTCTTTCTCTCGCTCTCGCTCGCCCCTCTCTCTCTCGCTCTCGCTCGCCCCTCTCTCTCTCGCTCTCGCTCGCCCCTCTCTCTCTCGCTCGCCCCTCTTTCTCTCGCTCGCCCCTCTTTCTCTCGCTCTCGCTCGCCCCTCTCTCTCTCGCTCTCGCTCGCCCCTCTCTCTCTCGCTCTCGCTCGCCCCTCTCTCTCTCTCGCTCGCCCCTCTCTCTCTCTCGCTCGCCCCTCTCTCTCTCGCTCGCATCTCTCTCTCTCGCTCGCCCCTCTCTCTCTCGCTCTCGCTCGCCCCTCTCTCTCTCTCGCTCTCGCTCGCCCCTCTCTCTCTCTCGCTCTCGCTCGCCCCTCTCTCTCTCGCTCTCGCTCGCCCCTCTCTCTCTCGCTCTCGCTCGCCCCTCTCTCTCTCTTGCTCGCCCCTCTCTCTCTCGCTCGCCCCTCTCTCTCTCTCGCTCTCGCTCGCATCTCTCTCTCTCGCTCGCCCCTCTCTCTCTCGCTCGCCCCTCTCTCTCTCTCGCTCTCGCTCGCCCCTCTCTCTCTCTCGCTCGCCCCTCTCTCTCTCTCGCTCTCGCTCGCCCCTCTCTCTCTCTCGCTCTCGCTCGCCCCTCTCTCTCTCTCGCTCTCCCTCGCCCCTCTCTCTCTCTCGCTCGCTCTCGCTCGCCCCTCTCTCTCGCTCTCCCCTCTCTCTCGCGCTCTCGCTCGCCCCTCTCTCTCGCCCCCCTCTCTCTCGCTCTCTCGCTCGCCCCTCTCTCTCGCTCTCTCGCACGCGCTCTCCCTCTCTCGCACGCGCTCTCCCTCGCCTCTCTCGCTCTCCCGCGCCTCTCTTGCTCTCCCGCGCCTCTCTCGCTCTCCCGCGCCTCTCTCGCTCTCTCGCTCTCTCTCGCTCCTCTCTCTCTCTCGCTCGCCCCTCTCTCTCTCTCGCTCGACCCTCTCTCTCTCTCGCTCGACCCTCTCTCTCTGGCGCTCGAACCTCTCTCACGCGCTCGCACCTCTCTCGCGCTCGCACCTCTCTCGCGCTCGCACCTCTCTCTCTCTCGCGCTCGCACCTCTCTCTCTCTCTCTCTCGCTCGCCCCTCTCTCTCTCGCGCTCGCACCTCTCTCTCTCGCGCTCGCACCTCTCTCTCTCTCTCTCTCTCTCGCTCGCCCCTCTCTCGCTCTCCTTCGCCTATCTCGCTCTCCCTCGCGCTCTCTCGCTCGCCCCTCTCTCTCGCTCTCTCGCCTCTCTCGCGCTCTCTCTCTCTCGCTCGCCCCTCTCTCTCGCTCTCTCTCTCTCGCTCGCCCCTCTCTCTCGCTCACCCCTCTCTCTCGCTCACCCCTCTCTCTCGCTCGCCCCTCTCTCTCGCTCGCTCGCGCCTCTCTCTCTCTCGCGCCCCTCTCTCTCTCTCTCGCCTCTCTCTCTCGCCCCTCTCTCTCTCGCTCGCCCCTCTCTCTCGCTCGCCCCTCTCTCTCTCGCTCACCCCTCTCTCTCTCGCTCGCCCCTCTCTCTCTCGCTCGCCCCTCTCTCTCTCGCTCGCCCCTCTCTCTCTCGCTCGCCCCTCTCTCTCTCGCTCGCCCCTCTCTCTCTCGCTCGCCCCTCTCTCTCTCGCTCGCCCCTCTCTCTCTCGCTCGCCCCTCTCTCTCTCGCTCCTCTCTCTCTCGCGCGCCTGCCTCTCTCTCTCGCGCCTCTCTCTCGCGCCTCTCTCTCTCTCGCCTCTCTCTCTCTCGCCTCTCTCTCTCTCGCCTCTCTCTCTCTCTCTCTCGCCTCTCTCTCTCTCGCCTCTCTCTCTCTCTCTCGCCTCTCTCTCTCTCTCTCGACTCTCTCTCGCGCCTCTCTCTCTCGCCCCTCTCTCTCTCGCTCGCCCCTCTCTCTCTCGCTCACCCCTCTCTCTCTCGCTCACCCCTCTCTCTCGCTCGCCTCTCGCCTCTCTCGCGCCTCTCTCTCTCGCTCGCCCCTCTCTCTCTCGCTCGCCCCTCTCTCTCTCTCTCGCCCCTCTCTCTCTCTCTCGCCCCTCTCTCTCTCGCTCGCCCCTCTCTCTCTCGCTCGCCCCTCTCTCTCTCGCTCGCCCCTCTCTCTCTCGCTCGCCCCTCTCTCTCTCGCGCGCCTGCCTCTCTCTCTCGCGCCTCTCTCTCTCGCGCCTCTCTCTCTCGCGCCTCTCTCTCTCTCGCCTCTCTCTCTCTCGCCTCTCTCTCTCTCGCCTCTCTCTCTCGCCTCTCTCTCGACTCTCTCGACTCTCTCTCACGCCTCTCTCTCGCCTCTCTCCCTCTCTCACGCCTCTCTCCCTCTCTCACGCCTCTCTCCCTCTCTCACGCCTCTCTCCCGCCGCCTCTCTCCCTCTCTCGCCTCTCTCACGCCTCTCTCGCCTCTCTCACGCCTCTCTCCCTCTCTCACGCCTCTCTCCCTCTCTCACGCCTCTCTCCCCCTCTCACGCCTCTCTCCCCCTCTCACGCCTCTCTCCCTCTCTCACGCCTCTCTCCCTCTCTCACGCCTCTCTCCCTCTCTCACGCCTCTCTCCCTCTCTCACGCCTCTCTCCCTCTCTCACGCCTCTCTCACGCCTCTCTCCCTCTCTCACGCCTCTCTCCCTCTCTCACGCCTCTCTCCCTCTCACGCCTCTCTCCCTCTCTCACGCCTCTCTCCCCCTCTCACGCCTCTCTCCCTCTCACGCCTCTCTCCCTCTCACGCCTCTCTCTCTCTCTCTCACGCCTCTCTCTCTCTCTCTCACGCCTCTCTCTCTCTCTCTCTCACGCCTCTCTCTCTCACGCCTCTTTCTCTCTCACGCCTCTTTCTCTCTCACGCCTCTTTCTCTCTCACGCCTCTCTCTCTCTCACGCCTCTCTCTCTCTCACGCCTCTCTCTCTCTCACGCCTCTCTCTCTCTCACGCCTCTCTCTCTCTCTCACGCCTCTCTCTCTCACGCCTCTCTCTCTCACGCCTCTCTCTCACACGCCTCTCTCTCTCTCACACGCCTCTCTCTCTCTCACACGCCTCTCTCTCTCTCACGCCTCTCTCTCTCTCTCACGCCTCTCTCTCTCACGCCTCTCTCTCTCTCACGCCACTCTCTCTCTCACGCCTCTCTCTCTCTCTCACGCCTCTCTCTCTCTCTCTCGCCTCTCTCTCTCTCACGCCTCTCTCTCTCACGCCTCTCTCTCTCTCACGCCTCTCTCTCTCTCGCCTCTCTCTCTCTCGCCTCTCTCTCTCTCACATCTCTCTCACGCCTCTCTCTCTCTCGCCTCTCTCTCTCTCGCGCCTCTCTCTCTCTCTCGCGCCTCTCTCTCTCTCTCACGCCTCTCTCTCTCTCACGCCTCTCTCTCTCTCACCTCTCTCTCTCTCTCACCTCTCTCTCTCTCACCTCTCTCTCTCTCACGCCTCTCTCTCTCACGCCTCTCTCCCTCTCACGCCTCTCTCACGCCTCTCTCCCTCTCTCACGCCTCTCTCCCTCTCTCACGCCTCTCTCCCTCTCTCACGCCTCTCTCCCTCTCTCACGCCTCTCTCCCTCTCTCACGCCTCTCTCCCTCTCTCACGCCTCTCTCCCTCTCTCACGCCTCTCTCCCTCTCTCTCTCTCACGCCTCTCTCCCTCTCTCACGCCTCTCTCCCTCTCTCACGCCTCTCTCTCTCTCACGCCTCTCTCTCTCTCACGCCTCTCTCTCTCTCTCACGCCTCTCTCTCTCACGCCTCTCTCTCTCTCACGCCTCCCTCTCTCACGCCTCTCTCCCTCTCTCACGCCTCTCTCCCTCTCTCACGCCTCTCTCCCTCTCTCACGCCTCTCTCTCTCTCACGCCTCTCTCTCTCTCACGCCTCTCTCCCTCTCTCACGCCTCTCTCTCTCTCACGCCTCTCTCTCTCTCACGCCTCTCTCTCTCTCTCACGCCTCTCTCCCGCCTCTCTCTCTCTCTCACGCCTCTCTCACGCCTCTCTCTCTCTCTCTCACGCCTCTCTCTCTCTCACGCCTCTCTCTCTCACGCCTCTCTCTCTCACGCCTCTCTCTCTCACGCCTCTCTCTCACGCCTCTCTCTCTCTCACGCCTCTCTCTCTCTCACGCCTCTCTCTCTCTCTCACGCCTCTCTCTCTCACGCCTCTCTCTCTCTCACGCCTCCCTCTCTCACGCCTCTCTCCCTCTCTCACGCCTCTCTCCCTCTCTCACGCCTCTCTCCCTCTCTCACGCCTCTCTCTCTCTCACGCCTCTCTCTCTCTCACGCCTCTCTCCCTCTCTCACGCCTCTCTCTCTCTCACGCCTCTCTCTCTCTCACGCCTCTCTCTCTCTCTCACGCCTCTCTCCCGCCTCTCTCTCTCTCTCACGCCTCTCTCACGCCTCTCTCTCTCTCTCTCACGCCTCTCTCTCTCTCACGCCTCTCTCTCTCACGCCTCTCTCTCTCACGCCTCTCTCTCTCACGCCTCTCTCTCTCTCACGCCTCTCTCTCTCTCACGCCTCTCTCTCTCTCACGCCTCTCTCTCTCTCACGCCTCTCTCTCTCTCACGCCTCTCTCTCTCTCATTGTATTGTGTGTAGCAGCTCCATCTTTAGACTTGGAGAATCATATTTTCAAAGCACAACCACGAACCCTTAGGGTAAACTCTAAGTGGTGTACTGCCTAAGTGTACACCACTTAGTTGTAGAGTGTACCTATTTTTATTTACCGGGCGAAACAATTCAATAAAAATCCTCCTCAGCCACGGATGAGTCTGTTAATTTGCTAATGAAGAGTCTCCATTTGCCCACATACTAACAACCACTTTGTAGTTTGGGAGTTTCTTGTCTCTTGGCTTTTCAATTACAATGTATAACTCCACCATGCAGAGAGGTATAATGATGTAAAGGAGTCTCGTTTCTAGGCTTTTCATTTATCTTGAATTGGATTATGAAGGAAAATAACGGACTTGTGTGTACTGTAGCTCTCTGTGTTTCTACTACCCGGCCATCCAATTGAAAAGGGCCTTGAAAAAGCACCTGTTCTATTCATCAAATGGGTCATGTTTTCACATGCAGATCACTGGGCTACCGTTCCGAAAACAACATTTACTCAGACTGATCCCAGGGTCAGAATGCTAAAACACAGGCCTCAGAAATAAAACTTCCGGATATATTCAATTGGACAGGGACATTGAAGAGGCGAGGTTGGATCTGTTTTGAAGCGCTTTACAGTACCGGCAGCATATTTGGATCATTTATTTGTATGATTTGTATTCATGCCGCTATTCTTACTAATGTCCTCCCTTTTTGGAATGCTAATAGCTTTGTGCACATTTGATTAGCCTCGGGTTCAGTGAATACCAAGGGACGTAGCATTTGGGCTATGTTTAGGAGTCTAACCCTGCCCGAGGCATCCGTGGAAGTCAGACATCTGTTTGTAGTCCGCTGGGTTCTCGTTCGATCCACTCCTTTCCTCTGATATTTCATACAGAACCGCTGCTGGATTCTAAGTCTGGAACTGCACCCCAAATGGCAACCTACTCCCTATATCGTGCACTACTTTTGACCAGGGCTCAAAGGGCTGTGGTTAAAAGTAGTGCACTTTTAAAGGAATAGGGTGCCATGTGGAACGCAAACCCCCAAAATGTGCATGCGGCGCGATGAGGCCTTCGTCCCGGCGACCTCCAACACATTGTAAATAGACGCATTAGGGGGAGACTACGGTGTCCGTGGCACAGGGCCTCACATGACTTACTTGGCCATCGCTTGCAATCCCTGCCCCTGTGTTTATTAGCAGAACCAATTACACCCGGCTTAATTGGCCTTTCTTCGAGAACCCTCTTCCTGTGTGGACAGTGTGTGGAGCGTAGAGAAGCCTCTTTCTCTTAATGAAAAGAGTTACGGCCACAGTAAGAAAAAGTTAAGTCTGTCAATGTCCCTCTCGCTCTCAATCCTGGTCTCTCTCCCTCGCTCTCTCCCCCTCGCTCTCTCCATCTCTCTTCCAGCCTCTCCCTACTTCACTCATAGCCCCCTTTTCGCTTGTCTCCCTCTCTGAGTCTTCCTGTTAATGAGAAGAACCAGGGACAGTGACGTGAAAATAAGGGGCAGACTGAATTCTGGGATGCCTGATCTTCCTTTAAATTCCCCGGTGACAACGAGGGACGACAGGCACATCGCTCATGCCTAATGTGCGTAATAAAGATGAATAACACTTTTGTAAAAAAAATATTTAAAAAATGAAATGCACCCACTTTCCAATAGTCACTCCCACAAGGGGCGAGACTGTGTCAAGCATTGTGCTGCTTTGCGTGTGAGAAAGTTAGGACTTTCTATAAACGGACTATGAGTTTGAGTCAGGAAATAGTGACACTATGGTAAAGGAGAAGATAAAGTGGTATCATCTCCATATCGATTTAAACAGAATGGCACTGAGCTGCAGTTAATAACCAAAACATCAGCCCACGGTTGACATTTATTGCACTCGAAAAAGATAAACGTTGCAACAACAAAAGAATCCACCTGATCTCTCTACCTCTACCCCACACTAGGTTTTTTTTTTTCAACCACCCGTTCTCCATCCAGAACCACAAAGTGCTGTTTGGTTAACGGGCATTTGCCAGTCTGGAGTGGATCATAAGTGTTATTGCTGGCATGCCTCGGGCTCCTGCGAGTTTCAGCGAGTGCATTTTGACATCTGATGCAATTCATAAACAGGGAGAGAGCTGCTACTGCTACTGGTACCTCTACAGTCCCAATAGCCGTCTCCTCTGTCTCGGAGATTCAATTACAGATTTATACACAGAAGGGGAATGAGAGAGACCCCCTCTGGGGCTAAAGAAAATGGAAGAATGGGGGGATAGGGTCATAATTGTGTAGTGGGTGTATCTGGCCACCGTTGTGAACTCGACGCAGTAGGTAGGACAGTACTCTAAGACCTCTGGTTGCAACAGTGGCGACTGCTATTCCCCTTTACCTGGAGCGAGTGGAAGACTTGACATTAATTGACCAATTACGTTCTTCTGAGCAGAGACAAAGGAAACCCGTGGAGCACAATGATCGTAGAGGATGGGTATATTCCCTTAGTCTCAGGGGTTTCCATTGTTGCAAAGTGAACAAGTGTGAATTGCCAAGCGTGAAGTGTGTGTGTGTGTGTGTGTGTGTGTGTGTGAGTGTGAGTCTATGAGTTGGTCCCATTGGGGGGCCCCCTTACCTTCTGGGTGATTACATTGACCCACGGGGACGTACAGTTGCTAAGGTTGGGCCCTTGAGGGTCCCAGTATCCTTCGGGCCCCATACACAGGTACATGGCCACGCCTGTGGAAGAAAACAAGACAGGGATTCATATCTGAAAAGCTATCGCTGCTAACGGTGAGACGCGTGCTTCTAAACAACTTTATTCTCGTCCTCGTACAATCTGTCGGTGTTTGTCTGTGTGAACATATACAGCGCGTCACTATTACTCATATCCGAATTAAACTACCACGTACCTTAAAACCAATTGCCCTTTAAAGTGGAACTGACAGCGTTTTAAACTACTTTGCAGACACGAAACAGACAAGCATAACATCAGTAAAAAAATGGATTGAATTCCCAGCTTGTGCTACAAAAGCAACTTTATAAGACGTTTAGAAAAGAGTTTCTGTTTGGAGATAATTACTATGACGTAGAGTGAGGCATTGTTGGCAGAATAGACGGGTGCCATTCAACGCGTGACTAATATAATTCAACAAGAAAATAACATTCTATTGGACACACACACATATTTAGGAGATGGCATTGCTGGTGTAGCGAAATGCTTGTGTTCCCAGCTCCAACAGTGCAGTAGTATCTAACAATTCACAACAATACACACACATGTAAAAGAATGGAATTAAGAAACATGTACACTACCATTCAAAAGTTTGGGCTCACTTAGAAATGTTCTTGTTTTTGAAAGAAAAGCACCCTTTTTCTCCATCAAATTAACATCAAATTGATCAGAAATACAGTGTAAATGACTATTGCAGCTGGAAACGGCAGATTTTTAATGGAATATCCACATAAGAGTACAGAGGCCCATTATCAGCAACCATCAATCCTATGTTCCAGTGCCACGTTGTGTTAACTAAACCAAGTTTATCATTTTAAAAGGCTCAATGTCAACAGTGAAGAGGCGACTCTGGGATGCTGACCTTCGAGGCAGAGTTGCAAAGAAAAAGCCATATCTCAGACTGGCCAATATAAAGAAAAGATTAAGATGGGCAAAACAACACAGACAGAGGAACTCTGCCTAGAAGGCCAGCACCCGGAGGCGCTTCTTCACTGTTGACATTGAGACTGGTGTTTTGCGGGTACTATTTAACGAAGCTGCCAGCTGAGGACTTGTGAGTCGTCTGTTTCTCAAACTAGACACTGTAATGTACTTGTCCTCTTGCTCAGTTGTGCACCGGGGCCTCCCACTCTTTCTATTCTGGTTAGTTTGCGCTGTTCTGTGAAGGGAAAAGAACAGCGTTGTACCAGATCTTCAATTTTCTTCAGCCTCCTGAGGTTGAAGAGGCGCTGTTGCACCTTCTTCAGCACACTGTCTGTGTGGGTGGACCCTTTCAGAACGTTAGTGATGTGTACGCCGAGGAACTTTAGCTTTCCACCTTCTCCACTGCAGTCCCGTCGATGTGGACAGGGGCGTGCTCCCTCCACAATCAGCCCCTTTGTTTTGTTGACATTGAGTGAGAGGTTATTTTCCTGGAACCACTCTCCCAGGGACCTCACCTCCTCCCTGTAGGCTGTCTTGTCATTGTTAGTAGTCCAACAAATATTGCCATCAGGTTGTAAATCACAGCTGGCCTGGTACATTGTTTGCTGCCTCCATTCGGGATGCACTGATTCAGTTTCAATGTTTCAGTTTCAATGACTCAATATTTTGGTCAAAAACGGACGAATGTAACTAAGGCTGGGAATGTCAATACAATCCCCCCCCCCCCCCCCCATATATTGTTTTTCTGTGGCTACAGCTAGAGACGCAGGGGTCATCTGGTTAGCTTGCAAGAAATTACAGTAATTACTTTGCTAGCTAGCTATGCTGAGCTTGAACGACTCGTATCCACAGTTAGCATATCTCTGAGTTTTTTCAATCAAATGTATTTGGCATCGGTCAAATGTTCCAAATCAGTCGTCAAAACGTGGGTTGGGACAAGCATGCTTTGGCAGGCAAGATGCAGAAGGGCGAGCAGGCTACTATTCCCTATCCTTTTATCAGTGAAATGTTGATGGCCAATTATAAGCTGAGAAGGTTAATCTACTGTTCCCTCGTCAGATTTGAGCTCATCTCGCTCTGGCTAACAGTATTTTATCTTGTTGTTGATGATGTGCATAGGGAACAGAGAGAGAGATGCTTTCATGATCACATATTTGCAGAAATCCATTCAGGTGCATTTTGTGGCTTTTGGCGAAGGCGTTCTAATAATCTAAAGTCACGCTACTGCCTGTAAACACACAGTCCAGTTCAAAGTTCAATGTGTGTAGACTCCAGTCCTGGACAAGACAGATGTTTTTATGGGGTTTTATTCACTGCGGTGTCTAGCACAGCTGCTTTCCCCCTCTGTATTGCTATAGAATGTTCACCGATGCCTTCCTCTGTCATTCCCAAACATTCTACGAATGTATGAAAACGTGAAAATGACCATGTGTACGCGCTCACTCGTCAGAAAAATGTTTTAAAAAAGAAACTGTCACATTCTTCCTGGGGATGTATATGAACAGATTTGAATAAGATTTCATGTTTCTAAAATGCTGTCAGTTCCACTTTAATAATAACATACAACAAATAAATATAATTGGGATATGACAAAGGAATAGAATCTACTGGTTTCATCTCCGCATGTTAAATGAAGCCCTAATTGTTTTGTGGTAGCACTTCAGGGCCTACAGAGGTATCCTGGATCGTGTGTGTTTCTAGTAATTAAGAGTTGAAGCACCTCTTTATGTGTTAAACGGGTGAGACGGTTGAACTCTGTGCAAAAAATACACCAAACTGTGTTCCAATTAAATCAGATATCCTGGAGTTCGTTACGAAAGGTCAATTAAGGGTGCCTGAGGGAGAGGACTGCTACTGACGGGGATGTGGAGTGACGTGTGTGTGTGTGTGTGTGTCTTTTGGGCCACACAAGGCCTCTGAAACCAGGCCAAAAATGGGACTGCGCCCCCACCAGAGCTTCTACTTACTCGGTGTATAAACTGGGATTGTGTCTTTATCATCTAATCAACGACACAATCAGCCAGCCTAAAACAGTACACAGCAGTGTTCCAAATGGCACCCTATTCCTTACATAGTGCACTACTTTTAACAAAGAATCCTATGGGACGGGATTAGGGTGCCATTCCCTTTAGGGTGCCATTCCCTCTATAGTAATGCACTATAAAGGGAATGGGGCGCCATTTGGGATGCATGTTATGGTAAAGGGATACAGAGAGAGAGGAAATTGGGTTCCAAATGTGGGCTATGGCGTTGATAGTGTTTATATTCAATCTGTGTATTTTTATAAACTATTAACTTCAGGACTCTGTCAAGGAAAAATGCCAGTCTTCGATTTGTACACGTTTATGGGCTAGAGGAGGAGGAGACAGACTGATAACATTAACTGATTTAAACTTTGACTGACACATCATTTCCTTCTAGTCCTTCTTGGACTGCATTACGTTTGATGGGTTTATCAGATAGACCTCCACCTGAGGGGAGGGGAGAGAGTATGGGAGAAAGGTGGAGTGAGGATGATTGATAGAGTGAGTGAGAAAAAAAAAGATGGAGAGAGAGGGGAGAGAGAAAATAATGGAGAGAGAGGTGGTAGGGATTTGAGGAACCTCAAAGCCGTCCACGCGTCGGCTAAGTGGTCTGAAGTGTGGTGGGCTTTAAAGATAGACACGCAGAGCGGTGGTGGTTGTGTGTCCCTCATCTTGCTGTACACCGGCCATCGTCGGGATGCTGTCGCCAGTTAAAAGAGGAGAAGGCGGCGAGAGACAAAACGGTCCCCACCTCTGGTTGTAACATTTCTGTGCTCGTATTCAAAAAATGTCTTAAGTGCTGATCTAGGATCAGGTACCCCCTTGTCCATACAAACTTATTCATTATGATCTAAACAGCAAAAATGACCCTATATCAGCACTTTGACTTTATGAGTATGGGACAAGTCACAATGCAAAACTTAAAATATATTGATACGGTTTCTAATGGCAACATTTACAATAATCTATTCCATCTGTCCTTGGTATCACGCTCTAATTTTGGTTTCACTGCATGACCAGAAGTATGTGGACACCTGCTCGTCAAACATCTCATTCTAAAATCATGGGCATTAGTATGGAGTTGGTCCCCCTTTGCTGCTATAACATCAGCCAATCTTTTAGGAAGGCTTTCCACTAGATGTTGGAACATTGCTGCTATAACAGCCTCCACTCTTCTGGGAAGGCTTTCCACTAGATGTTGGAATATTGCAGTAGGGACTTGCTTCCATTCAGCCACAAGAGCATTAGTGAGGTCGGGCACTTATGTTGGGCAATTAGGACTGGCTCACAGTCCGCGTTTCAATTCATCCCAAAGTTGTTCGATGGGGTTGAGGTCAGGGCTTTGTGGAGGCCAGTCAAGTTCTTCCAACCCGATCTTGACAAAGCATTTCTGTGTGGAACTCGCTTTGTGCATGGGGGCATCGTCACACAGGAAAGGGCTTTCCCCAAACTGTTGCCATAAAGTTGGAAGCACAGAACCGTCTAGAATGTCATAGTATGCTGGATCTTAATCTTAATATGTTGGTATCCATTCCTTTTGATCTGTGACAAAGGAGTAGAGAAAGAAACGAGTGAAGTGGCACCTCATGAACACAAAGTGCCTGGCCCTCGTTAAAGAGCACACACACACACAACTGTGTTTAGTGTTAATTAATTAGGCTAATTGTTTCCTGGGAGTGAGGAAGCGGAGGGGAGGATTCCGCCTCGTGGTTCCATATGTGTGGCTATCTTTAGCTCTCCTCTCTCAGCGAGTCTCTCATTAGGCGAGGGGGGAGGGGCGAATGCATACAAACAAAACAACAAACCTGTAAATAACATTCGGCCGTGTCAACCACCACACTTCAATATGCCGTACAGAGTTGGGAAAAGCAACACCAGAATGTGTTTGACGACAGATTTTGGTTGGAAAACTGAAGGGATTAGTTGAGTTCATTGTAAGACTTAAATTCAGAAATTCAGGTCCTGTGAGAAAGTTTTGACTTAATGGTTAAGCTCATCCTTTTCCGATCAGCTCCATTCCCGAGGGAGGCCAATTCAGGAGCGGAGGATTCTGGTTCGTCTGAGGGCCATGGCTGTCAGTGGTCATCATTATGTACAGTTTCTATATTTTCTCGTGTTCTTCTTCTACCTTGTTTTTATTTCTCCTGCTTTTTTTTTCTACCTTGTGTTATTTTTAGCACTACATTGGTATTGATTACTGCATTGTTGGGTTTGGAGCTTGCGAGAACGGCATTTTGCTGCACGCGACACTGAAACTTGAAACTTGTTGGTTCGATTCCTGCAGTGATCACTAATCTATTTTTTGTGATACTTCAGACATTCCGCACATGTACTACGTAGTGCTTTAAGACATCGCTTGAACTCACACCAACATATGTTACACATACAGACATTTAAACCAACATATTTGTTGCTGGTAAGGAAATGTATCACGGACAGCGATTAGCTACATTTGGCTATTACCACAGTGAAGGCCTTTGGTTGACATACATTTACCAGGGCCCAGTGAATGTTCAATTTCAGACGCACGGGAGCCACAGACTTATGTAGAACAAGCCCATTACCTATTGTTCCAGTCGGGCATGGTTGCCTCGCCACCAGTCCCTGTCTCATCTTGGGCCAGGACACGTCCGACATGATCATGGGATTACAGTAGTCAACGCTGACGTTGGGGAGCTTGGAGGACGGGGACGTCCTTGTGTTTCCCCCTGGGATATTGCCGTCCGCTGGCGGAATTAGTGGCGGCAGGGTAGTCGAGGTGGGTCGCGGTCGCTGGGCAACGGGGGTCGTTGCAGAAACCCTGGTGGTCGTAGTGGTACTGGTGGTTGATGTGGTCGTCGTGGAAACCGTCGTCGGTCGAGTTGTAGTCCGTGTTGTCGTGGTATCCATAAATACAATCACAGATGAAGACGATTCTGTATTAGGAGGGAAGAAAGAGTAAAATAAAAAGCCCCGTCTCTCCTGTAGAATTAAGTGAGAAATAACATAGCATTCTAAATGGAATAAGGATAGAGGGATAGCGAAAGAGAGAAAAAAATAGATTTCAGTCACAGTTAATTTATCTCAAGAGGCAAATTTATTTCAGGCCTGGTTGCAAAAATAGGTGTTCCATTTTTCCACCACCCCCCGTCCCGTCGGTTTAAGAGGCGATAGTTCAAACTGGATCAATTGGATCTGGCAGGTGTGGCTTGGATATGTAGGCTAGTTTTCTGCCGAGGAGCTGGCAGACTCCTGCAGCTAGGCAAAGACACACAGGCATCCATTTCCAGCTATGGTTTGTTTGTGTGCGTGTGTGTGTGTGTGTGTGTGTGCACCAAGTCAATAACAATATTGGAGCTGTATGAAATTCTGGGTGTGGAGGAAGACAATGGTGACGTATAGGACATTGTTTTTCTTTGTCTCCCCACGGATACACATTTATTTATCTTTTACTTAACTAGGCATGTCAGTTAAGATCCAATTCTTATTTACAATGACGGCCTACCCCGGTCAAACCCTAACTCGGACGAATCTGGGAAAATTGTGCACCTCCCTATGGGACTCCCAATCACGTCCAGTTGTGATACAGCCTGGAATTGAACCAGGGTCTGTAGTGACGCCTCTAGCGCTGAGATGCAGTGCCTTAGACCGCTGCGCCACTCGGGGGCCTCCTGATTCTCTCTTATCTTGTTTCCCTGAGGTCTTGAGGAAAGCGCTTACACACACACACACACACACACACACACACACACACACACACAATAAGGGCCCAAAATGTATTTAGCAATGAGCATCTTATGAATGTGTGGTCTAGGCTCAGACGCAAAGAAGCCGGGGCCAAGACAGATAGGTCAGGGCTCATAACACTCCAGCAAACAGTGGGAGAGTGAGTGGGCAGGCAAATCAATGAGACAACACACGCACACAAAGTGGAGGGGGGGGGATTCTATAATGGAAAAACAGTCCACTCTCTAACGCCGCAGTGGCCATTATCTTTTCTCTTAGTGGAAGCCAGGATAATTGGAGGTGGGACCATAGTGGAACTTAGCTCTCTAGAGAATGGAGGTTAGTTCCCTTAGCCACTGTGACGCAGCAATCCATTCCAAATGCAATCATGAAACAGACGTTTGGTTTTCTAATAGTTACCTGCAGCATAAGTGACAAGTGTGGTGGATGATAATTCCACTTTTAACATAAATGTGGATAATGCAGGATTCAAGTAATTGGTCTTCGTTAGAGTGCTACAAAAACACCACAGACCATGTGTCGGCCTGTAGATAAAAAAAAATATATACAAAAAGAAATCTTAAGTGAGGCAGTCAGTGGAGGTTGGTGTATTGAGGAAGAGGAGGATGGTTCGCTGTAAAATGTAGAAAAAAAGTAATGAAAAAAAAAGATCCTTGGTACAGTTTAACACTATGCCCCTCCCTGTCTGTTATTATGGGCTAGTACTATAGCAAAACACGTGAGTGCAGCACACTGAAACAACATTTGTTGAGCTGGGGCTATTAGCTTACCGAGACCCCCGGAGGTATACCCTGTGGTAAAACACATTCAAGGACATTCAGCAGCAAACAAAGATGTCCCACCATTTGATTAAATACATGTTCTTTTTTTTTGTTTAGTGTGAACACTTTAGACGGATCAAGACTTCATTCTCTCCAACAAAAATAGTGTTTTTAAGATCTCTAGGTATCTGTACTCTGCAATGGAGTCTCCATTGCCTTAACAAGTGTCCTATTTAATCAAAAGGTAAACAACACATAATCAGAGGTAAATAACACCGTTTCACCTCGTTCGTAATGCACATTTCATGACGTTGCTTTCGCCTGCACACAAAGCATTCGTGCACATCAAAGTTAACTAGAGTATATACAGCCATCGTTGATAAAACACAATGTGTACATATGTACACACACAAAATATGCACGCAAGCGTGTAATTCATGCACACATTATACACACACACACACACGCACCCTCATGTACGCACTTACACACAAACACGTCCAAGTGAACACACCACACACACTCTCATCAGCCCTAATGTTTCAAACAACTCTCCTTATACAGGCCAGTCAAAAGTGAATGAACGCAGAAATAGGCGTGTAACATTTCCCCGTGTCAAAGACGTCGCCATCTGCAATGACGGTAATGCACAAACATTCATCTCTGCTACCATGCACAACGAAGACTCCTGCAGAAAGGACCATATGGACATCGACATTAAATCACAGAGCACATCTTTCCATTAACTTATTCATGGTACTTTTCATTTATTCATCCATTTTGGGACGAGTCTCTCTCCTATCACATAGTAACACTTGTGTGGCGAGGCCGGTTTTAATTTCCCTTGAAACGCATTGTGATGGACCTCTCTTGGGCTGAGGGTTCTGTCCCAAATGGCACCCTATTCCCTACGTGGTGCACGACTTTTGACTTGAGCAAGGTGCACAGAGTGGCCAATTGGGATAATGATAAAAGACCGGGCCATGATTGGTATCATGCAGGGTGGCTATTTTGAATTCCCTGGGACCTTGTTAAGTTTGTATTTGTGATACAGTACCATTCCCATTTCTTATGATACAGGCCAATTATTTCCTATTTCAGAGATGTGTTATTCGAAGAGGGAGCAGGCAACCGTGACCTTAAACCAACAATGTTCACCACTGAACACACCATCAAAAAATTGCCTTTTCAAGTTGCAGAATACCACAAGGAGACTATTGCTACAATGACCATATACATTTGACTTCACCACATATCCTACTAACAACGCTCCAATAGCAGATATTCAATCTACATCTACTGTATAGTTCCGGCCGTGAGTTTCTATCGAACAGCAAGTAGACCTAACGCTCTTGCTATGTCAAATAAATGCTCCAAGTTTCCGATTCTACAATCTCGGTGATTGGGTCTTTTTCTTGTAGAAGAGCGTTGCATTAGAAAACCCTTCACGAGAATAGAATAAACCTGAAACTCTATCAACCATTCCGTAAATGATAAAAAGGAAAGGGTTTACCTCCGCGTTTAGAGTATACCTCCAAAGGTTGTGACCTTTCCACTTGTTATAGGGAAATACTGACAACAAAGTCACTACAGTAGATTGTGTGAGAGAAGGCAGTTATGGCTAGAATTAAAACCAGGAGAGTGATACAAATAAAATAAGGGCTACATGATAACCAGTACGCTTTTGAAAAAACACACTGTTTGGCTATTCTAAATAACAACATTGTTAGGGATATGTTTTGCTCTAAAAACCCGTTCCCACAGACTACTACTATAAGAGGCAGAGGAGTTCTGAAAAACAAAGAAAGCTTGACTATGTCCTTGAGCAAAGTTGTGTATTCTGCACAAAGCGATTACAAAAAGGACAAACGGGTCGGTAGACACTCGTGTTTTGGAAAAGTCTCGTCGCACAACCACTACAAGGACATTCTGTTGTGCTCCGTTGGTTCCCTAATTTTACCTGGTCGCAACAAACACGGTTCAGGGTTCAAGTTCAGCGGCTATGTGAATAGAAACTTTGTGTTCACTTTGTATTCTTAGAGAGAGTCATCCTTAACCTTACACGGCAGTTTTAAATGCCTAAAACATGCTGCTTGGTATCGCATTGTTGTGACTCATGTAGAGGGAAGAAAGAAACCAAAAATGGCCTTGGAGATATGATTGTTGTGCAGGGCTTGAGTGACCTGTTTATTTTTGCTTTGTCAGTTTAGTGTTCCTATTTCAAGCTTCACTAGGTTTTGTAGAACCTTGGAATTGTGGGATTCCATCACTTGGAGGAGACATTGTTTTTAAAGGATTCCTAAAGAGGTTAGTTTAAAAAGGAATGTACACAGGCTACTAAGCACATCCAGCAAACCTCCACAGGTGCAGAGTACACATTATGTCAGAGGAAGGAGAGAAAGGGGAAATAAGCACAATACTAAATACTTATCTCGTGGTTTAGTGGCTAAATTGCAGCCACATGAGACGAAAGAAAAAATGGAACCCCCCCCCCCCCCCCCCCCATCAAGACCACAATATTGTGATCACTTCTAACGTTAGAGGTCAATTGTTAAATTCAGCCATACATGCTCTGAAATCCATAACTTCAAACCCCCAAAATGACAAAAATATTATTATTATTATTTTTTTTATAAAATAAAACAACCCTGCAGACTTCTAATCTTAATCTTCAACTCTGAACTGTGAGAAAAGGACCCCTAAATCAGCATTTCACTGTCAGTCTACACCTGTTGTTTACGAAGCATGTGACGCATAAAATGTGATTTTATTTACGTAACATCGCTTCCTCGCAACACGCCACGATACCTGCTAATGTTTCGCCCTCCGACAGAGCTGTGTGCTCCATTTCAAAGCAGTCCTTCCTGCATAATTAGTCGTCCTCCTTTATTCTCCCCAGGCTTTTACGGTAGTTACAATTAGATGAACCTTCCACTCGGTTTCAGGAATGGGCCCGTTATTTTGAAACAAATTTGCTTTTAATGACATCATTTCCTACTGGTGAGATCAAAAGAAGAGAAGTAGGCTTTGGGGGGGAAGGAGAGAGCGTCTCACAGGATAGGGACTGTCAGTGTAAGGTTAAACTCAATTATACATTGTTAATATTTGAACTCTGTTCACAGCTTTCTGCTTGTCTTGAAACTTAAACCTCCACTGGGATTCACCTCAATCAAGTGTAGGCGAGATACTCTAAACCAGAATCAACAAATCCTTATTTTTTTTAAAGGAAGACAATTATGACAAAGTGTGAATTGTGTCATAATATTTTTATTTATTTTTCCTTTATTTAACCAGGCAAGTCAGTTAAGAACAAATTCTTATTTTCAATGACGGCCTGGGAACAGTGGGTTAACTGCCTGTTCAGGGGCAGAACGACAGATTTGTACCTTGTCAGCTCGGGGGTTTGAACTCGCAACCTTCCGGTTACTAGTCCAACGCTCTAACCACTAGGCTACCCTGCCGCCCAATATCACTTGCATAAAGAAGACAGTGGTGAATAACTGATTGAATTGTTGATGCTTTTATCATTTCATTGTTGGTTGAATTTGTTTTTCATGAACTACATGTTACCTGTTGTTGTACAGGCTCAACATACTAAGGAAGCGAGCGTTCGCTCGTCAAAACACACAGCTCTGTCGGAGGGCGAAACAAGGAAGTGTTGCAAGGAAGCGATGTTACGTAAATAAAATCACATTTTATGCGTCACATGCTTCGTAAACAACAGGTGTAGACTGACAGTGAAATGTTTTATTTGATTTATTTCACCTTTATTTAACCAGGTGGGCTAGTTGAGAACAAGTTCTCATTTACAACTGCGACCTGGCCAAGATAAAGCAAAGCTATATAGGTCTCCAGCTTCAGTGATTTTTGCAATTCGTCCCAGTCATTGGCAGCAGAGAACTGGAAGGAAAGGCAGCCAAAGGAAGTTTTGGCTTTGGGGGTGACCAGTGCAATATACCTGCTGGAGTTCGTGCTACGGGTGGGTGTTGCTATGGTGACCAGAGAGCTGAGATAAGGCGGAGCTTTACCTAGCAAATACTTACAGATGACCTGGAGCCAGTGGGTTTGGCGACGGATATGTAGTTGGGGCCAGCCAACGAGAGCATACAGGTCACAGTGGTGGGTGGTATATGGGGCTTTGGTGAATGCTGACTTAGGGGTCCTTTTCCAACAGTGCAGAGGTTAAAGATTAAGATAAGAAGTCTGCAGGGTTGTGGTTTTTATTTTGAATCATTTTGGGGTTTTGAAGTTATGGATGGGGGGGTTCCATGTATTTTTCTTTCGTCTCATGTGGCTGTAATTTAGCCACTAAACCCTGAGAGAAGTATTTAGTATTGTGCTTATTTCCCCTTTCTCTCCTTCCTCTGACATTCTCTTATAAACCAACTAACCCAATTATGCTGTAGCCATGACAACACCAGTTCATACCAATCGAAGAGCAGTCAATGACACACAACTCAAAACTATTTTCGCTGTCTCAATCCATCCTTTCTCTATAATGATAACGCATTCAGTGGTAAGCCACACATATCCCCCTATTTGTTCTGGTCACCCCCCCCCCCCCCCCCCCCCCCCACCATGCTGTGCATGTACTGGAGCGGGTAGGTAAATGATGATGAAACTCCTGTCGTTTAATGGGCCTTTTGTGGCAGGCCCACAAATCTGTCAGTGGGGTCCGGTGGTAAATGATGCATGGAAACATCCGGTAATACCCTGATATCATCTGACATCAGGAAGCCATAATGGATGGATGGTGGCCGTTGTTTGGAAACTAATTCCTCATCCCGGCTCCCCGAGACTACAGAGGGCAGCTGTGGCGGTCACTGCGACAGGGCCGAATGCACTGGTACGGGGGAGCATCCTGCCGCTCACTCAGCTTCTTCAATGCGCATACACAAATGGACATGATAGTGTACACACACACAAATACAAATGGAGCTACATGGACGTTCGTGCACACCTGCACGCAAACCTACAGTGTGTGCACACAAACGCACACACAGAAAGAAGCACACATACAGTATAGCACAACCGATGACAACAGGGCCCTGCGAGGCCTGAAATGAGGGACGCTGAGAGCTCTCTAGCTCATTCTCATTTCCAGAGACAGTCAGACGGGCTTCTGAAAAACCTGCACATGTCTAAATAACCGTGGAGAGGTTGAAAGCAGGGAGGGAAGGAGGGGAGTGACAGGGGAAAAGGGGTAGCAGGACACAGTGTCTCGCTCCCGGTCAAAAAGCCTCGAGTCTGGATTTTGAAGCGGGGCCGATTGGATAATACAAAGCCTCTCAGTGACAACTCCAACACTGCTGTTACCAGGGGGATTCTTCACAGGAAACGACAGTGGCCCAGATCCACTCCACTAATAAAAGGAAAACATTTGGGTCCGTTAATAATATTGACAAGACAAACCTGTGCGTCAATCTAAGTAACACAATAAAAAAAATCCCCATCAAAATCCTGCAGCAGCACCCCCCCCCCCCCGCAAAAAAATATTGGTCTTCTCACGAAAACGTCTATCGAAACAAAGGCACAGCGGAGTCAAACCAGTGTCTGCTTCTCTTCTACGCACAATGTGGTTACTGTTTAATTTCTGCATGTGTCAGGGGAGACGGATGGGGTGGTGGTCTGAAGTGAAGGATCACCTGGCGTTCCCTGGAACCGCGCAGATGAGCTGTGTATGATTTCTGGATCAAGGTACAGCCCGTTGTAGAGGATGAATAATGAACCCTCCCGGTTGAGGAAGCAAAACGTGCACCACGTGACGCATAAATGGGACCGCATGTATTTTTGGGGCCCGGGAAGAGTAACCGCTGTGTTCACAGCAGCTAACGGGGATACTAATAACATACTAAATAGTCAAATGGAACGTTTATGCCATGTTTCAAAAGGATGACATAGCAACTCGCCTGCTGTCCGCGGCAAGAACTAAGCTGGTTCGCCGTTCAAATAGATAACGCGATGTTTACTACCCGTGAGGAACTTGGCTACATCTGAAAGCTGCGCAGGACATGGCGTGGATAGGGGAACACCAAGGGACCACATCATCTATAGTAGGTTGTACACTGTATTGGAGTACAGCATGAGCAATACAGCATTTTAAAGCCAAACAAAGAACTCGAAAGCAAGCGACACTGCCATGCGGCAAATCTCAAGCTACATACCTAACACGTTTCCATTGTGTTTCCACTCCCTTGGTTTGGGACAAGCCTGTGTCCATGAGACTAATACACTGCTATTGTAATCCTCAACCCTGGACACAGTTTTGCTGGTGACTCACCCTGGACATGGTTAGCCGACCTCATTGGGAGTACGCCAAGTGTTTAATAAGCATTTAGGCCATGTTGCCAAGCTGACAAGATCATAAAACAGCATGAAAGACAATAAGAATTCAAGAAGCTTTTTCTGAAACAGCATCTGAGGATCTAGATAGTAAGGCAACAATGCATTCATGAATGCATTCCAAGACTTCAGGCGTAGAGCAAATAATAGCACACTTAAGCAGGTAGTAAACACACACACAGAGAGAGGAGGTCAAAGGGCAAAAAGTTGTGTCCTAAGTAACCAGCTGGTTAACAAGGCCAAACAACAGTTGCTCTGTCAGTCTGCATCTACCTGTTAGCCATTCTTATTCAATTAAGAACATCTCTGTTACTACTGACAGGACAAAGACTGTCAGGCCTTGCCCAAAACATGCCAGCCTCAGTATGAAGGTTGATGCCAATGTCTCAGGCACCCTCTGGCACACGCTGGAACTCTGCCCCGGCCAGATGGCAACATGTGGCACGATTACAGCCGGCCCGTCAGACAGTGGAGGGTATCGGTGATGCCAACTGTGTCGCCTGTGCCACAGTACCCGTCATCCGCAGATGGCTTGAGATGACAGAGAAATGTCAGAGGTTTTGCGACCCATGTGGGATATCCGGAGATCAACGGTGCTTGCAGTGAACCAACAAAGCAGATCACATGGAGAGGGATCATTGACTCTAGGGATACATATTAATTTAGAGACATAACACTGGACAACCGTCTACTAAGAGCGTTTGCTAAATGACCTGAATGTAATTAACAAGGCATGGACAGTTCAGAAGGGAAACCTGAGTGTGGTGATGTCAGCGGATATTGCACCAGTTGGATTCACACTAATTACACGTGGTCTACACGTGGTCTAAATAAGTTGACCAGTTCTACACATGCTTCCTCAATGCCCGGATGTCACACGCTCGCATATGCTGGTGTCTCTTGCTACCATGTTGCTGTAACTAGCTGTTCCTTCCGTTTCTGATATCCCATCACCACCCCAGCCCCCAACTGGGTTCGGTGTTTCTTCCTTCAGAGGATAACGATATAGAGTATTGTGCTCACTGCCTGTGGTGATATTATCATAATCCCATGATGCTTCGCTCTGGCAGTGAGCTATCCTGAAGGAGTAGAGACATGCTTTGTTATCTTTTCAATAAATGGTTAAATGTACACGTGGTGTTCTCTTTCTAAAAGGTCCTAATTAAACGAGTCCTCCTTTCAAAAAACACCTTGATAAATATGGACGATTCCATGCCAGGGGAAAATATTTTTGCTATCTCAGATTGTTCTGGAAATGTTCGTATAGAAACTTCACTGGGAGGAAGGACATTTGAAATGCTTTTTTACATTCGTATCACAAACCATTTCTGAGAAAATCATGATGAAAGGCCCTTTTTAGACCTATACATGCCTCTTGCAAGACAGCTATGAGCTCTCTCTCGTACATGCACACAGCACGGACTCCTCCCCCTGCCACCCACATACACCAGGCAGGCAGCAGGCACAAGTGGCAGGTGTCTGAGACAGGACAAATTCTCTCAAGTGAATGCCTGCACTAAGTAGCCTTGGGGACGTTCTTCCTCCTCCACTCACTGTGGCAGAAAGGTCAGCCCGAACGTCCAGCTGAACCCACACTGACTCCATCTTGGTTTCTATTCCACCTTTCGTGATCATTAGATATTTCAAATATGTATGTTAACATTTAGTTCCATGTCTGCTATTTCAAACCTATACATAATGGTCAACATATCCATGGAAATTTACACAAACATTTTAGCAGCAGTATGGCGCCGATAGAGATGGCCGCTTCACATTCTTAGGAAACTGTGCAGTATTTAGTTTGTTTATGTATTATTTCTTACATTGTTACCCCAGGAAATCTTACATCTTATTACATTCAGCCTGGAAGAACTACTGAATATAAGAACAACGTCAACTTACTAACATTACGACCAGGAATACGACTTTCTCGAAGCAGATCCTCCCTTTGGACCAAATCAAATTGATTTGTCACATACACATGGTTAGCAGATGTTAATGCGAGTGTAGTGAAATGCTTGTGCTTCTAGTTACGACAATGCAGTAGTAACCAACGAGTAATCTAACCTAACAATTCCAAAACCACTACCATATACACACAAGTGTAAAGGGATAAAGAATATGTACATAAAGATATGAATGAGTGATGGTACAGAACGGCATAGGCAAGATGCAGTAGATGGTATAGAGTACAGTATATACAGTGGGGAGAACAAGTATTTGATAAACTGCCGATTTTGCAGGTTTCCCTACTTACAAAGCATGTAGAGGTCTGTAATTTTTATCGTAGGTACACTTCAACTGTGAGAGACGGAATCTAAAACAAAAATCCAGCAAATCACATTGTATGATTTAAAAGTAATTAATTTGCATTTTATTGCATGACATAAGTATTTAATACATCAGAAAAGCAGAACTTAATAATTGGTACAGAAACCTTTGTTTGCAATTACAGAGATCTTACGTTTCCTATAGTTCTTGACCAGGTTTGGACACACAGCAGCAGGGATTTTGGCCCACTCCTCCATACAGACCTTCTCCAGATCCTTCAGGTTTCGGGGCTGTCGCTGGGCAATACAGACTTTCAGCTCCCTCCAAAGATTTTCTGTTGGGTTTAGGTCTGGAGACTGGCTAGGCCACTTCAGGACCTTGAGATGCTTCTTACGGAGCCACTCCTTAGTTGCCCTCGTTGTCATGCTGGAATACCAAGCCACGACCCATCTTCAATGCTCTTACTGAGGGAAGGAGATTGTGGGCCAAGATCTCGCGATACATGGCCCCATCCATCCTCCCCTCAATACGGTGCAGTCGTCTTGTCCCCTTTGCAGAAAAGCATCCCCAAAGAATGATGTTTCTACCTCCATACTTCACGGTTGGGATGGTGTTCTTGGGGTTGTACTCCAAACACGGCGAGTGGAGTTTAGACCCACAAGCTCTATTTTTGTCTCATCAGACCACATGACTTCTCCCATTCCTCCTCTGGATCATCCAGATGGTCATTGGCAAACTTCAGACGGGCCTGGACATGCGCTGGCTTGAGCAGGGGGGCCTTGCGTGCGCTGCAGGATCTTAATCCATGACGGCGTAGTGTGTTACTAATGATTTTCTTTGAGAATGTGGTCCCAGCTCTCTTCAGGTCATTGACCAGGTCCTGCCGTGTAGTTCTGGGCTGATCCCTCACCTTCCTCATGATCATTGATGCCCCACGAGGTGAGATCTTGCATGGAGCCCCAGACCGAGGGTGATTGACCGTCATCTTGAACTTCTTCCATTTTCTAATAATTGCGCCAACAGTTGTTGCCTTCTCACCAAGCTGCTTGCCTATTGTCCTGTAGCCCATCCCAGCCTTGTGCAGGTCTACAATTTTAACCCTGATGTCCTTACACAGCTCTCTGGTCTTGGCCATTGTGGAGAGGTTGGAGTCTGTTTGATTGAGTGTGTGGACAGGTGTCTTTTATACAGGTAACGAGTTCAAACAGGTGCAGTTAATACAGGTAATGAGTGGAGAACAGGAGGGCTTCTTAAAGAAAAACTAACAGGTCTGTGAGAGCCAGAACAGACAGAAATAAACACCTCTCTGGGAAGAGGAAGGGCGGGGGTGTATGCTTTATGATTAACAACTCATGGTGCGATCATAACACACAGGAACTCATGTCCTTCTGCTCACCCGACCTAGAGTTCCTTACAATCAAATGCCGGCCATTCTACCTAACAAGAAAATTATTGTCAATTACAGTCACAGCTGTGTACACCCCCCCCCCCCCCCCCCCTCCCCTCAAGTGAACACCAAGACGGCCCTCAAGGAACTTCCCTCGACTCCACGTAAACTGGAAACTATATGTACCCGGAGGCTGCACTTACTGAAGCTGGGGATTTTAACAAAGCAAATTTGAGATCAATGTTACCTAAATTGTATCAGCCTATTGATTGCACGACACGTAGGGGTAATACTCTCGACCACTGCTACTCTAACCTCAGCGATGCATAAAAAGTCCTCCCCCGCCGTCCCTTCGGCAAATCCGACCACGACGCCATCTTACTTGTCCCAGCTTATAGGCAGAAACTCAAACAGGATGTACCAGTGATGAGAACCATTCAACGTTGGACTGACCAATTGGAAGGCACGCTCCAAGATTGTTTTGATCACGCAGACTGGAATATGTTCCGGTCAGCCTCAGAGAATGACATTGATCTATACGCTGACTCGGTGAGTGAGTTCATAAATAAGTGCATTGGAGATGTCGTTAACCACTGTGACTATTAAAACCTACCCTAACCAAAAACCATGGATGGATGGTGGCATTCGCAAAAAACTGAAAGCACGATCCACCGCATTTAACCATGGAAAGAGGTCTGGTGATATGGCTGAATATAAAGAGTGTAGTTATTCCCACCGCAAGGCAATCAAACAAGTGAAATTCCGGTACAGGGACAGGGTGGAATCGCAGTTCAACGTCTCAGACACGAGATTTATATAGCAGGGTCTACAGGAAATCATGGACTACAAAAACAGCCATGTCACGGATACTGACGTCACGCTTACAGACAAACTAAACACCTTATTTTAAAAGTCTGCACCCCGCCTCTCCTTCTCAGTGGCTGACGTGATTAAAACCCTCGCTTTGCTGCTGGCCTAGACGGCATCCCTAGCCGCGTCCTCAGAGCATGCGCAGACCAGCTGGCTGGTGTGTTTACGGATATATTTAATCACTCCCTATCCCAGTCTGTTGTCCCCAGATGCTTAAAGATGGCTACCATTGTTCCTGTATCCAAGAAGGCAAAGATAATTGAACTAAATGACTACCGCCTCGTAGCACTCACTTCTGTCATCATGAAGTGCTTTGAGAGGCTAGACAAGGATTATTTCACCACCACCTTACTGGCCACCCTAGATCCACTTCAGTTTGCATACCGCCCCAACAGGTCCACAGATAATGCAATCGCCATCGCACTGCACACTGCCCTATCCCATCTGGGCAAAACGAATACCTATGTAAGAATTCTGTTCATTGACTACAGCTCAGCATTCAACACCATTAGTACCCTCCAAGCTCATCATCAAGCTGGAGGCCCTCGGTCTCAACCCCTCCCTGTGCAACTGGGCCCTGGACTTTCTGACGGGCCACCCCCAGGTGGTGAAGGTAGGAAACAACATCTCCACTTCACTGACCCTCAACCCTGGGGCCCAACAAGGGTGCGTGCTCAGCCCTCTCCTGTTCATCCATGACTGCAACGCCATGCACGCCTCCAACTCAATCCTCAAGTTTCCAGATGACAACAGTAGTGGGCTTGATCACCAACAATGACAAGACAGCCTACAGGGAGGAGGTGAGGGCACTCACCTCATTGTGGTGTCAGGAAAACAGCCTCTCACTCAACGTCAACAAAACAAAGGAGATGATCGTGGACATTAGGAAACAACATAGGGATCACCCCCCTATCCACATTGAAGGGTCAGCAGTGGAGAAGGTGGAAAGTTTTAAATTCCTGGGTGTACACATCACAGACAAACTGAAATGGTCCACCCACACAGACAGTGTGGTGAAGAAGGTGCAACAGCGTCTCTTCAACCTCAGGAGTCTGAAGAAATTTGGCTTGACACCCAAAACCCTGACAAACTTTTACAGATGCACAATCGAGAGCATCCTGTCGGGCTGTATCACAGCCTGGTACGGCAACTGCTCCGCCTACAACCGTAAGGCTCTCCAGAGGGTGGTGCAGTCTGCACAACGCATCACCGGGGGCAAACTACCTGCCCTCCAGGACACCTACACCACCCGATGTCACTGAAAGGCCATAAAGATCATCAAGGATAACAACCACCCGAGCCACTGCCTGTTCACCCCGCTATCATCCAGAAGGTGAGGTCAGTACAGGTGCATCAAAGCAGGAAGCGAGTGACTGAAAAACAGCTTCTATCTCAAGGCCATCAGACTGCTAAACAGCAATCACTATCTCAGAGAGGCTGCTGCCTACATTGAGACCAAATCACTGGACACTTTAATTTAATTAAATCATGTTTGCAAATCTTACATTATATCACATATATACTTTATTTTATACCATCTACTTCACCTTGCCTATACCGCTCGGCCATCACTCATCCATATATTTATATGTACATATTCTCATTCTCCCGTTTAGATTTGAGTGTATTCGGTAGTTGTTGGGGAATTATTAGATTCCTTGTTAGATCTGTGTGTATTAGGTAGTTGTTGGGGAATTGTTAGATTACTTGTTAGATCTGTGTGTATTAGGTAGTTGTTGGGGAATTGTTAGATTACTTGTTAGATCTGTGTGTATTAGGTAGTTGTTGGGGAATTGTTAGATTACTTGTTAGATCTGTGTGTATTAGGTAGTTGTTGGGGAATTGTTAGATTACTTGTTAGATCTGTGTGTATTAGGTAGTTGTTGGGGAATTGTTAGATTACTTGTTAGATCTGTGTGTATTAGGTAGTTGTTGGGGAATTGTTAGATTACTTGTTAGATCTGTGTGTATTAGGTAGTTGTTGGGGAATTGTTAGATTACTTGTTAGATCTGTGTGTATAAGGTAGTTGTTGGGGAACTGTTAGATTACTTGTTAGATCTGTGTGTATTAGGTAGTTGTTGGGGAATTGTTAGATTACTTGTTAGATCTGTGTGTATAAGGTAGTTGTTGGGGAACTGTTAGATTACTTGTTAGATATTACTGCACTGTTGGAACTAGAAGCACAAGCATTACGCTAACACTCGCATTGACATCATGTGTATGTGACCAATACAATTTGACTTGAAGTGTTCCCATGTTACAGTATATTGATCGTTCTGGGGCTGCTTTTCTCCAGCTCTTTTGTCTCAGATTTGTATTCAGCCTTGGTGAAGTGGGCATACAAATATCCTGTCAGAATAAAAAAGACCTTCCTCTTTCTTCCACTTTTTTGATTTCCTCCTATCCCCCCCCCCCCCCCCCCCCCTGCCACTTTGTAAAGAAGACCGCTTCAATTAATTGTATTTGCGCTCGCACACTATTGAATTTGATTGAAAGAATATGCCAGGAGAGGGCAAGGAGACGTGGGCTTTTAATGTTGTCTGCTTGGAAAACCTGTATTTCGCTTTTTCAATCAAATTCAGTAAATACAATTATCGATAAGTGTTGTCATAGAAACATGCTTTGAATGGAGGTGTCCTTCATCCTCAATTTGTTCTCTGGAGAGATTGAAGTACCTGCTCCAGAAGAGTAATTATGCTCTTGTAAAGAATGGTTGACAATTGTCCCACTGCCTTGCCTACAGACATACAAATGGATGTCCCCTAAGCATCCAAGTATGAAACAAGGGACATGATGAGTTAAGTCTGGCTGCAACATTTCTGCAATATATTTGGACTATTTCCACAACATTAGATGGAATAAACATCATTCATAAAACAGTGGTGGATTAGGTATAGGCGCCATGGGCAACTACCCAGGGTGGCATGGGCAACTACCCAGGGCGACATGGGCAACTACCCAGGGTGGCATGGGCAACTACCCAGGGCGACATGGGCAACTACCCAGGGCGACATGGGCAACTACTCAGGGCGACATGGGCAACTACCCAGGGCGACATGGGCAACTACCCAGGGCGACATGGGCAACTACCCAGGGCGACATGGGCAACTACCCAGGGCGACATGGGGCGCCCGCACCCAGAAACTTGGAATGGTGACATTTGTGCGATCTTTTTTTGCACGTCACATCAATGATATCATGTCACCGTGTGGGACTGTGGGTCAATTAACATTGTCGGAGTGGGCGTCCTGATTCTAGTTTGTGAGCTTGACATGCTACTGCCTGGGAAGGTTTCCCACTCAGAAGTACAAGATGGAGAGGGGGGCGGGGGTAGGTTGACCTCAGTTCTCCCCACTGGAAGCCCGGGGTAGGGGGAGCGGGGGAATCAATCAAATAGCGCACCTCTAACTTTGTACAGTACTAATGCGGTTTTAAAATCAGTCACACTATGAAATGCTACCAAAGGAACCACAATTCATTCATAATACTGTGACAATATAGTTTGACAGAAATATTGTTGCATTTTTCTGGTTTGTGTGAAATGGTTAAGAATAATATAAAACCAGTCTGCACACCACCAAGTGGAATTGGTTTAGTCTTGACTCTTGGTTGACAGTGTTGGGGGATGGGTAATGCAGTCTTTACTCTTGGTCGACAGTGTTGGGGGATGGGTAATGCAGTCTTGACTCTTGGTCGACAATGTTGGGGGATGGGTAATGTAGTCTTGAGTCTTGGTCAACAGTGTTGGGGGATGGGTAATGTAGTCTTGAGTCTTGGTCGACAGTGTTGGGGGATGGGTAATGTAGTCTTGAGTCTTGGTCGACAGTGTTGGGGGATGGGTAATGTAGTCTTGAGTCTTGGTCAACAGTGTTGGGGGATGGGTAATGTAGTCTTGACTCTTGGTCAATGGTGTTGGGGGATGGGTAATGTAGTCTTGGCTCTTGGTCAACGGTGTTGGGGGATGGGTAATGTAGTCTTGACTCTTGGTCAACGGTGTTGCGGGATGGGTAATGTAGTCTTGACTCTTGGTCAACGGTGTTGGGGGATGGGTAATGTAGTCTTGACTCATGGTCAACGGTGTTGGGGGATGGGTAATGTAGTCTTGACTCTTGGTCAACGGTGTTGGGGGATGGGTAATGTAGTCTTGACTCTTGGTCAACAGTGTTGGGGGATGGGTAATGTAGTCTTGACTCTTGGTCAACCGTGTTGGGGGATGGGTAATGTAGTCTTGACTCTTGGTCAACAGTGTTGGGGGATGTGTAATGTAGTCTTGACTCTTGGTCAACGGTGTTGGGGGATGGGTAATGTAGTCTTGACTCTTGGTCAACCGTGTTGGGGGATGGGTAATGTAGTCTTGACTCTTGGTCAACAGTGTTGGGGGATGGGTAATGTAGTCTTGACTCTTGGTCAACCGTGTTGGGGGATGGGTAATGTAGTCTTGACTCTTGGTCAACAGTGTTGGGGGATGGGTAATGTAGTCTTGACTCTTGGTCAACCGTGTTGGGGGATGGGTAATGTAGTCTTGACTCTTGGTCAACAGTGTTGGGGGATGGGTAATGTATTGATGCTCAAGTGCCAAATCAACACAAATGTGTTTATTTTTGCCTTTAGTTCTTTTTGATATTTCTGAGTCTTATTTTTGTATACATTTTTATATTTATATAGTTTTAGATGTTATGATTATTTATTTGTGTTGTTCCAAATGTCTGAGTTGTTCCAAATGCGCTGAAGGGGGGGGGGGGGTTCCGCCCAGGGACTCATTCATACAAGCTAGAACCGCCACTGCATACAGTCTCCACAGCTCTTTCATCATCTTATGTCGCTTTCATACATCAACCAATCAGAAACAAACGCATCACCGTTCAGCATGATAAGACGATGCACCTCCATGATTCCAACCCACCACAAAAGGGAAACAACACACCATTCCAAAAATACATTCCCAGAATCCCATGCAAATCACTTGTGCCCATAGTCACGTGGCATGGCGTGCTGAGCCAAGACCCAGCTGTGGGCATGGACATGGCTCCCCTGCTCCATTGCCCATTTCCCATGCTCCATTGCCATAGCAGCTCGCGTGCCTGTGGGGGAGGTGGAGACACAGGTGGTATCGAGCCTCTGTGGCGAGAATCTTACTAAACATCCCCTCTCCGCTGGCGTTAACCCCTTCATGAGTGGTCTGGTCAGGGAAAGACCATAACCTGTGGATTTCACCTCCATACCTATGCCTTTTCTAATTGTTTCTCGGTTCGCTACAGTGAGGTCCAGGTGAGGTTGACTAGTGGAGATACAGTATGAGTTACATCAACGGTGTTGAGCAACAGCTGTAGCCAAGGCATTTCATGGAAGGTCACAGTCCTGTAGGTTCTATAGCAAATCAACTGAATCCCTTCTTTATACAATACCGAAACTAGAATGATAGCGAACCCATAATATCTACTCCGATCACTTTTTCTTGCCTAATCCTTAATGAAATGAGACATGCAATCTATCTAAAAAAAAGTAAATAATAAAAAAGTAACATCCGAAACCAAACAGTACACGTCAATCCATCTATCGACCAATCTATAGTGCGGCAATCAAGTCAATCATTCACTCCTGATCCGTCTGTTTATCTGGTGCTGTTTGCCTCGGACACAATCTACTTTATCTATCAGTTTACTGCATCCATCTCCTGTGTCTGTCTCTCAATCTCTCTCGCCTCCTTGCTCGCCTGTTTGGAGGTCAGCCCATTCCGCACCAAAGGATACTGAGCTAGTTCTCCCGGAGAAGGAAAGGTTCATTAGCGAGAGAGACAGAGACAGACAGAGAGGCAAGAGAGCGCGAGAAAGACAGAGCGCGGGAGAGGCAGAGCGAGAGCGAGAGAGAAACAGAGCGAGAGCGAGACAGGCAGAGCGCGAGACAGGCAGAGCGCGAGACAGGCAGAGCGCGAGACAGGCAGAGCGCGAGACAGGCAGAGCGCGAGACAGGCAGAGCGCGAGACAGGCAGAGCGCGAGACAGGCAGAGCGCGCGAGAGAGAGACAGGCAGAGCATGCGAGAGAGAGACAGGCAGAGCGCGCAAGAGAGAGACAGGCAGAGCGCGCGAGAGAGAGACAGGCAGAGCGCGCGAGAGAGACAGGCAGAGCGCGCGAGAGAGACAGGCAGAGCGCGCGAGAGAGACAGGCAGAGCGCGCGAGAGAGACAGGCAGAGCGCGCGAGAGAGACAGGCAGAGCGCGCGAGAGAGACAGGCAGAGCGCGCGAGAGAGACAGAGCGAGAGAGAGACTGAGACAGAGCGAGAGAGAGACCGAGACAGAGCGGGAGAGAGACCGAGACAGAGCGAGAGAGAGACCGAGACAGAGCGAGAGAGAGACCGAGACAGAGCGAGAGAGAGACCGAGACAGGCAGAGCGCGAGACAGGCAGAGCGCGAGACAGGCAGAGCGCGAGACAGGCAGAGCGCGCGAGAGAGAGACAGGCAGAGCGCGCGAGAGAGAGACAGGCAGAGCGCGCGAGAGAGACAGGCAGAGCGCGCGAGAGAGACAGGCAGAGCGCGCGAGAGACCGAGACAGAGCGAGAGAGAGACCGAGACAGAGCGAGAGAGAGACCGAGACAGAGCGAGAGAGCGAGCGAGCGAGACAGGCAGAGCGCGAGACAGGCAGAGCGCGAGACAGGCAGAGCGCGAGACAGGCAGAGCGCGAGACAGGCAGAGCGCGAGACAGGCAGAGCGCGAGACAGGCAGAGCGCGAGACAGGCAGAGCGCGAGACAGGCAGAGCGCGAGACAGGCAGAGCGCGCGAGAGACAGAGAGAGCGAGCGAGAGACAGAGAGAGCGAGCGAGAGACAGAGAGAGCGAGCGCGAGACAGAGAGAGCGAGCGCGAGACAGAGAGAGCGAGCGCGAGACAGAGAGAGCGAGCGAGCGACAGAGCGCGAGCGACAGAGCGCGAGCGACAGAGCGCGAGCGAGAGAGAGCGAGCGAGCGAGAGACAGAGCGAGCGAGCGAGCGACAGACAGAGAGAGAGAGCGAGCGAGCGAGCGACAGACAGAGAGAGAGCGAGCGAGCGAGACAGAGAGAGCGAGCGAGAGACAGAGAGAGCGAGCGAGAGACAGAGAGAGCGAGCGAGACAGAGAGAGCGAGAGACAGAGAGAGCGAGCGAGAGACAGAGAGAGCGAGCGAGAGACAGAGAGAGCGAGCGAGAGACAGAGAGCGAGTGAGTTTGGAGGTCAGCCCATTCCGCACCAAAGGATACTGAGCTAGTTCTCCCGGAGAAGGAAAGGTTCATTAGCGAGAGAGACAGAGACAGACAGAGAGGCAAGAGAGCGCGAGAAAGACAGAGCGCGGGAGAGGCAGAGCGAGAGCGAGAGAGAAACAGAGCGAGAGCGAGACAGGCAGAGCGCGAGACAGGCAGAGCGCGAGACAGGCAGAGCGCGAGACAGGCAGAGCGCGAGACAGGCAGAGCGCGAGACAGGCAGAGCGCGAGACAGGCAGAGCGCGAGACAGGCAGAGCGCGCGAGAGAGAGACAGGCAGAGCATGCGAGAGAGAGACAGGCAGAGCGCGCAAGAGAGAGACAGGCAGAGCGCGCGAGAGAGAGACAGGCAGAGCGCGCGAGAGAGACAGGCAGAGCGCGCGAGAGAGACAGGCAGAGCGCGCGAGAGAGACAGGCAGAGCGCGCGAGAGAGACAGGCAGAGCGCGCGAGAGAGACAGGCAGAGCGCGCGAGAGAGACAGGCAGAGCGCGCGAGAGAGACAGAGCGAGAGAGAGACTGAGACAGAGCGAGAGAGAGACCGAGACAGAGCGGGAGAGAGACCGAGACAGAGCGAGAGAGAGACCGAGACAGAGCGAGAGAGAGACCGAGACAGAGCGAGAGAGAGACCGAGACAGGCAGAGCGCGAGACAGGCAGAGCGCGAGACAGGCAGAGCGCGAGACAGGCAGAGCGCGCGAGAGAGAGACAGGCAGAGCGCGCGAGAGAGAGACAGGCAGAGCGCGCGAGAGAGACAGGCAGAGCGCGCGAGAGAGACAGGCAGAGCGCGCGAGAGACCGAGACAGAGCGAGAGAGAGACCGAGACAGAGCGAGAGAGAGACCGAGACAGAGCGAGAGAGCGAGCGAGCGAGACAGGCAGAGCGCGAGACAGGCAGAGCGCGAGACAGGCAGAGCGCGAGACAGGCAGAGCGCGAGACAGGCAGAGCGCGAGACAGGCAGAGCGCGAGACAGGCAGAGCGCGAGACAGGCAGAGCGCGAGACAGGCAGAGCGCGAGACAGGCAGAGCGCGCGAGAGAGAGACAGGCAGAGCGCGCGAGAGAGAGACAGGCAGAGCGCGCGAGAGAGAGACAGGCAGAGCGCGCGAGAGAGAGACAGGCAGAGCGCGCGAGAGAGAGACAGGCAGAGCGCGCGAGAGAGAGACAGGCAGAGCGCGCGAGAGAGAGACAGGCAGAGCGCGCGAGAGAGACAGACAGAGCGAGAGAGAGCGAGCGAGAGACAGACAGAGCGAGAGAGAGCGAGCGAGAGACAGAGAGAGCGAGCGAGAGACAGAGAGAGCGAGCGAGAGACAGAGAGAGCGAGCGAGAGACAGAGAGAGCGAGCGAGAGACAGAGAGAGCGAGCGAGAGACAGAGAGAGCGAGCGAGAGACAGAGAGAGCGAGCGCGAGACAGAGAGAGCGAGCGCGAGACAGAGAGAGCGAGCGCGAGACAGAGAGAGCGAGCGAGCGACAGAGCGCGAGCGACAGAGCGCGAGCGACAGAGCGCGAGCGAGAGAGAGCGAGCGAGCGAGAGACAGAGCGAGCGAGCGAGCGACAGACAGAGAGAGAGAGCGAGCGAGCGAGCGACAGACAGAGAGAGAGCGAGCGAGCGAGACAGAGAGAGCGAGCGAGAGACAGAGAGAGCGAGCGAGAGACAGAGAGAGCGAGCGAGACAGAGAGAGCGAGAGACAGAGAGAGCGAGCGAGAGACAGAGAGAGCGAGCGAGAGACAGAGAGAGCGAGCGAGAGACAGAGAGCGAGTGAGCGAGCGAGAGACAGAGAGACAGAGAGAGCGAGCGAGCGACAGAGAGAGCGAGCGAGCGAGCGACAGAGAGAGCGAGCGAGCGACAGACAGAGAGAGACAGAGAGAGCGAGAGACAGAGAGAGCGAGAGACAGAGAGAGCGAGAGACAGAGAGAGCGAGAGAGAGAGAGCGAGAGAGAGAGAGCGAGAGAGAGAGAGCGAGAGACAGAGAGAGCGAGAGACAGAGAGAGCGAGAGACAGAGAGAGCGAGACAGAGAGAGCGAGAGACAGAGAGAGAGAGCGAGAGACAGAGAGAGAGAGCGAGAGACAGAGAGAGAGAGCGAGAGACAGAGATAGAGAGAGAGCGAGAGAGAGAGATAGAGAGAGAGCGAGAGAGAGAGATAGAGAGAGAGCGAGAGAGATAGAGAGAGACAGCGAGACAGAGAGACAGCGAGACAGAGAGAGACAGCGAGACAGAGAGAGACAGCGAGACAGAGAGAGACAGCGAGACAGAGAGAGACAGCGAGACAGAGAGAGACAGCGAGACAGAGAGAGACAGCGAGAGACAGAGCGAGAGACAGAGCGAGAGACAGAGCGAGAGACAGAGCGAGAGACAGAGCGAGAGACAGAGCGAGAGGCAGAGCGAGAGGCAGAGCGAGAGACAGAGCGAGAGACAGAGCGAGAGACAGAGCGAGAGACAGAGCGAGAGACAGAGCGAGAGACAGAGCGAGACAGAGAGAAACTGGGGCTGACTTCACAAACCTGTTCTACTAACACACTGAAGCCTCAGGAACAGAACATCCAATCAATCAGAATAAACCAAATTACAACACAGTCAAAACAAAACTACATTACCTATTGGGGAAAAAGGCACAAGCACAAAGCAAAACACAGTGCTATCTGGCCCTAAATCGACAGTACACCGTGACTACTTGACCATGATTACTGATCAAAACCTTAAAAAAAAAACATGACAAAGTACAGGCTCAGTGAGCACAGCCTTGCCATTGAGAAGGGTTGACACAGGAAAACTCTCATGGTGGACCTTGCGAGACAGAAACATCATCAAATTCTACATACCAATTAGGATCTGGCTAAAAATGATTGAATCAGTTATAGAACCCATTGCCCTTTATGGTTGTGAGGTCTGGGGTCCGCTCACCAACCAAGAATTCACAAAATGGGACAAACACCAAATTGAGAGACTGCATGCAGAAATATCCTCCCTCGACAATGTAAAACACCAAATAATGCACGAGGAGCAGAATTAGTCCGATACCTGCTAATTATCAAAATCCAGAAAAGAGACGTTAAATTATACAACCACCTAAAAGGAAGTGATTCCCAAACCTTCCATAACAAAGCCATCACCTACAAAAAGATGAACCTGGAGAAGAGTCCCCTAAGCAAGCTGGTCCTGGGGCTCTGTTCACAAACACAAACAGACCCCACAGAGCTCCAGGACAGCAACACAATTAGACCCAGCCAAATCATGAGAAAACAAAGAGAGATTTACTGAGCAAACTAGAATGCTATTTGGCCCTAAACAGAGAGTACACAGTGGCAGAATACCTGACTACTGTGACTGACCCACAATTATTAGAGACACATATTTCCCTCAGATTACACAGACCCACAATTAGAAAAACAAATCCAATGTTGATAAACTCCCATGTCTACTGGGTGAAATACCACAGTGTGCCATCACAGCAGCAAGATGTGTGACCTGTTGCCACAAGAAAATGGCAACCAGTGAAGAACATTGAAATATAACCTATATTTATGTTAATTTATTTTCCCTTTCGTACTTTAACCTTACAACACTGTTTATAGACATAATATGACATTTGAAATGTCTTTATTCTTTTGGAGTGTAACGTTTACTGTTATTTTTTGTTGTTGTTTATTTCACTTTTATTATTTATTTCACTTGCTTTGGCAATGTAAACATGTTTCCCATGCCAATAGAGAGAGCGAGACAGCAGACAGAGCGAGACAGCAGACAGAGCGCGAAAGCAGACAGAGCGCGACAACAGACAGAGCGCGACAGCAGACAGAGCGCGACAGCAGACAGAGCGCGAGAGAGCGAGACACAGCGCGCGACAGCAGACAGAGCGCGACAGCAGACAGAGCGCGACAGCAGACAGAGCGCGACAGCAGACAGAGCGCGACAGCAGACAGAGCGCGACAGCAGACAGAGCGCGAGAGAGCGAGACAGCAGACAGAGCGCGACAGCAGACAGAGCGCGAGAGAGCGCGACAGCAGACAGAGCGAGACAGCAGACAGAGCGAGACAGCAGACAGAGCGAGACAGCAGACCGAGCGAGAGAGCGAGATAGCAGACACAGCGCGAGACAGCAGACAGAGCGCGACAGCAGACAGAGCGCGACAGCAGACAGAGCGCGACAGCAGACAGAGCGCGACAGCAGACAGAGCGAGAGAGCGCGACGGCAGACAAGGCGCGACGGCAGACAGGGCGCGACGGCAGACAGGGCGCGACGGCAGACAGGGCGAGACAGCAGACAGAGCGCGACAGCAGACAGAGCGCGACAGCAGACAGAGCGCGACAGCAGACAGAGCGCGAGAGAGCGAGACAGCAGACAGAGCGCGACAGCAGACAGAGCGCGAGAGCGAGACAGCAGACAGAGTGCGACAGCAGACAGAGCGCGAGAGAGCGAGACGGCAGACAGAGCGCGACGGCAGACAGAGCGCGACGGCAGACAGAGCGCGACGGCAGACAGAGCGACACGGCAGACAGAGCGACACGGCAGACAGAGCGACACGGCAGACAGAGCGACACGGCAGACACAGTGCGAGAGAGCGCGACGGCAGACACGGCGCGACGGCAGACACGGCGCGACGGCAGACAGGGCGCGACGGCAGACAGGGCGCGACGGCAGACAGGGCGCGACGGCAGACAGGGCGCGACGGCAGACAGGGCGCGACGGCAGACAGGGCGCGACGACAGACAGGGCGCGACGACAGACAGGGCGCGACAGACAGGGCGCGACAGACAGGGCGCGACAGACAGGGCGCGACAGACAGGGCGAGCGAGCCAGACAGGGCGAGCGAGCGAGCCAGACAGAGCGAGCGAGCCAGACAGAGCGAGCGAGCCAGACAGAGCGAGCGAGCCAGACAGAGCGAGCGAGCCAGACAGAGTGAGCGAGCCAGACAGAGCGAGCGAGCCAGACAGAGCGAGCGAGCCAGACAGAGCGAGCGAGCCAGACAGACAGAGCGAGCCAGACAGACAAACCGGGTGACCCAGATAGAGCGAGCCAGACAGACAGAGCGCGACAGCAGACACAGCACGAGAGAGCGCGACAGCAGGCGCAGCGCGACAGCAGACGCAGCGCGACAGCAGACGCAGTGCGACAGCAGACGCAGCGCGACAGCAGACAGAGCGCGACAGCAGACAGTGCGCGAGAGAGCGTGACAGACAGGGCGTGACAGACAGTACGAGCAAGCCAGACAGAGCGAGCAAGCCAGACAGACCGGGTGACCCAGACAGAGCGAGCGAGCCAGACAGACATACCGGGTGACCCAGACAGAGCGAGCCAGACAGACAGAGCGAGCCAGACAGACAGAGACAGACAGACAGAGCGAGCAAGCCAGACAGAGAGAGAGCAAGCCAGACAGACAGAGCGAACAAGACAGACAGACAGAGCGAACAAGACAGACAGACGGAACGAATGAGCCAGACAGACAAACAGAGCGGGTGACCCAAACAGAGCGAGCGAGCCAGAAAGAGAGGGTGACCCAGACAGACAGAATGAGCGAGCCAGCCAGCCAGAGCGAGCCAGACAGAGCAGGTGGGCGACCCAGCCAGCCAGAGCGAGCCAAACAGTGCAGGTGGGCGACCCAGACAGGCAGAGCGAGCCAGCCAGCCAGCCAGACAGAGCGAGCCAGCCATTCAGCCAGCCAGCGCGAGTGAGCGAGCCAGACAGACCAACCGAGCCAGACAGACAGAGTGAGCCAGACAGACAGATCGAGCCAGACAGACAGACAGACAGATCGAGCCAGACAGACAGAGAGCGAGTGAGCCAGCCAGAGCGAGCCAGCCAGCCAGAGCGAGCGAGCGAGCCAGCCAGAGCGGTTGAGACGGACAGAGCTAGCCAGACAGACAGAGCGGGCGAGCCAGACTGACAGAGCGGGAGACCCAGACAGCCAGAGCCAGCCAGCCAGCCAGAGCGAGCGAGTCAGACAGAGCGAGAGATTCAGACAGAGCGAGCGGGCCAGACAGAGCGGGCCAGACAGAGCGGGCCAGACAGAGCGAGCGGGCCAGACAGAGCGAGCGAGTGGGCCAGACAGAGCGAGCGAGTGGGCCAGACCGAGCGAGCGAGCGGGCCAGACAGAGCGAGCGAGCGGGCCAGACAGAGCGAGCGAGCGGGCCAGACAGAGCGAGCGAGCGGGCCAGACAGAGCGAGCGAACCAGACTTTGCGAGCGAGCGAGCCAGACTGAGCGAGCCAGACTTTGCGACCCAGAGCTGGAGAGCAAGAGAGCGAGAGAGAGCGACAGAGCAAGAGAGAGCAAGAGAGCGACAGAGCAAGAGAGAGAGCGACAGAGCAAGAGAGTCAGAGCAAGAGAGAGAGCGACAGAGCAAGAGAGTCAGAGCAAGAGAGAGAGCGACAGAGCAAGAGAGAGCAAGAGAGAGAGCGACAGAGCAAGAGAGAGAGAGCGACAGAGCAAGAAAGAGAGAGCGACAGAGCAAGAGAGAGAGAGCGACAGAGCAAGAGAGAGAGCGACAGAGCAAGAGAGAGAGAGCGACAGAGCAAGAGAGAGGGAGCGACAGAGCGAGAGAGTCAGAGCGACAGAGCAAGAGAGAGAGAGCGACAGAGCGAGAGCGACAGAGCAAGAGAGAGAGCGACAGAGCAAGAGAGAGAGAGCGACAGAGCAAGAGAGAGAGAGAGCGACAGAGCAAGAGAGAGAGAGCGCGACAGAGCAAGAGAGAGCAAGAGAGAGAGCGACAGAGCAAGAGAGAGAGAGCGACAGAGCGAGAGAGAGAGAGCAACAGAGCGAGAGAGAGAGAGAGCGACAGAGCGAGAGAGAGAGAGCGACAGAGCGAGAGAGAGAGAGCGACAGAGAGAGAGCGACAGAGCGAGAGAGAGAGAGAGCGACAGAGAGAGCGACAGAGAGCGACAGAGAGAGCGACAGAGAGCGCGACAGTCAGAGCGACAGTCAGAGCGACAATCAGAGCGAGAGAGAGAGCGATAGTCAGAGCGAGAGAGAGAGCGACAGTCAGAGCGAGAGAGAGAGCGACAGTCAGAGCGAGAGAGAGAGCGACAGTCAGAGTGAGAGAGAGAGACAGTCAGAGCGAGAGAGAGAGAGTCAGAGCAAGAGAGAGAGAGAGAGTAAGAGAGAGTCAGAGCAAGAGAGAGAGGGCAGAGAGAGCGAGAGAGAGATCACAGCAGCATGATTTGTGACCTGTTGCCACAAGAAAAGGGCAACCAGTGAAGAACAAACACCATTGTAAGTAGAACCCATATTTAGCAATGTTAACATTTGGCAATGTTAACATATGTTTCCCATGCCAATAAAGCCCTTGAATTAAATTTTGAGAGAGAGAGAGAGAGAGAGAGAGAGAGAGAGAGAGAGAGAGAGAGAGAGAGAGAGAGAGAGAGAGAGAGAGAGAGAGAGAGAGAGAGAGAGAGAGAGAGAGAGAGAGAGAGAGAGAGAGAGAGAGAGAGAGAGAGAGAGAGAGAGAGAGAGAGAGAGAGAGAGAGAGAGAGAGAGAGAGAGAGAGAGAGAGAGAGAGAGAGAGAGAGAGAGAGAGAGAGAGAGAGAGAGAGAGAGAGAGAGAGAGAGAGAGAGAGAGAGAGAGAGAGAGAGAGAGAGAGAGAGAGAGAGAGAGAGAGAGAGAGAGAGAGAGAGAGAGAGAGAGAGAGAGAGAGAGAGAGAGAGAGAGAGAGAGAGAGAGAGAGAGAGCAAGTGAGAGAGAGCGAGACAGCGAAAGTTGGCAGAGCGTCGCTAGATAATTTTCTGCAGTATGCCTCCCAAATGCATGTAAAAGCATTGTTTGATACACCTTCATTTAATAAGCACCTTACAAGTTTAGTTTTTGCGTAAGCGACAACAGGGAATCAATTACGTGTAGCCCCTATGCTTGTGGGAAGTGAATACTCTAGGGTCAGGCATTAGTGCAATCACATAACAGAACTCTGAGAACTATTTTGATATTTCACCTCTGAGAATAGCACCCGGCTTCGATGTTATAGACTGGAGGCCTCATGGATATGCATTTCAGCTGAGATTCAGAGAAAAAACTTAATTGAAAAACAGCAGGTAAAAGCTGAAATTTTCACTTGTGACATTTTAAATTAGGCTGTTGATGTCCCGGCCCAAATAATTATCTTAGCGTGCCAAAATTATAATTACTACTTTTAAAGAATGAATATCGTAGGGAATAAATGTAACTTTCGTTAAAAAAAAGAGTTACGGCAAGTTTAATCAGAGCAGTCACATGGCCAGCTCGCAGTTGTAAATGAGAACTTGTTCTCAAGTGGCCTACCTGGATAATTAAAGGTGAAATATATATATATATATTTTTTAAATAAATCTCTGTCTTTACAAAGATGACTGGCACCGTACTGACACCGACTAAGAGCAGACTAAAAAGGCAAATAACTCTTAATGCTATTCACAACTCTTGTCATAGAATTACATAGAAAATAATGTAATATCTAACATAGAGCAGAAACTAGGGATAACAACTGCCCTGAAATACGATCCCCTTGAGAAAAAAATAACCCAATCACGTGAAAGCAAACTATTTTTTTTGTTATTTGATTTTGAAACACAAACCCTTTTTTTTCTTCCACTGACCCGAAAATAGTTGAAATGTCTGGTAAAACAACATTACTGCAATTATTACATTTTCCCCACAGCTGGTGTGAGGCTGTCTACTTGGTTTCTCTCTCATTTGAGGGGTTTAATTAAAAAGTAAGATGACACATTGAGGCATCATACTCCATAGCTAATTATCACCAACCCACACACTCTCGATGGTGCTAAAATACAACGTAAAACGATGCATATACTTCCTCCTTATTTACTCTGCTCTTTACTCTCCAATTAAAAGACCCCGCCAATTACAGTGTCAAACAATCCAGGAAAAACTTTCAAGTTACTTGCAGGTTGGCATTTCGTTGAACGGTGTGTATCCTGTACATAGGACTAATAAAAAAAACTTGAAACTTGTTCCTAGATTGCTTGACACTAAATTGGTGGGCTCATAGGCCATAATGTGAAAATTATGCCAAATGTTAAGACATATTGCAACACTGAAATGTGATCAAATGAATAAATCTTGAACAGTGTTTCACGGACTAAAAGCAAAGGATACATCTATCCACACACTTTCTCCTCGTCAACAACCTCCTCTTGACTTCTCCTGCTATCAAAACGACTGCCAACGCTCGTAACGTCTACCATTTATACCCATAACAGGTTACATTTTTTGGGGGGGATAGTCCAGACAGTATGACCATCTGTAGAGCATTTACAACTATCTGTTGAGAAGTAAGTGTTTGCTAAGGTTACGCTAGAATCACGGTCAAGGTTAGGGTTACGTTTAGGGTTGGGTTAAGGTTAGGGTTGGGTTAAGGTTATAGAGCTATGATTAGTAGACCGTTAGTTGAAATAACTGAATTACCAACAAGCTAGTGACAGGCAGGAAACAGAACAGATGGAAAAGAGAATAAAATCTGTCCTACCCGGTTTACTGTCCAAGGCGCCAAAGTCCAGTGAGTACTTGACCACGTGGTAATTGTTCCACACGTACAGCAGGTTGTCCCGTGGGTTGTAATCCACGGCGGCGATATACTGGTATGAGTTGGGGAAGGGGATGTCCAGGAAGCCATCTTTACTCAGCTCTGTGTTGTAGATATAGTCGATCTTGTTCCCTGTCGCCTCGTTGTCGTCGTCTTCGTAGACCGACTTCACCACGTATAGAATACCGCAGATCATGAAGGCGTTGGATGCCGAGCGCTTGTCGTAGGCGGTATCCCAGGTTCCTTCTACGCGGAGAGTATATGGGTTCAGTTGGCTGATGACGATGCGCCCGTTATTCTGCTCCGTGGCGTAGATGACCCACAGGCCGTTCTCGTCCACGGCGAGGTCGATGTCCGACTTGCCGCCCCAGCGGTATGGCGAGGTGTCGTGGTAGTTGGCGCTGCCAATGATGGCCTCGCCACTCTTGATGCGTGTGCGCAGGTCGAACTTGACGATGTTGCGCGTGCGCTCCTTGTTGAAGAACAGAGCGCCATCGTACACTACGAAGCCCGTGCCATCGACGCGGTGCGGCAGCTTGTACGTGGTCGTGGGTCGCCCGGCGATGAAGTCCTCTTTGGAGGAGTACTCGGTCAGCGTGTCCGTGCGGTATGGCGTCCAGGGCATGTAGTAGATCTTGTCGGAGGCCTGGAGGGGGTCTTTACACCAGGCACCAGATTGGTGGTCCGACTCAAAGAGGTGTTCGCTCTGGTACACCCCTCGCAGCAAGCCAGGGCACAGGAATACTGAGGAGCCAAAATGGAGGAGACAGACAAAACGCAGAGAGTTACTTTGGCATGAATTAGACTTCATTGTTGGACTACGACAACTAGAAGGAGAAAGGACAAAAGAAGGCTAGTGTAAAAGGAAGTCACTGCTTTTACCTGATGAGGATAACGTTTACAATGCATTAGTTCTTTAATAGTTAATTTATGTAGGCTATACAACAAATACGACAGGAAAAATAGTTGTCAATGTTGCTTAAATATACAATGAACGAGGTATGAGAGTATTATGATTTCAGAGCATGCACGTACGCGTACCCACACTCGGCTAGCTATCCACATATTTACAATAGGCATGTAATCAGTGACATGATCAGTGTAATACAAACATCAATACATTCCATACACTTCTTTCACCCATGCCAACTCCTCAGTGCTACTGGATCTTTGGATAATAAATAACATCTAATAGGGAATGTCTAATGCAAACACATTAAAAGATTATGATAAATAGCTCAAGTATAATTATTGGCATTTGGGGCCCAGGAACACAATAATGACTATCTATATTACTACATGAGAATATTTGTCCATTATTGAGATGTCTTCAGTCTGTGGCATCATGATTTACAATGCCCCTGCATTCTAAATTAATTATACCCTAGCTGGTTTGTACTGAGATCGTATGAAGTAATGCAGCATATGAGTCGATAGCGTGCATCCCTTGCCGAAGGTGATTCTGTTTCCAGATGGATTACACTTTGACCGCCGACTGAGTCAGTTTCAAGTTAGCCGTCGTGATAAAAAGATTACATTTGAATTGAAGTCCTACTCATACGAATTTAACATATGGAGCACGTCATTTATTTGGACCGAGAGACAACAACATACATACATAAGTATCTAAAACGGGATCATCGACTGCGTCTTGAAAAGTAATCTTTTTGTAATGATGTATATTCACTTACGCTCCCTTAAACAGACTCATGTACCGTTTAAAAAAGTAACATTAGCACAGAATCTGTTAAATGTACAGATAACTCAATAATAAATTAGGATTGAAGGAAGGAAGGTTTGAAATACTGTCGGTCTACACTTAATTGTTTTATTTTTATTTGACCATAGCATGAGATGCTAAGAGCAGTGCTATTGTCAAGCGCTAGACGAAAGCAACAAAGAATTAAGACGACCTAACATTTCCACCCAAGTTCGTTATGTTTCAGGGTGCAGCACATGAGCAATAGCAACAAATGGAAAGTGGGCGAAAGCTTCTTAATTTATGACAGGTGAGCGGCCTGACACCCCCGATGACAGGTGCTCCTGGGAACTCAGGCAGAGGTAAAAAGCAGTGTGTTCAGAGAAGAAAAACAACAAGCCTGACTCCCCTGTCATCTCTTAAGATTAAACATGTCTACCTGCATGTGAATAACATACCGTGATGCCTCCTATTGCACACATCTAAACTAACACACAACCAAAATGCTAAGGGGTTCTCTACGGATTAATAAGGCTTTCAGAACCTAGCATGCCCGGTAGGTAGTCCTTTACTGAAAGGAAACTGGGTCTGCATCCTAAATGGCACTTTGTTCCCTATTTAGTGCACTGCTTTTAACCAAGGACTATAGGTCAAAATGTAAAGCACTATATAGGGTAGAGGGTTCATCTGGGACGCAGCCTGCGCTTTGGAGAGTTGATATTTGATCTATGGGTTAAGGTTATATGAGTGCACCCTTAGCTTTAAAACATGACTGTCTCAGGGGCCAGGACCAAAACAACTGCTAGAACAACACTGGGCCCAGGTGCAGTAGTAGGCTATCTTATCATGCACGGTAGTATTCCAATAATATCTGAACATGTGGGTGTCTTTGTGCATTCTGCCATATCGACTGGGAGTCCCTGAAGGTTATAACATCATCATGTTAGGCCTATATATAATCTGGAATGCTGACAGTTTATTGAGCGAGGCTATTGATTGGTGTCCACGCCTCTCGCCTTTAAAATGATGCTGCTGGCAAACATGAACAGAATAACTTTCAATTACCTGGGAAAGAAAATGTTCTGGATAGATGCATATAGTGGAAGAAAGATACGGCGTGTATTACTGCAGTCAGATGACAGATAGCTATGCCTCTGACTATATACGAACCGCCGATGTTCAACGTAGTTTTTATTTTCAGGTGAATGGTGACAAACATTTACATCACTTCGACCATCTAAAAGCAGTGCTACTGTTGAAACACTTGACACGACATTTGCTATTTCCCCAAAATCTAAAACACTAAAAAAATGTGTGTCTGTACTGTTGAAATAACCTTTGCCTCGCGTGAACGTCTTAAGAGTTTCGTCATAGGTTCTGTATTCTAACGTTTTTTTTGGTTGGCAGTGTTTGGGTCTAGATTGACACTAGCACTTTGTACATTGTCAAAAACGGGACTGCTATTTACATGACCCATGATGTCACTCGATGTGGAACACAGTCGTTATTGTATGTCCCTCTCCCATGAATCCGATGATCATGACAATGAGTTTGGTTTCCATGCAAAACATGCTGAAAGGCTGCACTTAAAACGCATTGTGATTCGGTTTTAATGCTTAGTAAGACTTTTCAAAAGGCATGTAATGACCTCCTACTAATGTCTTATGGCGTCTTACCGACATGTCCTACTACTAGGGCACACATTGAATTAGCAGACAGTGGAAGGTCAATAAAGAGCAGATGACGTAAGAGAATAACTGCTATGGCTATGGCAACCCCCATCACCAAGCAAAGCATGAACCCCAATGAAGTCTCGAAAATAAAGGAGTGGGCAATTAGTTACCTTTTTGTTCCACTTCTATTTTAGGCATGAGAAGGAGAGAAAAGAAGAGAGAGATACAGAATAGATTAATGATGCGATAACTGGCAAAAGAGTCAAGTTTACTTCAGCAGGTCAAAACACATTGGAACATTAGCACTGTGGATGATGAGGCTGCTTCGTGGTGGAGTAGTTGAAACAAAACATTCCATCGCAAAGCGTTGGGAAGGAAACGTGTCGCTTGTCACACACAGCCTGTGGGGGAAGAGAGAGATTAAATCATATCTTTAGACATGTGAATCGTGTGAATGCGGCTTTGAAGTGACGACAACTCCAAGATAGGGGGAGAGCGAGAGAGAACGGTAATTAACTTGATCAGAAGTCAACTCCAGATGTGTTCATTAAAAACAGTGGAACATCTGGTTGCGCACTGTACAGACTCCTTCAGGAGTCACACGAGGGGGAAACAAGAGCGCCACGTGCAGATCGGAAGACAGAAACTCCACAGCAGCACATCTTCTATTTTGAAATTGATAATTGGTGATTTATCACCTGTGGGTTGATAAAGGCTATAACAATTAGCATATGGCCATCTCCATTCTAGTGATATCAGGAAAGAGACACAAAATTCAATCATTTTGTTCACATGGCAAATTCCCCTGGTACGTGCAAAGATGTCGACAACCATCACAAGAGTAATTGGTCAATCAATCATAACGACATGGAAGAAGCGCATGTGCAAACCTGTACCCATCTATGCTAGGGAAGGCAGTCAGACCGACTGACGTTTCTGTGCCATTAACTTGTATTACGTACAGATTTATGTTGCCACTCAACCTCATCGCTTATTTAAGGTCTTCTGGTGAAGAGTGGCAGGACTTTAAAGCCAAGTGTCATGTAGCCTTGTTAGCCAGCCATGCGTGTCAAAGACTGTCGAGCGAGACCAAGTGTAATATTATTGTATGGTTTGAATTTTGAACTTGATTCAGTATTGGCATTGTCACACATCAGCCACCTACTGCTACTCGCCTTGCCGCAGACCCTTATTCTTCGGTAATACTCTATCGCAAACTGATTGCAAGCAATTGGAATCCATGATTGTGTGGACATGTCCTGTTGTTGATGCCTGTGGATGCTGGTCTGAAAGGGCTTGATGACTGATCTAAGAATGGCAAACAAGTCTAAATGTAATATCAATACTGTATATAGCAAAGTGATTGCAGCAATTGCTGTACTTAAAAATGACATGATTGTCTGGACATGTCTTGGCTGTAAATCCTTGTTGTCTCTGCCTATAAGGTCCTACTCCAGTTTTGAAGTTTCCCCTAGGTCCAGGATCAGCTTTCCCCCCAATCCAAACATTAACTATTAGTGGGGAAACTACCAAACTGACCCAATACCAGCGTCTAGAGGCAACTTCACCATACTCCATAAGGTTCTAGTCTACAAGAGTCTGGTTCCCTGGTGGGGTTAACGGCAGGACATGCATCTGCCCCCATGCGACTGCTCCCCTCCTCTAATCCTGGATCTAATAAAACCGGATTAACCCCAGGGCTTATGCAGTAACTCCTCAAAACGGAGAGGAAGAGAGAGGGAGGCACAGAGAGAGGGAGAGGAAATGGGAGAGAGGGAGGCACAGGGAGAGGGAGAGGAAATGGGAGAGAGGGAGGCACAGGGAGAGGGAGAGGAAATGGGAGAGAGCGAGAAGGAAAGAGAACCACAGAAAAAGAAAAGTGAGGCATAAAGGAAGAAATAAGGAGACGAAGAAGATGATGACGAAGAGATGAGCGAAGGGAGGGGGGAGATTGAGAGAATATTTAATTCCATTTTCAAAAGACATACTGTGTGTCTGACCACGCACGGCTGATATGGCCGCTCAGCATAGATATTCTGATGCCTTTTTGTTGTTTGGGATTGATCTTCAGGAAGTGTTAGGAATGATCAATTCAGCCATATTTCAGATACAGTATATCAATGATAACAACAGCCTGAAGCGGTCAATGGATGCAAACAGCACACCAACAACACCGCACGTTTCAGGGCATTAGTTTGATCAAGGCGAGGCGCAGACTAATCTTGATTGTTGAGCGTCTGTTTCCGGACACAGATTCTATCTAGTCGTCGACTAAAAACCATGCTCAATGGAGAATCTCCATCGAAAATGATTTGTTGTTTGTGATGCGAGGGCATTTCTAGATCGGTGATTCTGTGCAGTCCGACTGCAATGTAGCCTCAAACACATGCGTTATCTCACGCCACAGGTCACAAACTGAATCTAGGTAAACACAAAACCTCTCACACTGAACTCGTCTAATCTATTACCAGATCATTGGCTCCCACACAACAGTACTGAAGGGTGTTACTGTATTTGATTGAGTGATCGCTAGCGGTTGTGAGGGAGGGTAATGATCTGTAGCAAAAACCATTAGCTCTTTTAAGAGATGGCGGGATTGCGAAGAGATGGACGAGCAAGTAGCCGTGGGACGCGCCCGGTGTCCTTGTCACAAGACGCCGCCACTTCCGTGGTTACACGTTCCGCATGTTCCCTGTCATCTTCCGTGTACGTCCCCAAGGTAAAATCACTCTGGCTGTTTGCAATTATTTATCTAGAAAAGGCGTGGCCGGGCTGCTAGCGACGTACCCAGGATAGGTTAGTTCAGTGGCACTAAGATTAAAGGAAAAAGGATGGAGAAACAAGATAATTGATTCATATGAAATGCGCCTTTTCCCCATTGTGACCTTAATACGATTTTGGTCATGGTTGTCACAGAGTCATTAGAAGTCTGCCTGTCTGAGTGTACTAAGTGTATACTGGCTCAGCCAAGCAATCTTCTCAAAGCAGAATGGTTATGAATATATCCTCTCCAAATCAAACTACTCACATTTCACGGGTTGAAATGCATTTGGACAGTTCAAAGAGAGTATCAGAGAGAAATGCCACTTGAACAACGTTTAGCCAAGAGACGGTCGTGGATATGGTCTACACAACCTGTTGGTATACTAGGGGAAGAAGGTCCACGGGCCGTATGACCTTCCGGCACAGTGAAGTGAATGTAAAATGGCTTCCAGGCCAAACAGAGTCTCTGCTGTACTAGAGTAGATATAGTCAATGTCTATTTTCATATTTGGCCAAGGGCAGAAACAGCAATATCTTTCCTGCCATCTGCTGATGCATAGGTCGTATAAAATTATCCAAGAAATAGATACCTACTTGCTATTCCTGTAAATATACAGAATAAACATTTTGTCGATGGCTGTGATGATGATGACGGCAATTAGGGTTAATTTATCTTTTGTTTGGTCATCACCACTCACCGACTTTGATGTGTACTATTCAACAGGTTTGGACACGCCTCTAACCGCACTTCCAAGTGTTGGCAGCCAATAGCATTTCACCACGCAATGGATCTAACCGGCTAAGCTACCCTATCAAATCAAATAAGCTGCATGGTCATCCTATCCATCCATATGAGGAAACTGACGTTGATATTTTCAAACAGAATACGTTGCTTTTTATACATGTTCACATCTAGGCATTTAGCTGAATTTCAGCAGTATGGACAACCTAAATAAACTTCTCCTGAACTCTTCCGTTTGTGAAGATATGGTGTTTCAAACATCATATGTGACACGTATGAATATAATCTACCTCTCAAACCTCCCAACTTCAAAACAGTCTTAATTCAACTACTTGTGTCACATATCAAGCGCTGTGTCACACCATATCTACATATTTGACATACATGTTGTCACGCCTGCCTCCGCTCTCCCTCTCTGGCGGTCGAGGGCTGTCCTGTTTGTTCCCTGTGTCTGCATTAATGTTATGTGTTCACGTCCAGACGCTGTACTGTCCCATGTCCGTCGCCATTAAATGTTCACTCTCTGTACCTGCTTCTTGTCTCTACCAGCGTCGACCCTTACACATGTACATATGGCTGCGTTCATACAGGCAGCACAATTCTGATATTTTTACCAATCACAGATCTTTTCACATCAGGTCTTTTTCCGAGCTGATCTGATTGGTCCAAAGACCAATTAGTGAACACAAGATCAGAATAGGAGCCTATTGGACCTCAAAATTCACATCACCATACTTAAATGTCTAAAGAACGCCAATTCCTTATTCAAGGCATACAGCTATCTGCAAATACTAAAAGGCCTGACTGACACTAAGCCTCGCTAGCCCTGCCCACGTAAATGACAGCTGTATAGGTGTGCATTTCAATAATTAACGCTTCCCAATGGCGGTGAGGTGGCTGAATGGTATCATTAGAAGCTAATAGAGATTCATGGTTGAACGGAGGCCATTTTGGTTATATTTCGCCCCCTTTCCTCTCCTCCCCTCCTCCTCTTCCTGTGCTCTGAACCTAGGAGGGAGGGCACGGTGACTATTCCATTTCTTAATTAATGACAGAAATTAGATGCTTTCAATAGCATGTGGGAGGTCACGGGTACAATTTTGCCCTATTTTTTTCTCTCTCCCTCCATCCATCCATCCATCCTTCATCCCTCTCTCTTAACCTCTTGCTCAGTCTATTCCTTTTCCTTCCCTCTTTCTCCATGCCCCCTGTCCCTCTCGTATTCTCCCCCGCTTCTCTCCTCCTCTGTCCTCCATTTTTCTCGCTCCCTCCCGCCGACACTCCTATCCTCTTTCTCTCCTTTCCCCCTCGGTCGCTCTCCCACCCTGGGAGTGGTAGCTGTGCTCTTTCATAACCTTGACGATGCAGGAACCCGCCAGTGTGTGTGTGTGTATGTATATGTTCAGTATGTGTGTGTGTGTGTGTGTGTGTGTGTGTGTGTGTGTGTGTGTGTGTGTGTGTGTGTGTGTGTGTGTGTGTGCGCGTTTGCGTGTGAGAAAGGTGCAAGGACTTGGCGCACGGTCAATCAGTCATGCACCGGGGAGAGGCAGCCGACAGACCGATACAGGGGAAAACACAAGCAAGAGAAGAAAAAAAACATGAAATACATTTTCAGGAACATGAACCGGAATTGGAGCAGAAGTAACTTAATTGCACTTCCTAAAGATGCCTTGATTCCAGAGACCTTGATATTTCAGAAAGGGCAGCAAGAGAAAGCATGCAGAGATGACATAAGGAGAAAGCTTTTAGTCTGGTGGTAAAGAGGGTTTGGTGAAAGACCACAGAAGAAAGAGGGTGCTTCATTACATGAGTCACAATGTCGGAACTTTGATTAGCAGGGCAATATCACAAAGAGAGACTCTAAAGAGGCCAATCTCCAATTAGAGTGATAGCCATGGCACCGAGCCGCCCTTGTGCTTTGGTTTCTCTTTTCTCTGAACTTAGAACCCGTTTCAAAAAGTGTTTGTGTGTGTGTTAATGCCTGGATCGGCTTTTTGTGTTTGTGTTTGTGTGTGCGCATGAAGGACAAAAAGAGAACACCCAGAACGAGAACCTGATAGATTACACCAGGCCCACATGGCTATTACGGGGGGGAAAGCATTCACGCCGACATTCATCCACATTGGTAATCGCACCCTTCCTGGGCAATTACTGACCCACTCTACTGGAAAAATGCAGGAAAATACAAGCATTAATGTCTATTTCCAGAAGTGTGTTGCCTCTCCATGTATCTCCTATGATAATCTAGCTTCACTCTGTATTCTTCTGGAAGTAAGAAGTAGGTCCATTGACCAATGTATTATTATGTATTCCTCTTACACTGAACAAAAATATAAAACCCAACATGTAAAGCGTTGGTCCCATGTTCCATGAGCTGAAATTAAAGATCCCAGAAATGCCCCCTACGCACAAACATAATATTTTTCTCAAATTTGTTTACATCCCTGTTAGTGAGCATTTATCCTTTGCCAAGATAATCCATCCACCTGACAGGCGTGGCATAAAGAAGGTGATTAAAAAGTATGATCATTAAACAGGTGCACCTTGTGCTGGGGCAATAAAAGGCTGCTCTAAAATGCACCGTTTTTGCACATAACAATGCCACATAACAAGTTTTGTGGGTGCATGCAATTGGCATGCTGACTGCAGAAATGTATCCAGAGAATTGAATGTTCTCTACCATAAGCCACCTCCAAAGTTGTTTTACAAAATTCTGCAGTAGATACAACCAGCCTCACAACCGCAGACCACATGTAACCACGCCAGCCCAGGACCTCCATATCTGGCTTCTTCGCCTGCGGGATCATCTGAGACCAGCCATCCGGACAGCTGATGAAACTGTGGGTCATTTTCCCAATGAAGTAACCGACTGGAGAAGTGTGCGCTTCACAGATTAATCGTGGCTTCAACTGTACTGGGCAGATGTCAGACAGCGTTTCTGGCGTCATGTGGGCGTTTGGTTTGCTGATGTCAACGTTGTGAACAGAGTGCCACATTCTGTCAGTGGGGTTATGGTATGGGCAGGTATAAGCTACGGACAACAAACACAATTGCATTTTATCAATGGCAATTTGAATGCACAGAGATACCTTGATGAGATCCTGAGGCCCATTGTCGTGCCATTCATCCGCCGCTAATCACATCATGTTTCAGCATGATAACGCACAGCCCCATGGCGCAAGGATCTGTACACAATTCCTGGAAGCTGAAAGTGTTCCAGTTCCCGCCAATATCCAGCAACTTCACACAGCCATTAAAGAGGAGTGGGACAACATTGCTTGCGTAGGCCACAATCAACATCCTATTCAACTCTACACGAAGGAGATGGCAAATGGTGGTCACACCAGACACTGACTGGTTTTCTGATCCACACCCCTACCTTTTTTTAAGGTATCTGTGACCAACAGATGCATATCTCTATTCCCAGTCATGTGAAATCCATAGATTAGGGCCTAATGAATGTATTTCAATTATCTGATTTCCTTCTCTGAACTGTAGCTCAGTAAAATCATTGACATTTTTGCATGTTGCGTTTATATTTTTGTTCAGTGTAGTAAGTAGCCTTTGCCTGCTCACAGTTGGTTAAAATCACCTGGCCCACACCAGATGTCATCAGTGTCTCTAGATCGGGAAAACATATCTATTTTTTTGCAGACAAAACCTAGAAACCCTGCGTCTTTACATAGCGCTGGAGATAATGAATTTGATGTTGAAATAGAGTGAATGTTGCCTTTAATCAATCCGTGACAAAACACAATATGACTGTGGATGTGAGGGCCTACCAGTTAAAACCATGGACATACAATCAGTTTCCAGATCAGTGTTAAAACCAATGACTGTGGATGTGGGGGCCTACCAGTTAAAACCATGGACATACAATCAGTTTCCAGATCAGTGTTAAAACCAATGACTGTGGATGTGGGGGCCTACCAGTTAAAACCATGGACATACAATCAGTTTCCAGATCAGTGTTAAAACCAATGGCTGTGGATGTGGGGGCCTACCAGTTAAAACCATGGACATACAATCAGTTTCCAGATCAGTGTTAAAACCAATGACTGTGGATGTGGGGGCCTACCAGTTAAAACCATGGACATACAATCAGTTTCCAGATCAGTGTTAAAACCAATGGCTGTGGATGTGGGGGCCTACCAGTTAAAACTATGGACATACAATCAGTTTCCAGATCAGTGTTAAAACCAATGACTGTGGATGTGGGGGCCTACCAGTTAAAACCATGGACATACAATCAGTTTCCAGATCAGTGTTAAAACCAAACGACTGTGATATTCGAGATACAGGTCATGGATTTGTCTTCCCTCTCACATTTGCACACACACTGTGTGAGATCAGAAGCCATCATCATAAGCCTTTCCCAGTTACAGGGTGATCAGCTGTCACTAAACGATGTGACAGCACTGCAATCTCCCTTCACACATGAGGAGACATAGACCTAGTCATTCAGGTGAGGGGAGACTCTCCGTCAGTGAGTAGGATAGACGAGCACATTAGGTCAATCAAGTAGGACGAGAGAAAGAGTGAGTGGCGAATTTGTACCTGGTGTGTGAATGCACAAAAAACACAACTAATGGCTAATGGCTGACTGACTGAGCCAGTTATATGTATACAATCGGCGTGATCATCTTTGATGTGATACAGATAAATACAGCAATCCAATTCTAGCAGCATCATAGGCTAGATGTTGATGCTATTAGTGACTGTGTGAATGACAAACGGCCACACCGGCACAGACAAAGTATTTTCCTCTTAAGCATCTAGATTCAAACTTATATCCTCGCTAATTTTTAATTCATATATCATACATTTTCATAACAATAACAAATCCAATTTGAATCAACCTCAGCAAGCACAATGGAGTATGACAAAGCGTCTTGTCAGCCAAACAGTCACACAGGTGCTGTTTACTAAAGGCGCGACTGTGGCGGTGCCCATAATGACAACATTGAGCAGGGGCGGAATTGTAAAAAGACACCCACGCGCCGAGGCCGCATTGATTTCACAGTTTTCATCTGCCTTCCAGCTTTGGTCAATGCCGACCGATGGGCGATGACTGCGGCAGGTGCTGAGCGTTGTGCCAAAAGAATCCGACGCTTGATTCGATTAGGCCGCCGAACCTGTTGCTGCTTATTAACGACTGATTGCTTGTCCATGCGGAATGAATTATAAGCAAATTAAGGCCAGGCACCACACCTTAAAAAGATCCTTCTTTTCCCTTAATCACATCACAATCAACTTTTGCCAGATGAATGTAGATGCAAATATAACTTTTTTCAGAGATATTGTATTAAAATATGCAAATGGGAAATGTACAGTGCCTTGCGAAAGTATTCGGCCCCCTTGAACTTTGCGACCTTTTGCCACATTTCAGTCTTCAAACATAAAGATATAAAACTGTATTTTTTGTGAGGAATCAACAACAAGTGGGACACAATCATGAAGTGGAACGACATTTATTGGATATTTCAAACTTTTTTAACAAATCAAAAACTGAAAAATTGGGCGTGCAAAATTATTCAGCCCCTTTACTTTCAGTGCAGCAAACTCTCTCCAGAAGTTCAGTGAGGATCTCTGAATGATCCAATGTTGACCTAAATGACTAATGATGATAAATACAATCCACCTGTGTGTAATCAAGTCTCCGTATAAATGCACCTGCACTGTGATAGTCTCAGAGGTCCGTTAAAAGCGCAGAGAGCATCATGAAGAACAAGGAACACACCAGGCAGGTCCGAGATACTGTTGTGAAGAAGTTTAAAGCCGGATTTGGATACAAAAAGATTTCCCAAGCTTTAAACATCCCAAGGAGCACTGTGCAAGCGATAATATTGAAATGGAAGGAGTATCAGACCACTGAAAATCTACCAAGACCTGGCCGTCCATCTAAACTTTCAGCTCATACAAGGAGAAGACTGATCAGAGATGCAGCCAAGAGGCCCATGATCACTCTGGATGAACTGCAGAGATCTACTGCTGAGGTGGGAGACGCTGTCCATAGGACAACAATCAGTCGTATATTGCACAAATCTGGCCTTTATGGAATAGTGGCAAGAAGAAAGCCATTTCTTAAAGATATCCATAAAAAGTGTCGTTTAAAGTTTGTCACAAGCCACCTGGGAGACACACTAAACATTTGGAAGAAGGTGCTCTGGTCAGATGAAACCAAAATTGAACTTTTTGGCAACAATGCAAAACGTTATGTTTGGCGTAAAAGCAACACAGCTGAACACACCATCCCCACTGTCAAACATGGTGGTGGCAGCATCATGGTTTGGGCCTGCTTTTCTTCAGCAGGGACAGGGAAGATGGTTAAAATTGATGGGAAGATAGATGGAGCCAAATACAGGAACATTCTGGAAGAAAACCTGATGGAGTCTGCAAAAGACCTGAGACTGGGACGGAGATTTGTCTTCCAACAAGACAATGATCCAAAACATAAAGCAAAATCTACAATGGAATGGTTCAAAAATAAACATATCCAGGTGTTAGAATGGCCAAGTCAAAGTCCAGACCTGAATCCAATCGAGAATCTGTGGAAAGAACTGAAAACTGCTGTTCACAAATGCTCTCCATCCAACCTCACTGAGCTCGAGCTGTTTTGCAAGGAGGAATGGGAAAAAATTTCAGTCTCTCGATGTGCAAAACTGATAGAGACATACCCCAAGCGACTTACAGCTGTAATCGCAGCAAAAGGTGGCGCTACAAAGTATTAACTTAAGGGGGCTGAATAATTTTGCACACCCAATTTTTCAGTTTTTGATTTGTTAAAAAAGTTTGAAATATCCAATAAATGTCGTTCCACTTCATGATTGTGTCCCACTTGTTGTTGATTCTTCACAAAAAATACAGTTTTATATCTTTATGTTTGAAGCCTGAAATGTGGCAAAAGGTCGCAAAGTTCAAGGGGGCCGAATACTTTCGCAAGGCACTGTATGTGTGGAGTCTTGCTTTTTAGTTTTTTTAATCCTAATATTGTTGGACGAAATACCATGAAACAAAAAAATTGCTAAGTAGAAGCAAAAATGTCATTTCAGCCTGACCGGGTGTGCCAGGCCTTAGACATATAGCTGCGGATATCCTTATTTGAGATGAATCAAGCCTTGAATTACACATCTTGGCTTAGCTAGCACACACAGGCTGTTTTGGGGGCTGGCATTGTGGGGGTTGTACATTGTCTTTATTACTGTGGAAGAACAGGGAAGCTCTGGAGATTGTTTAGCTATGGACATTCTCCCTCTCTCTCCGGCTCGCTCTCACAGATGTATCCATTTTGCATTTTGGAGCAGAAACAAAAAACTTCCTTAAAGTGAGTGCTATAATTACACTGTTCTCGTGTCAGGATTTATTTTCCAAAATCAAGGTCAGTACATTCGCCATGGTAACAGCACACAATTAGAGATGTAATTAGTCATAATAGGGAAAGAGAGAGGAAAGGGAGGTAGAGGTTGGGAGAGGCCATGCCAGGACGAAACACTGGTGGTGGTTGGTGAAACATTCCACAAGGGACATAGGCCATTTCACCCGGGGATGTGTTTTCTTTCATGACCCTGCAGGGGTCTCGGGAGCTCTCTGTTATGAGTAATGGGTGATTCATTAAAGCTGGGAAAGAGTGGGGGCAGAGGGTACTGTGAAACAGTGTTGACCTCTAAAGAAATACAACCTCTGAGGTCGGAACCTGGCCGTTGAAAGGAGTGCGTTACAGAGCCAGGTTGAGGGGACGGGGACGGACGAGACAGGCATCTTTCTGAATCAATTTGTAGGAATCCTCTTAAAATGCATCCTTCATTCCTAACTTCCTTCGAGGTAACCACCGATTTGACATGATGAGATTGGTGGAAGCAATGCAGTGACAAGCTTTCACTGAACAATCCATCCACGTTACATCAGTGATTATTTCAGGGATGAAGGAAGAGAGTCAAGGTTTGAAGGCGGACCCGGCGAGAGACGTTGACATATCGGCCATCTGATCCCTGTCTTGCTTATGTCATCCTCACAACGGGTGCATCACTCATTCCAAAGGGTAGCCGTGGTAATCCTCAGAGTGTATGGCAGAGCACGTCTAAACACTAGGAGTACATTGGACAAACACCAGTCCATGCTGACACGAACGCAAAGATGGCTTTTTTTTATACTAATTTACCCACAAGGATGGATCCATGACACACATAGGCTCAGGGGCAGCATGGTTGCCTCAATGCTGCTGCGTTCTTGTTGTATTGTATTGGACCAAATAGAAAAAGGAAGCTAGTGATTATTCCAAAATGACAGGCTGAGTAAGAGCTTGGTCTGCATTGCCCCACATCATAGGAAAACACTGGTGTGGCTGGCTCCCAGAATATCCGCCATTGCATTTCCATTACGATTCATGGCTCGAATCGAATCACCAATTAATAAAATCAATATCATATCGCATCAGCGTGAAGCTCTCTGCAGCGTATCATTCCCTATTATTACAGGTGTGGGTCTGATGGAGCCATTCTCCTCTGCTGATGGAAGATGGAGAGAGGAGCTGTAACTTATACTGACAGTGCCTGCTTTCAGCACCGGAATACTGATGAAAACGTCCTGCACAGGAAGAGAGAGAGATTGAGGGATATAGATATAGGCAGAGAGAGAGGGTGAAAGAGAGTGATGGGGGGGAGGGGGGGGTAGAAAGAGAGAGAGAGGATAAAGAAAAAATACTACGCGCTTAATATGAGTTGTCAATAAGACAGCGGTGGAAACAACCAGGTATGGTTATTTGGCTCAATGAACCAAGCTAAATATGTCAAATATGGTGCATATTCTCAATAAGATGAGAACGATTTGTTAATATAGCAAATATAGATTAAAGCACCTCAAAATGAAATGATAAGATCTGATGTGTGACATTTGTTTCATTTGATGCCAAGCAAGCAGCAATCCATTCTTCAAAGGCAACAAGCTGGATGGAAGCAAATATAATTGACTTTAAACGTCACTTCAAGTTCATTCCAAATTACAGTAGTTAATAAATCCCATTTGGTTAGACACCTTCGGTTCCACAGTAAACGACTTTCTCTTTTCGAGGTTCAGCGAATAACAATGTGGGACGTCACACGATAATGTCTGTGCACTTCCTGTGACCTCATCCTCTCTTCCTGTTCGTCTGTTTACTCCCGTCTGCACGCTGAGTATTCTATTCAAACCTCAAACAATTTCCATTTCCAATTCAGTCATGGATACCTTTGGGGTTCTTAGGCCATGCTATGATGCCACCGTGGCTGAAAGGCATGCTGTTTTTTAGGTTTTGAAGGTTCAGGCCTAGGTCTCTCATCTCTTAAAGGAAGTGTGCGTGAAAAATGGACTGGCTAGAATCTAAGCGAACACAACTGCATTTTGAATCAAGCTAAACTGCCTTTGATGCTAATGCTCTAACTTGACAGTTGGTAATAGCTCTAACAGAAGCGTGAATAGTTAGAGCAGAAGGTGAACACTCAGAAAATAATCGGTTGATGATGCAATATTTTCGTTTAGGTGTGTGAGCAAATTGATTAACCAATTCCAGAGCATCTGGTTTTGTTTCATCATCAATTAGGGCTAGCTTTGTGGTTTTATATTTACAATGACCTCTACTGACAGAAATCAGTCAGTCTTGTCAGTTTTCTGAAAACGCTGTCAAGAATTTGTGGAAGATGAATGACATCAACATCAAAATGTCAATACTGATTTCCTTATGGATGATAGCTCTTTGGTAATACATTGAAGACTAATTCTACATTAAATCTGAATCTACCTTGAATCCAACGTCTCACTTTAACATCAAACCCCCAAAGCAATCAATACCGTCAACATCAGAAATCCACTAACAGATATTTATTATAAGCCCAACATGGCCGGTGCTAGAATATCATTGACACTGTTATTCATACGTGAACATTTTAAATGATGAGTTGGATAGAAGAGAAATAGATCTGACATTCAAACAGACATATGAGACAAAGTACCTTGGTTTTGAATGAAGGTAACCATATTGTCCTGCGTAACATTCATTTTCCACGTTTGCATACATTGAGAGGTACCAGAGTCAGTTAGTGACATTTTCCAGTGCCAGAGTTGCTACCGTACCTTCCTATATACTGTAGCAGCTTACTTAAAAGGGACCACATTAACTTCAACATAAAGACATGTTAAGGACACAATCATACATTTTTGTATGTGACAGAGTGAAGTGGCATTGCTGTTACATGGAATTAAGCAAGACGAAGAAGAGCATTACAATACAACATGTATCATGCACTATGTCATGGGCTTCATCCCAAATGGCACCCTATTCTCTTTATAGTGCACTACTGACCAGAGCCACATACAGTAGGTAGTGCACTATATAGGAAATAGAGTGCAATTTTGAAAGTATCCATGAACTGTTTAGAAGAACACAAGAGAATGAAGAAATACGTACTGTAGGGTACACATTCGTACTGGACCTCAAGGTACTTATAGGTTCCGGGGCAAGGGTCAGGAAATACATCTAGTCCAGCCACTACAGCACACTGGGTCCGATTATTACATCTGAAAAGGAAGGAAAAAGGTCAGCTTAAAAGGTTAAAAGGGGCAATCTGGGATTCAAACAACAACAAATCAGTCATTCTGAAAGTGTTTTTGGTCACCAGATAAGGGATGGCGATAGAGAAATGTAACACTTTATAGACAGCTATGGATGCAAGGACCAACTATCCAGGACATCAAAATGAACGTTTTAACCATGTGTTGGACCGTTACATGGGTGTGTTTGTGAATTCAGATATACTGATAATAGAACCATTACAGTCAATATCCAGAGGTACCACAATAAAACGCTGATGTTGCTATGATAAACATTTAGCGAGTGGCTAATGAACTAGAATGAATTCCCATTTCATTTTGCTGCTCAGACTGAGGAATTGATGCATTGCGGGTTCAGTGAACATTGACTGCCAAGCCGCCAACGGTAAAATCATCCATTTGGCGAGAAGAAGAAGGTTGGACTCGGGCTAAAACAATGTCTGTGTCCTAAACGACACCTTATTTCCTTTATAGTGCACTGCTTTTGACCAGAGCCCTTTGAGACCTGGTCAGAAGTCGTGCATTATGTAGTAAATAGGGTGCCATTTGGGATGCACTCATTTTCTCTGCCGTGATATGAATTTAGACCGCGTGCAGACTCATATTCAGGGCATGACGGATTGGGAGAGGACACAGTCGGCCGAGTGCAAAATCGGCTCAGACGCGAAAGAGCTTTCACCTCGGCTTTCATTATTAACACAATTACTTGGCTGGCAGTGTCTTAAGTCTGCCATTTTACTTTAGGCAGTCATCAATCAAAGCTCGATCCCACCACACTTACTGCACGACATTAACTATCACATGCTTAAACGAGTGTATCGATTGATCTGAATAAATCATCTGTGCACATCAGTAGACCAACAGGAGGCAAAGGTCAATGTCACCACTAGAGGAGTTGGTGGTCACATGCCCCCGGCACGTGAACCTCAGCTTCATGTAAAAATCCATAAAATCATACAACCAAATTGGCACATTTACTTTTTCTCTTCTTTCTATCTTCTTAATATATTTTTTGAGGGGACAGATCAGCTTTAATAGTGCAGATAGATTGTGGCTTCCGTCAATGAAATTGTCTGCATCCCCCATATATATTTTTTGTATACATACAGTACCAAAAGTTTGGACACACCTACTCATTGAAGGGTTTTTCTTTATTTTATTTTTTTTCAACATTGTAGAATAATAGTGAAGACATCAAGACTATGAAATAAAACATACGGAATCATGTAGTAACCAAAAAAGTGTTAAACAAATCAAAATACATTTTATATTTTATACGGCTGGTAGGTATACAGAAGAGAGCCCTTTTTGTTAAAGTACCAAGTCCTTATTATGTCAAGAACAATTCAAATAAGCAAAGAAAAACGACAGTCCATTACTTTAAGACATGAAGATCAGTCAATCTGGAAAATTTTAAGAACTGCAGTCGCAAAATCCATGAGGATCAGTTCATTAGCGTTAACTAAATCAGTGATTTATTTAGAATTCAAGGCACACTTAACAAGCTTGGCTACCACAGCATTCTGCAGTGATAGGCCATCCAATTTGTTTTGCGCTTAGTGAGACTATCATTTGTTTTTCAACAGGACAATGACCCAACACACCTCCAGGCTGTGTAAGGGCTATTTGACCAAGAAGGAGAGTGATGGAGTGCTGCATCAGATTACCTGGCCTCCACAATCACCCTACCACAACCCAATTGAGATGGTTTGGGATGAGTTGAACTGCAGAGTGAAGGAAAATCAGCCAACAAGTGCCTGGCATATGTGGGAACTCCTTCAAGACTGTTGCAAAAACATTCCAGGTGAAGCTGGTTGAGAAGATGCCAAGAGTGTGCAAAGCTGTCATCAAGCAAAGGGTGGCTACTTTGAAGAATCTCAAATATAAAATATATTTTGATTTGTTAAATACTTTTTTGGTTACTACATGATTCCATATGTTTTATTTCATAGTTTTGATGTCTTCACTATTATTCTACAATGTAGAAAAAAGTTAAAAATAAAGAAAAACCCTTGAATGAGTAGGTGTGTCCAAACTTTTGACTGGCACTGTATATAACATTCTATTGGTTGCAAGAATTGGTATACATTTTTATTTATCCCAATTTCTTTTAACACATTTTGGTTAATAACAGACAAGTTCCCTACTTTTCCCCCCTTCCACTTGCGGTAATGCTGCTATGAGTTGGTTGTAATTTTGAGTAGAGGAGACATTTCCATATATTTTTCCACCAGTCCTACTTACCATATTATTTACAAAGTGTATACAGGTCTTCCTACTTACAAAGCATGTAGAGGTCTGTCATTTTTTATCATAGGTACACTTCAACTGTGGGAGACGGAATCTAAAACAAAAATCCAGAAAATCACATTGTATGATTTTTAAGTAATTCATTTGCATTTCATTGCATGACATAAGTGTTTGATCTACTACCAAACAGTAAGAATTCCAGCTCTCACAGACCTGTTAATTTTTCATTAAGAAACCCTCCTGTTCTCCACTCATTACCTGTATTAACTGCACTTGTTTGAACTCGTTACCTGTATAAAAGACACCTGTCCACACACTCAATCAGACAGACTCCAACCTCTCCACAATGGCCAAGATCAGAGAGGTGTGTAAGAACATCAGGGATAAAATTGTAGACCTGCACAAGGCTGGGATGGGCTACAGGACAATAGGCAAGCAGCTTGGTGAGAAGGCAACAACTGTTGGCGCAATTATTAGAAAATGGAAGAAGTTCAAGATGACGGTCAATCACCCAATGATCACGAGGAAGGTGAGGGATCAGCCCAGAACTACACGGCAATACCTGGTCAATGACCTGAAGAGAGCTGGGACCACAGTCTCAAAGAAAACCATTAGTAACACACTACGCCGTCATGGATTAAAATCCTGCAGCACACGCAAGGTCCCCCTGCTCAAGCCAGCGCATGTCCAGGCCCGTCTGAAGTTTGCCAATGACCATCTGGATGATCCTGAGGAGGAATGGGAGAAGGTCATGTGGTCTGATGAGACAAAAATAGAGCTTTTTGGTCTAAACTCCACTCGCCGTGTTTGGAGGAAGAAGAAGGATGAGTACAACCCCAAGAACACCATCCCAACCGTGAAGCATGGAGGTGGAAACATCATTCTTTGGGGATGCTTTTCTGCAAAGGGGACAAGACGACTGCACCGTATTGAGGGGAGGATGGATGGGGCCATGTATCGCGAGATCTTGGCCAACAACCTCCTTCCCTCAGTAAGAGCATTGAAGATGGGTCGTGGCTGGGTCTTCCAGCATGAAAATGACCCGAAACACACAGCCAGGGCAACTAAGGAGTGGCTCCGTAGAAGCATCTCAAGGTCCTGGAGTGGCCAAGCCAGTCTCCAGACTTGAACCCAATAGAAAATCTTTGGAGGGAGCTGAAAGTCTGTATTGCCCAGCGACAGCCCCAAAACCCCGGTCTGTATGGAGGAGTGGGCCAAAACCCTGCCTCAAAACCTGGTCAAGAACTACAGGAAACATATGATCTCTGTATTTGCAAACAAAGGTTTTGTACCAAATATTAAGTTCTGCTTTTCTGATGTATCAAATACTTATGTCATGCAATAAAATGCAAATTAATTACTTAAAAATCATACAATGTGATTTTCTGGATTTTTCTGGATTCCATCTCTCACAGTTGAAGTGTACCTATGATAAAAATGACAGACCTCTACATGCTTTGTAAGTAAGAAAACCTGTAAAATCGGCAGTGTATCAAATACTTGTTCTCCTCACTGTGTATATATATATTAATTATATATATAAAATCATTTTCAACATTTTTGAAAATGTGTTGTATTATTTGCCTTTTCTGGGGGATTAAACTGAAATTGCAACCAACTTTCTGTGGCTTGTTTTAAAATAAAATGTTGGAGATGATTTCATTTTAAAATAACCAAAAGTGAGAGGTTGTAATCTGAATAAAGGGAAAATATTGAATTTCTGCCCTCCGAATTCATTTTCATTACATAAATAGTCATATTTAATTTTGTCTGGCTTGCCTTTCCAAATAAAATTTGATTTATTTTGCAAATATAATTCAAAAAACAGTTCGGTATGTGTAGGCAAGACCAAAAATAAATAGTTCAACTGGGAAATTACTAAAGAGTTAATCAAGGTGATTTTTCCCACAAATAGACAAGTATTTTCCTTTCCATGGTGGCAAGATATCTATTTTTGCTATTTTTTTCTATTAAAATGTTTTATAGTGTGATTATTTCTTTCTTAAGGGATATATGTACCAAGTATGTCCACATCACCGCCAGAACGTTTTATTGGTTAACTACACAGTAATGTAAAAGTTTTATTTGTTTTGTGATCCAATACGTAATATTGGATTTGAATATCATAATTTGGATTTGAATATCATAATTTCGTTGTAATCGAGAGAGGTTAGAACAATTATCTAGATCCACTGAGGATGTGGAGGGATCCAAATTGTGGATGTAAAAAAAAGCATGAATCCTCAGCGTACAATGACACCTTTATTTTTAAGCCCTTGATTTCTAACCCATTGATATTATTGTTGGATCAGATTTTATTAGCTAACTTTTCGATGGCCATAATAAATAGATATGCTGATAGTGGACAACCTTGTTTTACTCCTCGTGACAGTTTTATACTTTCAGAGAAGTAGCCATTATTGACTATTTTACACCTAGGATTACTATACATGACTTTAATCCACTTTATAAGAGATTTGTCCATGTAAAAAAACAGTCTGATTAGCAAGAAAAAATATCCAACAATACCTTTTTAATTCTATGCGCGATGCATTTTACTAGAATTTTTGCATCAGAACACTAAAGTGTAAGGGGCCTCCAATTTCTTTAGATGGACTGGATCTTTACCTATGTTTCAGTAATAATGAAAGCAGACCTTTTTGTTGAGCATCTGATAATCTACCAGGTTTGGAGTTCCCGGACTTAAATGCTTTAATTGCATCAAGAAGTTCCTCCTCTGTAATTTGGCACATCTACTAGCATTACCTGGATTATCTAAATTATATTTACTACCAAAACTATTATTCTATCTATTAGGTTAATCTGACAAGATCTCAAATGCATTTACAGTGCTTCTCACGAGAGCCATTCACAATGTACTGTATTGACCTATGCATGTGAACCTATACTCTTGGTCATCCCTTGACAAGTGACAAATACATCTAAAACTCCTATAACAAAATCTTCTCTGATATCTACTATGCTCACCTGGCAATATCTGGAATGTATTTTCTTCGCACGAGGAGCTGTTCGTCACAATGTAAGCCAGAGAAGGTCAAGGCGCTAGCTGACACAATGATTCATATAGCACAATTAAAGGGTTCCCTTACACCTTAATTAACATTGATTGGCCCTGGACAAATCAATCGCTCCAGTGAGGGGAGAGAGTGAAGACCGTGCCCCTTTAATGAGATATGGTCCGGAGCTCCAACACCCATCCTGGCTTTATGGGGTCATGACCCCTCGCCGTCACTCACTCACACCCCAGGTTACGGGGCGAGGGGGAAAAGAGCCTCTGTCAGACACACATCTGGAGAACTGTTTGTTCATTTGAAGAGTTAATTTCAAAGGCTGTAAACGTCACTCAAATAAATAAGGGTCAGGCTGATGAAAAGGGAAAACAATTATAGTGGCCTTCCTCATCACCGGGCAGGTTTCTCTATCCTCTCTTGGTTTACTATCAAGGAATAATTGTCGAGGGTGATGGGGTGGGAAGGTGTAAGCGATTGGATGTCAGATGGAGTTAGAAAGGCAAGGTAAATTGGACAGGCAGCTCTTCAAAACATGCATATACACACAAACACACACACACACACACACACACACAGTACATCGTCTTAAATACATTTGTCAAGAAACAGCAATCATGTAATCTCTCGTGTTTATCATGATTAAATAGATTTAAATATACATTTTTGGATATTCAAAGAGAGCTCTCTTTGTAGGAGGGTTATTTTACAAAGCCAATACCATCCTCTATAGAACATTATCTTTTTGATTAAAACATGTTGACAAACAAACAGTTCCACTCAATGCCCTGTCATATTCAGCAACTTTAATCATGGTTTGTAAAACATTTCCTCTGGGGCGGATTAAAAAATATAATACTCCATGATGTAGATTGCACACTTAATCCCGGTCTTTACATCTGTCTTGACCCATATTCCAATTCCCACAAGGCATTGTGGCACATATCATTCAGCGCACAGCCTAAAATTTAACCTCTCTATCACGCTGCATCCCAAATGGCATCCTATTACCAATTTATAGCACTACTTTTTACCAAGGCCGTATTTGGTGCACTACTTTTGACCAGGGCCAATATAGCTCTGATCAAAAGTAGTGAACCATGTATGGAATAGGGTGCAATTTGGGACAAATACCTCAGTCTCGTGTCAACTGAGAACTGACTTCCTGAAGGCACATACAGTTAGGCCCTATAATACTCCAGATGAAAAATAAAATTAAACACATTAAGTGCAAATCAATAGCAGAGTGGGAAGGAATCGATGGAAGGGGCCGCATGCCGTACCACGTGGCGCTATGACTTCACAATGACCAATTAGGAGGATAATCAGGGTTTCATCAGACTCTTGGCTCAGACGCAGCCCCTTTGAACTAGCAGATTGAGCCAACAGATTCTCAGGACGTTGAATGATTCAAACATGGAAATTAATAATACGATCACATATATCCCTCAGACGCTGATCTTGGGCCAGTGTTTCATTAGGTTAGAATTGGGGAAGGGGAAGCTGATCCTAGATCAGTACCTAGGGGGAACTTCACCCTCGAGAAATGTGCGTTGGAGTGCTTCCCTTCTAGGGAAGGTTAAGAATGACATCAATGGCGTTGTGTTTAGTAAGTGTAAGAGTTAAATAGAAATACATTTGAGTGAATTGTTTTTTCTGGGTGAACAAAAATTGTGTTCAAAACATTGATTTGAGAAGCCAAGTTATAATGGCTTATGTCATGTGTATGCTGCAAACTTGGCAGACCCTTGATTACTGCAGCAGATCCTAGATTACTGCAAAAAAAGCATCAAGGACAAAGGATAACATCATTTAGAAAAACATTCAGCATCTGCAGTAGGCATTCCAGCAAAACATGAAGTAAATAATTAACTGTTTCACTGCAGCATATTCGGCCTCCTGTTCGCTTGTCATCGCCATGGCATTTGAATAAAGACTATTTCACGTCGACAAACGAGCACCACTAACATGCGTACTCTCAGAACATAGGCAGGAAGACAAAAGATGATCATATTCAATTAAGGAGATAAAAAAAATAAAAAAAAGATGTTGACATTAACAGCCTGTTTCAGGCAAATAACCATCTCTGTCGACGTTAGTATTCAACGCCATCTCAGAGCTTGTTGGGGGGGAGAACCTTTGCTCGTAATTTTTCAATTTGGCCATAAACCGCCCCTACAGCAGCCCCCGGCCAAGCCGTCCCTCCCTACACTTCGCTGCCTGCTCCCTCACCATTTGTTACAGTGGCCAGATTAGGGCTCAGACAGCACAGCTGATGACAGTGGATGCGGCACAAAGCACAGAGCACCATGTAAGCACAAACCGTAAACGCTATAATCGCTGCTTGATCCCACCACTGCCACCAAAGTGACAATGAACAGGTTCAGTCATCACAGCCTCCCCCTCATCCGAACACAGACAGCACTATGGTGTCTGTCCAATACTGGGGCTGTGCAGTCCACCTCAGATGACACATTAGTCAGCATCTGAGAACTAAAACACGGGAAAGCGTCTAGCAATATCCTCCTTCAGCTGCCAATAGACTGATATACTGATTGAAATCTGGTCAAAAAGATACAGACGAGTCCAATAAACTGCTTATGACAGAACAATATTTATGGATTTCAGATAATAGTGACCCGTAGCATTAGCTGCACGGAATTGCTACATAAGCAATTTGTACAAGAATATTGTAGAAACATTTCCCAAAACAGCCAGAATATGGTGCACTGACTGCAAAGAAGTCCACCAACAGGGACTGAGTTATTCCACAGTTCAGTATCTTTGAGGAATAAACATGTCAAAAAAGAAACAAACACTTCCATTTAACTTTTACTTATTCTGAGAAAACGATTCCCTGGTGTGTCCCCTTCATGTCTGTTTGAGTGTGCTAGCAAGGGGACAAGCATCACAGTGCTACAGTCAGGCTGACAAAGTATCTGTTATTAGTCTGCCACCAGTGGCAACAAGAAAAAAAGAATGTGCCCTACTCTTTAGAGAGTGAAAGTGGAGACCGAGGAGACCGGAGCTAGCAGTCTCATCTGACCTGGTCTGGACAGGTCTGAAATGAGTGTGGAGAAGTGAGAGAAAGAGAGGGAGTTAGAAACAAGAGCAAGAGACAGCGAGAGAAAGAGGAGAGGCAGAGGAGACAGAAAAAAAGAGAGCGAGAGAGTGAAGAATGGGTCAACATCCTGGGCCCTCTGTAGGGACCCATTATGCTTTAGTGATGGTCCTCCTGCCTACAGTACACTTCATTCATTGTCTGTCCCAGCTGAGCGCCACAGCATCCATCTCTTTTTCCTCCAGCCTGTCAGACAACTGCATGTCTTATCTCTCTCTCTTATCCCCACACTACAGCGACATGTCCTTCTCCAGTGCCAGACTGTTTTTAAAACGAGATTCAAGGATGTTGTAGAGAGCCATGTGTACTGTGTTTGTGTGTTCATTGGGTGTGCCTTTTGACGCCCTTCACTCAGTCCCCTTCGGTGTGCAAGACATATTGAGTGCGCCACACAAAGGCATGATATCTTTCTGTGGACTGAAGTCTAATCTTTTGAATTCGTATTAAAACTGCATTAGCCTTGACAGTGGCATGGATCAAAGCGACCTTAGCAAAAGCTCATATTATGAAGCTGTGCCCACACGTACATGGAACGCATCGGCAAGGTTAAACAGATCTCGCAGGGCACAATACACCAACCTACACAGACACGCATGCCGTGGACGCATAGAGCGAGCTAGCGTCCCATGTCTTGGCTCACTCGCACACCGCAAACTTGATAAATCATCTATTATGGCATCACTGAATACATGTATCACACAAATCCAGAGACTTCTTCATTCCACAGTCGGCAGTTCTATATTTTATATCCATTTGTCATGTTTCCGTCCTCCGACGCCACAACCCATGCTGAATGGAGATTAACATAAACAGTACATACAAGGGAAGGCGTGTGGGAGGGGGATTTAATGCCCAGCGCTGACGGGGACCCCCATTTTAAACCGCTCAAGCCCAGCGGTGTATTCTAAGCTCCATGGAGCATCACGACAAGCCATCAAGACAATCATAACGTAAAGGAGATACAATAAAGCCCCTTGCTGTGGCTTACGTCAACTCAAATGTTTACAGAAGTGGATGTTCAGTTAGCATTAGTGGATCATCAAATAACATTTTGTTGGTACACGTATTTAGCAGATGTTATTGGGGGGTGTAGCAAAATGCTTGTTTTTCCTAGGTCCAACAGTGCTATAATATCTAACCATTCTCAACACTACACGCAAACCTAAAAGTAAAGTAACGAAATTAAGAAATATATAAATATTAGGACTGGTTGGAGAGGAGAGAAGAGCTGTGTGCCTGTCTTTTGATGAAGCACTCTGGGCGACAAACCTGATCCCCTTTCTATAGTTCCACAGGATTAGTTACGTGGAACTAAGCAGAGGCACAAAAGTGACTGCTCAATCAAACGACTAACTTGTAATGTATTTAGAAGCTATTCTCCGGGCCCTGAATGAATGGAGTTGAATTACCCGTGGGGATATGAGTTGTGGGGGAATTGTGAAGACATTGAAAGGTTCTAGGTTGATTGAATCTGGATCATTGTGGTTTGATTTTGGAACGGAGGGGAGAGCACTTCTCCAAATATGAGCAGCTTGGGACTTTTTCCTCCCTGACAAACATAATCCTACTCAGACATTGCAATAGTTTAGTGGCTTTTCATATAGTGGGTTTTGGCTGCTCACAATTCCCACTCTCCTATATTGTATATCTGAAATAAGTCCCCATTCATCCTGTAGGAATAGTGTCCACAAAGAAGTAGACACCAAATCATAAAATGGACTCTCTCTCCTCCCTCACCATTTATGGACAAGAACCCAGACTGCTGCAAAGCTTGTGGGCATAAGCGGTCGCTTAGGGCCCACAACAAAAACATTTTTTAAGGAACTCAGTCGGGGTCTCAACTTACTATTGAGAGTAAGAATAGTAATACACAACCCTATGGTAGAATAGGTAGAATTGTTCAACCCTATGGTAGAATTAATAGAATTGTTCAACCCTATGGTAGAATTAATAGAATTGTTCAACCCTATGGTAGAATAGGTAGAATTGTTCAACCCTATGGTAGAATGAATAGAATTGTTCAAAACTATGGTAGAATGGGTAGAATTGTTCAACCCTATGGTAGAATGAATAGAATTGTTCAACGCTATGGTAGAATGAATAGAATTGTTCAACGCTATGGTAGAATGAATAGAATTGTTCAACGCTATGGTAGAATGAATATAATTGTTCAACCCTATGGTAGAATGGATAGAATTGTTCAACCCTATGGTAGAATGAATAGAAATGTTCAACCCTATGGTAGAATAGGTAGAATTGTTCAACCCTATGGTAGAATGAATATAATTGTACAACCCTATGGTAGAATGAATATAATTGTACAACCCTATGGTAGAATGAATAGAAATGTTCAACCCTATGGTAGAATGAATAGAAATGTTCAACCCTATGGTATAATGAATATAATTGTTCAACCCTATGGTAGAATGAATATAATTGTTCAACCCTATGGTAGAATGAATAGAATTGTTCAACCCTATGGTATAATGAATAGAATTGTTCAACCCTATGGTAGAATGAATAGAAATGTTCAACCCTATGGTAGAATGAATAGAAATGTTCAACCCTATGGTATAATGAATAGAATTGTTCAACCCTATGGTAGAATGGATAGAATTGTTCAACCCTATGGTAGAATGAATAGAAATGTTCAACCCTATGGTATAATGAATAGAATTGTTCAACCCTATGGTAGAAGGAATATAATTGTTCAACCCTATGGTAGAATGAATAGAATTGTTCAACCCTATGGTATAATGGATAGAATTGTTCAACCCTATGGTAGAATGAATAGAATTGTTCAACCCTATGGTAGAATGAATAGAATTGTTCAACCCTATGGTAGAATGAATAGAATTGTTCAACCCTATGGTAGAAGGAATATAATTGTTCAACCCTATGGTAGAATGAATAGAATTGTTCAACCCTATGGTGGAATGAATAGAATTGTTCAACCTTATGGTAGAATGACTAGAATTGCAGAAAACATACCTAAAAAATACATTTCTTTCTCCACCATCAAGACGGAGGCCACCTGAATGTTTTGCTGTGAGGTGGGGGATCCCCCAACCAAAGACCGCATAGGGCCCCCAAAAGGCTAGGGCCGGCCCTGCTTGTGGGTTATTGTATTTTGACTTGTATATCATACTAAAACACACCATAGGATTCGAGTACAGCAGCTTTATCCCTCTAGCACTTTGGCAGAAATCCAAGAAACTGTAAGCTCAATGCTCAGAGTCCGTGATAAACATATGCAATTCCTAGTACTGTATAGTGGTGTGTGTTTAAAAGAATGGGTGCTTTCTCAGGGCGGATGACTGAAACCACATTTCGGAGTGTAAGGGTCTCTCGGTTGGTTTACAGGTCACGATGATTGATGAGACAAATATAACCAAACGCTCCAAACATTCCCTCTTGCTGATTTTTCTATTTTTCTACACTTATTGACTCAGAAAAGAAGTGTCTTGGCATAAATGACTATTCTCTTGAATTTGTATAAATCTCTAGCTAAATCAAGGTCTCTGAAGTGCTTAACATAAAAATACTTTGCCCCTCACTAGCCAAGGTTGACCAGTTTTGAGTTCTCAATCTGGCCATAGTGTCGACAAACCTATTTGGCAGTGCCAAATTGGCACACATAGTACTAACCTGAACCACAAGAACAGGGCTTGTGTTACAGGCTAGCCGCCTTGACACTTGCTTCTTTCCCTGTGACTCACGCTGAAATGACTAAGGCTACAGATGATCGGGCGGCAGGTAGACTAGCGGCTAAGAGCGTTGGGCCAGTAAGCGAAAGGTTGCTGATTCGAATCCCTGAGCCGACTAGGTGAAAAATCTATCGATGTTCCCTGAGCAAGGCACTTAACCCTAATTGTTCCTGTAAGTTGCTCTGGATAAGAGCATCTGCTAAATGACTTAAATGTAAATGTAAAATGATGAGTAAGCGTACATAGTGCACCCCATGAGTAACTAACCTCAAGTGGCCCAGACCCTCAGATGTCACGGTTGGTGCACCCCAAGATATGGGGTGAGGAGAAGATATCGAAAGGTTAGGGCCCCCAGGGAATACAATCTGCTTAAACTCGATGGGGTCACTACACACAGTATGACTCATGGTAGTGGAGGAAGGTGGATGGAGGGTGTAGCATGAGGCAATATAGCAACACGAGGACAGACATGTTTTGTAAGCAATGAGTCATGAGTATAACACATAATAGTTAGTATGATATTAACCCTGGTTTAGTCTTAACATTCTGTATACTCCTCTTGTCCTCAGGGTAAAAATTACCCGCCTTCAATAAACCCCTAAAATAAAGCAGCTTAATTGAATTTTAAACCTCAAATCTATTTTGCATGAAGAAACAACCTGTCATTCATCACAAACGTCAGGAAAATATGGGTTTTCCCTCTTCACAATGCAGGAAGACAGCATTCAGTGGACACCACTCGTTGTTATTACAACACACCTGCCATAATTGTTTTCTTTACTAAAGTAGAGGTTTATTATTATTATTATTGCTAAATGTACTGCATAGGTGTAACATGAATTCTTTAGCAAGAGATCGCACTTGTACAGCCTAAGAAAGTAGCAGAAATGTGCAGAAAGTAGTTTTGAATGCATTTTATTGAAGGGAAACAATAACAGTCTTGAACGTTTTTGGCAACAGTGATATATTCGTACATACCGTACAATGAAGAATTCAACTACAAAATACTAGTCTTCTTCCATTTTTTTAACCATTGCCCCCACCCACAAGGTGTATAAACAACAATAAATAAGAATTAGATAGATACAAAAAATGTGAAGAACATAAATCAAATCAACTCTAATTTGCACATGTAGGACAGTATGCAAGTGTGTGTGCATGGACTTTGCAGATGTATTTCTCACGTGCAGCACATAGTATTTATTTTACAGTCCTTCTTTGGGGGCAGAATTGGCATCTCCTCCTCTTGCCTGCCCCAGCGGCAGCCTCAGGTGGATCAGGACAAGATTCAGCCCCCTGAACAGCTTTCACAAGCGCTACAGAGGTTGCTGTGTGGGGGAGGAGCTCCCTTCTTTGAATGTGAGGGGTTACAAGGGCCTTTCCCAGCTGCTCCAGGAACACCCTCTTGTTCTGCTTATCAGGCATCCAGGTAGAGTTGATCATGTTCCATATCACGAAGGCATTGTATGAGGACACATCAATGATGTTATGGAAGATGACCAGGGGCCAGTGGGCAGTCATCCTCCTGCAGCTGTAAGTTCCAATCATCTTGTCCAGGTTGTCCAAGCCTCCTTTATTGTGGTTGTAGTCCAGGATGATGGCTCTTTCAGTCCTCACGGTCACCGACCTCAACTGTTTTGTGCAGTGTGCTCAGGAGGACCACATTATTGTTCCTCTTTGGGAGGTAAGAAGCTAGAGTGGTGGTGGGGGTGAAGGCAAACTTTAATGTGAAGGCCTCTCTCCCCCTTGTTGCGATGAATGCAGGGGGGGGCTCAGACTTGTTCTTTCTAACTGCGCCAACCATGGTGATCTTCCTCTTCAAGAGCTGCTGGCTGAGTTCATAAGAGGTGAAGAAAATGTCACACGTGACATTGTGCCCCCTCAGCATCTGTCACATCAAGCCCAACCCGCGTCCCCTGGTTCTTCCCCGGGCCTCCACTGGTCGGCTTCCCTGTGTAGACTTGCATCTTCCATGTGTAGCTGGATTGTGCGTCACGGGGGGGGGGGGGGGGGGGGGGGGTCTTGACAGAGAATATTTGGTCAAAGCCCTCTTCAGTGTGTATATTAGATGACTCACCCCTACCAATGACATTGGAGCTACTGCTACTGGTCTCATTCCACATCTGCCAAAAGTACATTCACTTAATCCACATTTTGTGTTACAATCTGAATTGAAAATGTATAAAATAATTTCTTTCTCACCCATCTACACAATACCCCATAATGAAAAAGTGTAAACAGGTTTTTAGAAATTTTTGCACATTGTTGTTGAGAATGAAATACAGATGTACAGTCTCTAATTAACATAAGTATTCACACGGAGTCTATACTGAATCACCTTTGGCAGAGACTACAGCTGTGAGTCTTTCTGGATAAGTCTCCAACATGCGGACCACACTGCTCGCATAGCAAAATAAAATGTACACATACATGCTATTCAATCATTGCACCCATGTTGCTCGCGAGTGTTTGCGTGGCCAGGCGCTAAAATATAAATTGGTTCTATTATTTGTGATGCTCAACGTGCTGCGAGTCCGGCCTCTCTCATCTCCTGATTGGTTTTTAGGAGTATATACCCATGTGGGTGATTGAAAGATGAACTGAGGTCCACACTCCAGTCGGTTGTAGTAATGCACCGTAAAGTTGGTTGCCAACCACCATATAAAGTCCAAAGAAGAAAAAGAAGCCTCAAGGAAGGAGTGATGATGAAAAACAAATTTGGTTGTTTTATCTGTATTAATTGTCAGAGTAGTGGATCTTGAGCATTTCAGATAAATTAACAACTCATTGTTTATATCCCAGGACAAATTGGGAAGCTAGCTAAATGGCCATAAAGGTTTCATTCTTTTTGACCGGTCCCCAAATTAATATAAATGGTTCAGATTTTGTTTTCATATTTCAACCTGCGTGTCCTGATCGCTTCTGGTGTGGGTAAACAAAATCAACGTGCACGTGATGACGCACGAGCGTCCCAGGTTTGGTCAGAATGTAAGCGTTTTGCACACCTGGATTGTACAATATTTGCACATTATTCTTGAAAAGAACTATTCAAACTCTGTCAAGTTGATTATTGCTAGACAGCCATTTTCAAGTCTTGACATAGATTTTCAAGCCGATTTAAGTCAAAACTGACTTGGCCACTCAGGAACTTTCTTGGTAAACAACACCAGCGTACACTGAGTGTACAAAACATGAAGGACACCTTCCTAATATTAAGTTGTGCAGCCCCTCCTCCTGCCCTCTTTTTGACCTCAGAACAGCCTCAATTCGTCGCATGGACTCTACAAGGTGTCGAAAGCAATTCAATGCTTCCCACAGTTGTGTCAAGTTGGCTGGATGTACTATGGGTGGTGAACCATTCTCGATACACACTGGAAACAGCTGAGCGTGAAAAACCAAGCAGCGTTGCAGTGCTTAACACAAACCGGTGCACCTGGCACCTACTACCATACCCCATTCAAAGACACTTAAATATATTGTATTTCCCATTCACCCCATTCACAATCCATGTCTCAAGGCTTAACAATCCTGTGTGACATCAATAAGGTCATAGCTTGGATTCAACTGGTCAGTCTATGTCATGGAAAATGCAGGTGGCATTCATGTTTTGTACACTCAGTGTATATTTGGCCTTGCGTTTTAGGTTATTGTCCTGCTGAAGATGAATTTGTCTCCCAGTGTCTGCTGGAAAGCAGACAACCAGGTTTTCCTCTAGGATTTTGCCTGTGCTTCGCTCTTTTCGGTTTATTTTTATCCCCAAAAAACCTCCCTTGTCTTTGCTGATGACACTCATACTCATAACATGATGCAGCCACCACCATGCTTGAAAATATGAGGAGTGGGACTCAGTGATGTGTTGTGCTGGATTTGCCCCAAACATAACACTTTGTATTCAAGATATGAAGTTCATTTCTTTGCCACATTTGAGGTTTTAATTTAGTGCCTTTTTACAAACAGGATGGATGTTTTGGAATATTTTTACTCAGTACATGCTTCCTTCTTTTCACTCTGTCATTTAAGTTAGTACAATGTTGATCCAGCCTCAGTGTTCTACTATCACAGCCATTACACTCTTTTTAACTTATATAGTTAAACAAAGGTTAAATAAAACATTTAATTAAATAAAAAGTAACCAATGGCCTCATGATGAAATCCCTGAGCTGTTTCCTTCCTCTCTGGCAACTGAGTGAAATTAATAACTTAACCAAAGGTATATACAGTATTGCAAAAAAGTATTTAGTCAGCCACCAATTGTGCAAGTTCTCCCACTTAAAAAGATGAGAGAGGCCTGTAATTTTCATAATTTTCATCAAAAAATCCAGAAAATCACATTGTAGGATTTTTAATTAATTTATTTGCACATTATGGTGGAAAATAAGTATTTGGTCACCTACAAACAAACAAGATTTCTGGCTCTCACAGACCTGTAACTTCTTCTTTAAGAGGCTCCTCTGTCCTCCACTCGTTACCTATATTAATGGCACCTGTTTGAACTTATCAGTATAAAAGACACCTGTCCACAACCTCAAACAAACAGTCACACTCCAAACTCCACTATGGCCAAGACCAAAGAGCTGTCAAAGGACACCAGAAACAAAATTGTAGACCTGCACCAGGCTGGGAAGACTGAATCTGCAATAGGTAAGCAGCTTGGTTTGAATAAATCAACTGTGGGAGTAATTATTAGGAAATGGAAGACATACAAGATCCCTCGATCTGGGGTTCCACGCAAGATCTCACCCCCGGGGGTCAAAATGATCACAAGAACGGTGAGCAAAAATCCCAGAACCACACGGGGTGACCTAGTGAATGACCTGCAGAGAGCTGGGACCAAAGTAACAAAGCCTACCATCAGTAACACACTACGCCGCCAGGGACTCAAATCCTGCAGTGCCAGACGTGTCCTCCTGCTTAAGCCAGTACATGTCCAGGCCCGTCTGAAGTTTGCTATCATTTGGATGATCCAGAAGAAGATTGGGAGAATGTCATATGGTCAGATGAAACCAAAATATAACTTTTTGGTAAAAACTCAACTCGTCGTGTTTTTAGGACAAAGAATGCTGAGTTGCATCCAAAGAACACCATGGGGCTGGAAACATCATGCTTTGGAGCTGTTTTTCTGCAAAGGGACCAGGACGACTGATACGTGTAAAGGAAAGAATGAATGGGGCCATGTATCGTGAGATTTTGAGTGAAAACCTCCTTCCATCAGCAAGGGCATTGAAGATGAAACGTGGCTGGGTCTTTCAGCATGACAATGATCCCAAACACACCGCCCGGGCAACGAAGGAGTTGCTTCGTAAGAAGCATTTCAAGGTCCTGGAGTGACCTAGCCAGTCTCCAGATCTCAACCCCATAGAAAATCTTTGGAGGGAGTTGAAAGTCCGTGTGATTTTCTGGATTTTTTTTTCTCATTTTGTCTGTCATAGTTGAAGTGTACCTATGATGAAAATTACAGACCTCTCATCTTTTTAAGTGGGAGAACTTGCACAATTGGTGGCTGACTAAATACTTTTTTGCCCCACTGTACATGACTGCTTTTGTTTTTAACCATCTACCAATAGGTGCCCTTCTTTGCAAGGCATTAGAAAACCTCTATGGTATTTGTGGTAGAATCTGTTTGAAATTCACTGTTCAACTGAGGGACCTTACAGATGTGTGATTGGTGTACAGAGAAGAGTCCATGATGTATTATTGCACACAGAGTCCGCACAAATCATTGTGACTTGTTAACTTTAGCACATTATTACTCCTGAATTGATTTAGACTTGTCATGATAAAGGGGTTGAATACTTATTGACTCAAGACATTACAGCTTTTCATTTTGAATTGATTTGTAAAAAAATAAAAATAATAAATAAACAATTCCAATTTGACATTATGGGTTATTGTATGTAAACCAGCGCCAAAAATGTAATCCATTTTAAATATAGGCTATAACACAACATAAAAGTCAAGGGGTGTGAATACATTCTGAAGGCGGAGACAACAAGCCGACTTCAAGTAGTGTTTCTAGGAAAGACCATGACCTTTCATTCTCCTAATAGCTACCATCTCTCAATCCCATTACTATAACTGACTGTGTGGAGTTCCTATTCTCACAGTTCATATTCCTTTTGATCTTCCAAAACATGAACCATCTTTTTTTATGGAATAACTCTTTGATGCAGCCATGAATACTCTAGACATGATTATTTCATTGCTTAGATTTGAAGATACGGCATCCCCCTTTGAACATGACCATTCGTTTACAAGTAACTGCAATGGAGGTATGAAACGCAGAAAATTCTTGGGGACTTTCCAACCCTTCATAAATATGCTGTATTACTTTACTGTCTTTCTCAGATATGAAAAAAGGCAAGAATCTTATTGCATTGCTAATATTGTTTTTAAGGGTGTTTCCTCGCAGCAATTCTCAAACCAGACCCAATCAGATCATCTGGTTTTGAACACAGCCCTGGAGACAAACTCCAAATCCCATAATGCACGTGTAGTATCCCAATTCCCCAGTTAATACCATCCTGTATTCACCCTCACACTGAACCGAGACATTACTCAAATCACCTGTACCTTTTGATTACTCAAATCACCTGTACCTTTTGTTTACTCAAATCACCTGTACCTTTTGTTTACTCAAATCACCTGTACCTTTTGTTTACTCAAATCACCTGTACCTTTTGTTTACTCAAATCACCTGTACCTTTTGTTTACTCAAATCACCTGTAGCTTTTGTTTACTCAAAGCACCTGTAGCTTTTGTTTACTCAAATCACCTGTACCTTTTGTTTACTCAAATCACCTGTACCTTTTGTTTACTCAAATCACCTGTAGCTTTTGTTTACTCAAATCACCTGTAGCTTTTGTTTACTCAAATCACCTGTACCTTTTGTTTACTCAAATCACCTGTACCTTTTGTTTACTCAAATCACCTGTAGCTTTTGTTTACTCAAATCACCTGTAGCTTTTGTTTACTCAAATCACCTGTAGCTTTTGTTTACTCAAATCACCTGTAGCTTTTGTTTACTCAAATCACCTGTAGCTTTTGTTTACTCAAATCACCTGTAGCTTTTGTTTACTCAAATCACCTGTAGCTTTTGTTTACTCAAATCACCTGTAGCTTTTGTTTACTCAAATCACCTGTAGCTTTTGCTCAAATCACCTGTAGCTTTTACTCAAATCACCTGTAGCTTTTGCTCAAATCACCTGTAGCTTTTGCTCAAATTACCTGTAGCTTTTGCTCAAATTACCTGTAGCTTTTGCTCAAATCACCTGTAGCTTTTGCTCAAATCACCTGTAGCTTTTGCTCAAATCACCTGTAGCTTTTGCTCAAATCACCTGTAGCTTTTGCTCAAATCACCTGTAGCTTTTGCTCAAATCACCTGTACCTTTTACTCAAATCACCTGTACCTTTTAAATTCAACTGAATACCATAATTTCCATCCACGCACGTCATCAAAATAAAGTAGAAACAGAGAGTCCTATGTAAATCATGCTGTCATACAGTTAAACACCGGCTTACTTAATAAGATGATATAATGTACATGGTAAAAGCAATAGATTACACCAATTAAAATGACAGGCGCCACAGAGCTCGTCAATGCATTTCCTGCTTCTACTCTCTCCAAATATGATTCAGAAATAGTCATTCAAAACCAAAGCAACCTTGAGACAACTCCTTGGGGCGCACGTCTAAATATCACGCCCAAGTGTTGTCAAGGGAATCCCCCCCACGCTTTTGCTCAACAGTCAAGATTTATTGAGCAATGATGTCCCCCGTTTCCCTGAATTCTGATGGGTGATGAATGTGTCAATCGTCTGTTGGGAGGTTGTTAATCTCTATTGGTCTGTTGGTTGGAGACAAAACAGACACTTTTGGGCCTGGGTCATTAGATCTCATTGATTCAAACTTGGGAAGTGATGAATTTGATGCATTCTCATCCCCTAAACTTAGGAGGGAAATGTTTAATAATAACACTGCACTGCTAAATATTCTATCAACACAAGTAAACAAGGTGTTAAGGGTAGAGGGACTTGCTTCTTCTGTATCTCCAGTGGACAATAGAGGAGGTCTTGAGCCTCTGCTTCCAAGAATTCCTCTCGAATGTCTCTGTCAATCTAATAAGAAAGAGGCGGTCCTTATCTACAATAGGATTTAGTCACCCACACAAGCATCATATCAAGTAGATTAGAACGGAACCAATAAGGGGGGAACATACTGTAGGGGGCCTATAGAAATAAGGTGTTCCATTTTTGCATGGCGTGATGCACACACACACACATCCCAATTCATCACTTATGTATACCAAAAAGCCGTTTTAACATATTTCTCCAATAAAAGAGAAATGTGTAAATATCCCATCCACTTTAATTACATTTTTAATCTCTGTGTTTGTATGTAAATGCTCTCGCTCACAAAGGGTCTAGGGTGCGCTTGAGAGATTGGAGGATTGAAATAAGCAATAACCTCCGTGAATCGATTTGTCTGGTGGGGGAGGTTATCTACCGGAGTCTACTTCAACAGATGATTTATTGTTTCCAGAATGAATTTTTCTATTCTTGCCAATAAATGGTGCGGCTCCCCTCCCATCTTAGGTGGTGAGGCTTGATTTATCTTTCAGGCAAAAGCTTGTAGGATTCAGAGCCAGTCGCCTGAGTTAAAGTAAGCCCCAATCCGAGAGCTGCGGGATTGGGCTGTATGTTTTTATAGGGGTCAGGTGGATATTAGCATGTCAGCTTGTTGTGAATAATGATCATTTGGCATGGGAATGCATAAAGTGAGATTTGTATGCCCACGTGCGTCTGTGTTTGAGTGAGTTTCTGTCCTAAAGTGTGTAAATCGAAGTGTGCATGTTTATACATTTCTACTAGAGTGTGTATGTCTCCACACACATACAGGGTACACTGAGTGTACAAACCATTAAGAACATATTCCTAATATTGAGTTTTACCCTCAAAACAGCCTCAATTCATCGGGGCATGGACTCTACAAGGTGTCGAAAGCATTCCACAGGGATGCTGGCCATTGTTGACTCCAATGCTTCCCACAGTTGTGTCAAGTTGGCTGGATGTCCTTTGGGTAGTGGACCATTCTTGATACGCACGAGAAACTGTTGAGCGTGAAAAACCCAGCAGTGTTGCTGTTTTTGACACAAACCGGTGCGCCTGTTACCCTACCTCATTCACTTACATTTCTTGTCTTGCCCGTTCACCCTCTGAATGGCATACATATAAATCCTTCTTTAACCGCTCTCCTCCCCTTCATCTACACTGATTGAAGTGGATTTAACAAGTGACATCAATAAGGGCTCGTATCTTTCACCTGGATTCGCCTGGTCAGTCCATGTCGTGAAAAGAGCAGTGTACATGCTTTCAGTTTCCGCTCCACCATGAAGTGCTTTATTTTTCATTTTTATTTTACCTTTAACTAGGCATGTAAGTTAAGTTAAAAAAAATCTTATTTTCAATGACTTCCTAGGAACAGTGGATTAATGACAGATTATACACCTTGTCAGCTCTGGGATTCGATCTTGCAACCTTCCGGATGCAAGTCCAACGACTAGGCTACCTGCCGCCCCCATCCACTCTATTGACCGTCTCTAGGGACGCTGATCCACTGACCGACGCTAGCCTCTGGAAACAGTCCTGCTGATATCCTTAACCTTCCTCAAGAGCTCCCCACCAGATTGCCATCCCTTGGCCAGATACCTAACGGTACCACTGCTGTGTGGGTAGCTTTAGAAGGAGACGGGAAGATATGAGGAGAAAAAAGAGGGAGAAGAAAAATGCCATTGGCTTGCCTGGATCAGATTTTCAAAGCATCAAGTCCTGTTTGTTTCGCACAAAGAGCGATGACTGCACCCGTGAGGAGTCAGAAGGGGTGCTTAAAAAGCTTATAGCGGCCACATGCACTGCATAGCAACAACAAAAAGATTCTAATCCCAGTCTCCAACACGACCGCTGTTCAGTGGCCTATCACGTCTTGGAAATCTTTGAAGAAATCTGACAGAGGCTCATCTGCACGGCTGAAATGCATACCAAAGCACACGAAAGCACTCTCACACAGGCCTTAAAGCTTCTTTTTTTTGCCGTTTCCATGGTAACCCCTAATGTCCAACTCCAGCTAGTGTGTGCTTCCAGCACTTTCTCTTCTCAACACCACCCAGACCACAACACACTGTATTCCTCCGCTAAAGTCACCCAAAGCCTGGCTTCTAGTGATCTTAAACAGCTAATTACCCACTCCAACAAAGGAAGAAGGAGGGATGAAAGCGCCACACCGACTAACAACCCTCCCTGTCTGCTCAGCTACCGCCGCAGTGTTTCTCAACAAACATTATCTCCGGGACAACCTGCAAACCTCGAGAAACACAAATGAGCAGGTGAGCCGGGACTGTGCATGTAGACATGTATACATCTAGCCCCTCCAAAAGACAAACAAACAAATCTATGTTCGGGAGTGCAACACTCTTGATATAACAAAATGTTGTGTTGAAGGCCGGCCTGAGACAATCAAATATGCCACGTTGACAGATCTTTCCCTATTCACTTCACAATAACAAAAGACAGAGATGGGGCTATAAGGAACCGTCTAATTCAATAGAGAGAGGTCAGCCATCGATATGGCAAGACGAGGGCCCCTTCGACTGCTTCATGCATTGGCATGCTAGAAATCATTGCGGGTCTTAAGGAACTGTCTGGCTGGATTTATGGGTGGGATTAAAAGCTCTGGGTCGGATTGAGCTCTCCTGTCTCCTCCATCCACGTCAATACACCCAAGGTCCCTTGGCTTGGCACTGCGCAACTTTGGTGTGAGGGGAAAGTAATTTACTGAGCGTTAAGGTCTTAATTCGCTGGGATGACACATACCTCTTCCTCTGACATAGGGGAGGACGAGTGTCGGAAATAGAAGGAAGTGGACGCGAAGAGCTCATCTCCAGTGAAATCTTCAGTAAACAAGCAATTCAGTGTTTTTATGAAACTGACATTTTGATATGAACTGCCAAATGTGTCTCTCCTTTGCCTTTTGAGAAATGTTACATCCTGTACTGCATACTTAGCATGGTGTTTACTCACCAGACAATAATAGAATGAGCAGGGGCCTCCAACATCCTGTCACCGAGAGGCAGTGGGTGTGCAGGCTTTTGCTCATCCCCAGCAACAAACCTCTCATTTCCAACTATGGTCTTTAGTCTGAACCTTGATGATCTTCTTATGGCTGGGGGGCAGTATTGAGTAGCTTGGATGAATAAGGTGCCCAGAGTAAACTGCCTGCTCCTCAGTGCCAGTTGAAAACACTCTGAAGTTTCTAAAACTGTTTGAATGATGTCTGTGAGTATAACAGAACTGATATGCCAAGCAAAAACCTGAGAAGAAATCCAACCAGGAACTGGGAAATCTGAGGTTGGTCGATATTCAACTCAGCCCCTCTTGAAGTTACAGTGGGACATTGGTCATCTTGCAATTCCTAAGGCTTCCACTAGATGTCAACCGTCTTTAGAAACTTGTTTGAGGCTTCTACTGTAATGTGGGGGCGAATGAGAGGGGAATGAGTCAGAGGTCTGGCAGCAGTCACGCTCTGGTCATGCGCATTTCACATGAGAGGAATTCTCCGGTTGGAATATTATTGAAGATTTATGTTAGAAACATCCTAAAGATTGAATCCATACATCATTTGACAAGTTTCTACAGTCTGTAACGGAACTTTGACATTTCGTCTGCAACTAGTGAACGCGCTTCGTGAGTTTTGATTTGTTTACCAAACGCGCGAACAAAAGTAGCTATTTGAACCTAAATGATGGACATTATCGAACAAATCAAACATTTATTGTGGACCTGGGATTCCTGGGAGTGCATTCTGATGAAGTTCATCAACGGTAGGTGAATATTTATAATGTTACTGACTTCTGTTGACTCCAACATGGAGGATATATGCATTTGTTCTCTGAGCCCTGTTCTCAGATTATTGCATCGTTTGCTTTTTCGAAATCTGACACAGCGGATGCATTAAGGAGAAGTATATATTTAATTCCATGTATAACACTTGTATTTTCATCACCATTTATGATGAGTATTTCTGTAAATTGATGTGGCTCTATTTATCTCTATTTGTGCTTTTTGTGACTCCTCTCTTTGGCTGGAAAAATGGCTGTGTTTTTCTGTGGCTTGGCTCTGACCTAACAATTGTTTGTGGTGCTTTCGCTGTAAAGCCTATTTGAAATGGACACTGGTGGGATTAACAACAAGATTACCTTTAAAATTGTATAAAATAGGCCTCCCGGGTGGCGCAGTGGTTATTGTATTGCAATACAGCTGTGCCATCAGAGTCCCTGGGTTCGCGCCCAAGCTCTGTCGTAACCGGCCGCGACCGGGAGGTCCGTGGGGCGACGCACAATTGGCCTAGCGTCGTCCGGGTTAGGTCGGTAGGGGTGTCCTTGTCCTCATCGCGTACCAGCGACTCCTGTGGCGGGCCGGGCGCAGTGCGCGCTAACCAAGGTGGCCAGGTACACGGTGTTTCCTCCGACACATGGCTTCCGGGTTGGATGCGCACTGTGTTAAGAAGCAGTGCGGCTTGATTGGGTTGTGTATCGGAGGACGCATGACTTTCAACCTTCGTTTTCTGTTGTTTTGAATTTGGCGCCCTGCACTTTCACTGGCTGTTCGATCCCGTTAACGGGATTTCAGCCCTAAGAAGTTATTTGAATCCGGTATGTTCATGATGGGTTGAAGAAAAAAACGGACAGCCAGATGGAGAGGATTGTAGATCACTGATTAAGAGCCTTTAGACAACGTACAGTTTAATGTATCTCTCCTCTTACTAAATAAAAATATCAAACCTTCGAGAAAAACTGGACCCATACGATGTGGCCAAAGATTTTTAGACAGCATTTCCTTGACAAACTGGCTTTGAGCTGAGGTGAGTGGACAAGGCAGATAGTTTTGTTTGTGTGTGTGTGTGTGTGTGTGTGTGTGTGTGTGTGTGTGTGTGTGTGTGTGTGTGTGTGTGTGTGTGTGTGTGTGTGTGTGTGTCTGTCTGCAAGGAGAGGTGACAGAGTGTCTTTTGAACCAGACCCCATGTGGCGGCAGTGTCCTGTCGAATTTGTCGAGCACAGCTGAGACGTTTGACTCTCTTAACGTTTTCCATTCCAACTGGTCTCCTGAGATAGCAAGAGGGGGAGACTACCTCATCCCCAAAAGCTACTGCAGGGTGTTTGTTTGTCTGTGCCATTGGTCTCAGCGCTAGTTTGGATGTGCATGCAGATCATTGTCAGATGTGCCTACAGTAACTACAGGGTAAGGCAGTGTAATAGCAGTGTAATAGCATTTGCTGCTCGAGTCATAATAATTACTCATTCTTTTTTGGTCCATTTCATCATTTTAAATGATATCTGTCAGGGTAATTGAACAGAGCTAACACTGCTATGGTAACACCTCTCAGGCAACACACACAACAGAGCAGATTGGATTCTGGAGCACCTGCTGTAGAATCAGCCCCCCCCCCCCCCCCAATCCTAAACTTTACCAACAGTGGGGGAAAATGCCAAAATGACCCAAGATCAGCGTCTAGAGGCAACTTCACCCTACACCCTGTCTTGAAGAGCGGGGCTGACAGTCGTACTGTCAGAGTGCTGCAGAGCATCTGCCCCACACTGAACTCTGGCGCAATGCAGTGTGGACCACAAGCAGGGGTGTTCGGCAAGATTGGATGCCTTTGCGGCATCTAAGCCAAAACAGATTGGAGTAGCAGTGGTGCCAGTGTGAACTGCTGGGCGTGTGGATGAGCCAAGCAGTGCTCACTTCGGGTTCAATCTCTGTAGAACCACCAGTTACCATCAATGCTAATAGGGCCCATGCTGCCAAAAGGAAAGGCCTTGATTAATGAATAGTAATTGAAACAGCCAATATCATATTTGTATCTATGGACGCCACCACAGAAACAGACTAGAATGTTATTTGTTATAATATCATGGCAGTTGTCAAGAAATCTGTTGACTCCTGTAGAGCAGCCCCATAGACCCTGCACAATAAGAATAAAGTGAACCTTAAAAAAAAAGGCCATTTTGTATTAACAAAAATAACTAATATATGCCATTTAGTAAGATAGCACATAGAAGACCCAATATCAAATGGGTAACTGTTTTTATCAAAACACCAAAAAACAGGCAATACAACAGCCATTGCCGCCAATGGAGGTGTGCACGCAAAACTGCTACATGATGTCACCGAGGCTCCTTCGCATTCTGTTTAACATTCTGGCCTCGTAACTAATCAAAACCCAGCAGATGTTGTCCCTGCTGACAGTGAGGTAAACAACAATATTAGGAAACTGTGGACAGCGTCAATTCCGCCGACTTCCCAAGGTGACACAGCCGAAAATCTGATTGAGTGGCGACAGCATCTCCGGGGAAAATAAAAAGGATGTCGGGAGCACCGGCAGGTCACACAACCACCTCTTTCTTTCCATCCTTCCTCACAATAACTCTTTCCCTTTCTTTTGTTCTTCATAGAACGTTTCTCTTCAGCCTTCTCTCTCTCCTCTCTTTCCCCCCTCTATATGTCACTTACCCTCGTTCTTTCCCACTCCATAATCTCTCTCTCTCTTTACCCTCCTCCTTTCAGCTGGTCGCTATTTCAACGGTAAAAGGCAGTGTCCAAACAATACACAACTGTGAGACAAATTCGTTTTTTGTTTTTTTTACCATTCCGAGAGGCACAGAGGCAAGCAACAAACATATCCCCAATAAGGCTCTCATTTCTCATTGGCCAGTGTCTGCTGCGGGGGCCATTGACAGAATTAAGGCTCATGAATAACAATGTGGCACTGTGGACCGAGAGCTACTGAGAGCTTCCCCACTGTGTCATATTGACATGCTCCCAGTCAGAAAATAACCTGGTATAATTAGCTTTCACAAGCAGGTATGGCAGCATGAGAGGCCGCTCTCCAGGCCAATATAAACCTTGAGGGAACATTGCATTGAATTTGTTCTCAGATGAGGAAAGGATAATGAGGAAAAGCAGCTATTGGCAAGAAGTAAGCTTTTTTTTGAATAACACATAGGTCGGTATTGCAAAATGAATAACAGTGACACGAAATCATGTTTGCATTGACTCCGTGACTTAACGTAATCCGTATCTTAGCTTTTTGCGAATAACATTCGGCTCCTTCTGTACAGGTGAACCTATTGCAAAACATGCAGATATTTTGAAGTGACATCATCCAAGTATCCATGATGCATTCATTATATCATGGACTGGAAGTGAAATGGTCAAAGATATGCATTTTTTCATTTAGGAAATCAGTCTTTACCATAAATGCAGATGTGGCGTGGAGTGTGCTACGGCGTCATCATAATTATCCAAATAAGCTGATGGGTGGGGACACATGAAAGGTAAACGTCACATCCACGTAGCCACACACACACACACACACACAAGGTTTCTTGTGGCTAGGTCACCATTTTAATGCAATTTAAATGTAAAGACAGTTCTCAAAAGCTCCCAGGACTTCAGTCATACATGATACTTGACTGTAGTATGCCTTCACTAAGTATATATTTTAGGGTTGTGGGGTACAAACTGATAGAATATTCAACGCCATGTCTGACCTCGGATCAAAGTGAATTGCGCAGTATCCGGTATGAAACATTGTTTTAGGGGGATTGTTTCATAAATGTTCCAGATGAAAAATGGATAGTTGACACCTCATGCAGCCCCTTTTCCTATAATTTCATATTATTCATATTAATCCCATAGATTGTGAAGTGGAGACCCGTGGGAAGTCTAATTGCGACCATCGGCACAGAAGTTGTGGCAGCATCCAAAACAACAGAAGCGTCACCCCATGTTATAATAGTCAAACACATTTGAATGTAGACATCCTAAAAAAGACTTGAATAAAGACACAAAGTCCAGAGACTGTAACAACCATCAGAAGGCCCCTATACAAACGTATTTGGAAAGTGTTGGGGGAATGCCCTGCTGTTGAAACCTGAGACAATTATGAACGAACGACCGGATGGATGCTGCCAAAAAGATGGACACAGTAGGTGGGGTGACTCGGGATGAGCGAGGGAAGCCTGGTAGAAACAGGTCTCCACAGGGGGATGCTGCGCTCCTGAGAGAGGAAAACGTGGGAGAGAAGGGGCGTCTCGCTCCCTCGCCTCGACTGTGGAAGCAGGTGGCACCGCCGGCGCCAACTCTTTTTCTGCCCCAGAGTGCTGCACCCATAGAAGTTGTCCCGTGGCCACCCATTCATGTCCAGCTTAGGCCCACTGAGGGAGGAGCAAGTGTGTGCGTGTGTGTATGTGTGTGCGTGTGTGTATGCGTATGTGTGTGTGTGTGTGTGTGTGGTTGTGTGTGTGTGTTTGTGACAGAGGGAGAGACAGAGAAAATGAAAGGGAGCAAAAGAGAGAGACTAAGAGAGAAATATATATGCATAATATGGAGTAAGAGAGTACATTGGAAACTGGGAGAAGGACAAAGTCTCCCATAACGTCGGAGTTGAGTGCCCAAAAAGCTCATCACTAAGCTAAGGACCGTGGGACTAAACACCTCCCTCTGCAACTGGATCCTGGATTTCCTGAAGGACTGCCCCCAGATGGTAAGGGTAGGCAACAACACATCTCCCACGCTGATCCTCAACACAGGGGCCCCTCAGGGGTGCATGCTTAGTCCCCTCCTGTACTCCCTGTTCACTCATGACTGCACGGCCAGGAACGACTCCAACACCATCATTAAGTTTGCTGATGACAACGGTTGTCATCGGTGTCAGAGGAAGGGCCAAAAATGTTAAAGACTCCAGCCACCCAAGTCATAGACTGTTCTCTCTGCTACCGCATGGCAAGCGGTACCGGAGCACCAAGTCTAGGTCCAAAAGGCTCCTTAACAGTTTCTATCCCCAAGCCATAAGACTGCTGAACAATAAATCAAATGTCTATCCAAACAACTTGCATTGACCCCCCCCCCCTTTTTTTTTTTTTACACTGCTGCTACTTGCTGTTTATTATCTATGCATAGCCAAGTTACCCCGACCTACATGTACATATTACCTCAACTAACCTGTACCCCACATATACCCACTGTATATAGCCTCGTTGTTGTTATTTTATTGTCTTACTTTTTTTACTTTAGTTTATTTAGTAACTCTTATTTTCTTAAAACTGTATTGTTGGTTAAGGGCTTGTAAGTAAGCATTTCACGGGAAGGTTTACACCTGTTGTATTCGGCGCATGTGATAAATACATTTGATTTGAGCTCCGACTGGATGCCGTCCCAGACAAACAGCTTGAGTCACCGTTTGACTGAGGACCAGGGCACCTCGTTTGGGCTCGGCTCTACAAGATGAGCCCACACTCTCTCCCCATCGTCTGAGTCCACAGTGCCGCCTGGCCAATCCAGCTGACACATTTAAACACACATACAGCACTCCGACAAATGCAGTAAATCCACAGCTGTAAAAACACTGGGAGAAAACCAGAGAGAGCGTCATCGACTCGACAACTAGTGGGGCTGGCAGTGGCACAACGGAGCTAAATCAGACTCAAATCCCGACAAACAAACTCCAAGATGAGCCCCTGTTCTCATGAATGATTCAATTTCACTGCATCACTTGGACTAGCAGTGAGAGAACGGGGTAAATTAGATAAATAATCATAAACCAAGCTAATGACTTCCTAGACTCCCAGATGAAAATAATGTATCTTGTTTATTTGGAGCTAATGGACACTCCAGAAACGTGACACTAGGGCGATGTCATTATTTTCTTTCCCAGACGACGGCAGTGTTATTTTCAGGACTAAAGTACACAGAAGTATGGCTAAGTGTGCTCCGTTACCGTCGAGGTCATTCCCAAGGAAATGAAGGAGCTCGGCCCTCTGACCTCCCTCCCCCAAGTCTACCTAGTTCTCTATTGATGATGTATTAGGAGTGGAACAATATGGTACAAACAAGGAGAGGCTTTCATTACCAAGCTAATTTAGGCTGGTGTAAATCACCTGGGTTGTGGTGAAATGAAACATGGAGCCTGGGCTGACACGTGGAGCCTGATTCATAGGGGCACGGACATTCAGGTGAATTGTACCATTCTACCATTCGCACATCAATTTAAATTAAATAGCCCTTAGCGCAAGTGATTGGTGCAGGAATTTATATCAGGGGAAAGTTCTTTCGAGGGGCAGGGTGCACGGAAGGGAGTAGAAGATTCCTAGGAGGACTGGTAATGATGTAGACATGAGACATAAATCAGAAAAGCATGAAGATGTTTCATCTTCGAGGCGAGGATGGCTCAACGCAAAGTTACCCAAAGGTTAACCGAAGTCGGCCGCCTACTCCTACATAAGACGACACAATCGAGAAATTGCCACCTTAGACGCTTTCACTTTGAGTCGGCTTACTGGAGGAAGCGCTGAGCTATAGTAGACATCAAATGGGTGTCTACTCCAAGCTGCCAATTAAAAGAGGAACGGAGGACGAGGGAGGACAGAGGGATTTCTAAGGAGGAAAACATCAGCTGGGAACGAGGTCGGTGTGCTTCAAGTGTTCCGTTTAACCAACTGCCCCTGTCAGAACCCTTTTTTTTACTGTTCTGATGTATCCAAACTAAACCCACTCCCACAGCTAACAAATTCACTGAGACCTCCTCCTCCCGACCATTTACTTTCATTACGACACATGTTTAACCAGTGACCGCACCGCGCGAGGCTATTCCTCTGGCATTGTATCACATTAGGCCCGAGATATGTCAGGGTTTCCTGAGGAGAACAGTTCAAAGTTGAAAAGTCACATGTCAAATTCACACACTTTTTTTACTTCTTCAACTTGTGGGGGGGCATAAGGAAACCCAAAGGGATTCTCAAACCGCCCGGCTACTGGATTCATTCCTTCTTCTTTTTCGTCCTCTATACCTTGAGAGTTATCAATCCGCTCCCCATGGGGAAACCTCCCAAAAACATTTTCCACTGCCAGTTTAGGCATTTTTTTATTAATCACTGTTGAGTCTGGTCTAAGATCCAGGCTTGCCCGTTGGCTGGAAGGTTAGACTGTCAGGCTAAATTTACTATATCTAATTGGCCAAATGGAAATACAGCAGGTTCTAATCAAGCCGGGTGGAGAGAAAGGAGGCAGGCAGGGCTGAACAACTATATCAGGTGACATAAAAAAAGGGGGGGGATTGTACTTTTTTTTCTGTGAAAAGCACAGTATGGAATAGAGGGTTAGATGAATGAGGAAGGCAAACATGAACAGATTGGAATTGGGTTCATATTCCTAAAGTAATCATCAGACTGGATTGAATTTTATTGCTTGCATGTTCTGTGTATTCCATGGGGGGGACATTACTTTTTCTGTCAGAGCTCTCTTCTCTATTACCCTTTCTACATATTTCTGTTTGTATTGTCGGCAAACCTCCCTCGGCTTTATTTAATTGTGGCACATTTTGTTTCGGTATTCACAACACACCATTGTCTCATGCTGTGGTTGACGGATTCTATTACTGGCAGGTGCTCAACGCGACCATAGTTTGAGGGAAATAGCTTGATTCATAGTTAGTCGGCACTGCACCCCTTGCACCTCATGTATAAGTTAGGACAGATGGGTCAGAAAATTGCAGAAGCAAACTGCTCTGCCTTATAAACAATAGTGCTGGTCTCATTCAGACCTCATACAGCACACAATGTTATCAATGGAAAGTAGATAGACTAAACACAGACTCAGCATATTGGAGGCTGGAGATTCATTTCTAAAAAAATAAACCCGCATCCAATAACTTGGGTGTGTGCGAGAAGCACGCGTATGATAGTTGTGATTCAGAGATGAGATTCATGCTTAAATTCATATGACATCGCTTTGTTTGACGAGTTAAAATGCTAATGCGGGCCTTGACTTTAAACAACGGGGGGGCGACACCCGAGGGAGGGCTTTGCAGGTCACGCATGGCCAATGATCGCACTACTTGCTCATCCGCTTGGCATGGTAAGCTCCCTTTTCATTTCGGAGGTGGGTAGTTCTCCTTCTCATCAGTCTTCATAATCTCTATCCTACCTCATGCTCAGCCAAGGAATTTACTCTCAAATTTTGATTTATATGGGAAGTTCAACACCAAGCCAGAATACATATCTTATAATAACCCCCCCCCCCACACACACACACACACAATGAGCATATATCTGTAATAATTATAAACACTAAATGAAGTTATTTATTGCCTGACTGAGTATTCAACCAACATTACATATGGTTGTTGCATCTATGGGTCAAATATTTAAGATGCAAACATGTCATTTATGTACTATAAACCAAACAGTGCATTGTCATGCATGAACTGGGATACCCCCCCCCCCCCTTTAAAAAACATACAGTGCTTTCAGAAAGTATTCACACCCCTTGACTTTTTCCACATTGTTGTGTTACAGCCTGAATTTAAAATGAATTAAATTGAGATGTGTTACTGGCCTACACACAATATCATATAATGTCAAAGTGTTTTTATACATTTTTACAAGTTCATTAAAAATGTAAAGCTGAAATGTCTTGAGTTAATAAGTATTCAACCCCTTTGTCATGGCAAGCCTAAATAAGTTCAGGAGTAAGAACTTGCTTAATAATTAATAAGTCTTGCTTAATAATAACTTGCTTAACTCACTGTGTGCTATAGTGTATAACATTATTTTTTTTAAATTACTACCTAATCTCAGTAGCCGACTCATGCAATTATTTGTAAGGTCCCATAATCGAGCGTTGAATTTTAAACACACAACCACAAAGACCAGGGAGGTTTTCCAATGCCTCGCTAAAAAGGGCTCCTATTTGTAGATTGGTAAAAAAATAAATACATTTAAAAAAAGACCTTGAATATCCCTTTGAGCACGGTGAAGTTGTAAATGACACTTTGGAAGTTGTATTAATTCATCCAGTCACTACAAAGACACAGGCCTCCTACTTCAGTTTCCAGAGGAGGAGGAACCCGCTCAGGGATTTAACCATGAGGCCAATGGTGATTTTAAAACAGTTGCAGAGTTTAATGGCTGTGATCGTAGATAACTGAGGATGGATCAACAACATTGTAGTTACTTCCGCAATACTAACATTAAGTGACAAATACAAATATACCACAATATGAATCGTGTTTGCAATAATGCAAAAAAGTAATACAGAAAAAAAAATACAAAGTTATGTTTGGGGCAAATCCAACACAACCCATCACTGAGTACAAGTGTTGATATTGTCAAGCATGGTGTCCGTCGTCGTGGTATGCCGTCGTCGTGGTATGCCGTCGTCGTGGTATGCCGTCATCATGGTATGCCGTCGTCGGCAAAGACTAGGAAAATGCATGTTCCAGCAGGACAAAATGAGATATTTCTGTATTTCATTTTCAGTGAATTTGCCAAAATTCCTAAAAACATGTTTTCACTTTGTCATTATTGGGTATTGTGGGTAGATGGATGAAATAAAAAATGGATTTAATAAATTCAGGCTGTAACACAACAAAACGTGTAAGTCACGAGGTACGAATACTTTCTGAAGGCACTAAAGGCTGGCAAAACGCCCAAAGCCTTTTTTTACGGAGGTGACTTTTTGTCAGAGACAGCCAATTGATCTTCGATGAGACATTATCCCGCTTCAGCTCGGCGAACTCCTGTTACACCATGCTCGCTCGTCTACTCCATATCGCCAAGTCATCAAATGGCCAAACTTGAATTGGCATTAAAAAAAAAAATGTGGAGAAGAGCAAAAATAAATGTTCGGCAAACTTCTATGATTTAAAGGGTTGAGAGAGAAAAGGGCAAGCTACAGAATATGTGGCTGGATTAATACGCAATGGGGTATAAAGTAGAGAGAGGACTGCAGAGTCATTTGTCGGGGCCATCTAAGGCTGATCGACCCCTCTGTGTAAGGACATTCCATTTGGTTTGTGCTTCAGTGCTGTGAACATTCTCTCAAAATATTACTAGCATTTCACCAGTGATTGTAAATAAATAAAGACTCTGAATACCCCTATAGCTTGTACTAATAGTCAATTGTATACAGTCACATGCCATGTGCTCCATAAGCATTTGCTGAAACAATGAAAAATGCATAGATCAAGGAACAAATGCACAAGAATGTGCATCAACAAATTTGACTTGAGAAACAGAATTGCCAAAACGAATGATGATAATGATGAAAACAACAGAATATCCACTTGGTTGGATATTTGGCAGTGTTGAAAGAGAGTCTGCCTATCCCGCCAGTGAAATGTTCGCTTACGACATCCCAACAGTTAAGTCTGAGGATTTGAAAGAGGAATGGCATAGGAACGGAAGGGAATCTTAAAATAATCGTTTCTTTCTAATATAAATATCTCAACAAATCCTTAAACCC